>NC_044996.1:119480246-120080246 GCF_008728515.1 Papio anubis
ACCAGGTGTTGTGTGTCTCAGTTCCCCTGGCTAGGAAAAGGGATTCCCTTCCCCCTTGCGCTTCCCAGGTGAGGCAATGCCTCGCCCTGCTTCAGCTCTCGCTGGTCGGGCTGCAGCAGCTGACCAGTACTGATCGTCCGGCACTCCCCAGTGAGATGAACCCAGTACCTCAGTTGAAAATGCCGAAATCACAGGTCTTCTGTGTCGCTAGCGCTGGGAGTTGAAGACTGGAGCTGCTCCTATTCCTATCTGAAGGTTTAGTGATAGGGGCAGGACTGCTTCAAATTGTTGTTTACTTAAGGGTATTCTTATGACATCAGGGTCATAACCTAGCAATTGATTGCATCATCTGTGGCCTGTATAGATGACTTTACTAACTAGCTGGACATAGGGAGATAGTGTTTTAGTCTAGGCATGTGAGCAAAAAACCCATTCTAGGAAATGTAGCCCTGGGGCCATCTGTCTTATTAATCCTGTTGGGGAATGTTTAGTAGGAAATACAAATAATTGGACTGAATATCATGGGTTTATGCGATCTAGTTGCCTATGAGAAATAGTTTGCTTTATTTCCTCAATTTCCCTTTTTGCAGCAGGGGTTAAATAACTGGCGTAGTCCAGGGCTGCACTGCCCTTTAGCATAGAAAACAGGTTCTGTAATTTATCAGTAGTTATGCCCAAGGTGGGGCAAAGCCAGTTAAAATGCCCAGTAATTTTTGATAATTATTTAAGGTGTATAAATTGTCAGTGTTCAGTTTAATCTTTTGAGGTCTCACTGACCAGGAAGTTAGTATGTATTTAAGATATTTCCAAGGAGAGGTCATCTGTCTTTTTTAGGTGCTATGATTAAACCTTTTAACTGTGTATTCTTTTTGACGGAGACATACACATTTAAAAGTATTGGCTCTGTTGGTGCTGCCAGTAAGAGATCATCCATAAAATGGATGATCTTGCAATTAGGAAATTCTTTTCTACTGGGGAGCAAAGCCTGACTTACATGATACTGACACATGGTAGGACTGTTTAGCATTCCTTGAGGAAGTACTTTCCAGTGAAATCCGCAAGCTGGCCATTCATTATTGATAGCTGGTAGTGTAAATACAAATTTTTTTCTGTTCTGTTTTGCAAGGGGAATAGTATAAAAACAGTTTTTAAGTTAATAATGACAATGGGTCAATCTTGAGGAATCCCTGTGGGGGAAGGGAGCCCCTGTTGAAGGGGCCTCATAGGTTGCAAATTAGCATTGATAGCATGTAAGTCATGTAAAGGTCTCCATTTACCATTTTTTGGGAATGACAAAAATGGGCGAATTCCAAGGACTGTTTGATGGTTTTATACGGCTGGCTTTTAATTGTTCCTTAACTGATTCATGGGCTCTTTGTAATTTCTGTCCCTTTAAAGGCCACTGTTCTACCCAAATTGGATTATGAGAGAGCCACGTCAGGGGCAGGGAAGGAATAAGTGGCTGTTAATAGAAAGGGGTCAGCAGAGTGACCCCCTAATTGGGCTAATAGGTCCCATCCCCAAAGATTAACAGGGATGGGCATGATTAGAGGTGTATGACTGCTTTCCTTCCCTCTGAATTGCTACATGTTAGGGAGTGTGCACTCTTCCTGGCTGTATGTGCTTCCCCGATGCCAACAATTTTTGTTTCTTAGTGACCCAATGCCAAGTTTTGATTACTAATGATCGAAATGTCCGCTCCTGTGTCTAATAAATCAGTAAAATTTTCATTTCCAATTTTTAAGGTAATCGTGGGTCTCTGATCAGTGATTAATTGGTTCCAGTATACTCTTGTGGCTCCCGTGCTTCCAAAATCTCCTTGTCCCCTTTCCTTTCCCTGGGCGTTGGGGATCCAGTATGGTACAACTAGTAACTGAGCTATTTTAGATTTGAGGGGAAGAATATGTAGACCTTTATATTGCAACATAACTAATATCTCACCTTGACAATCACAATTACCCTGGTGAGCACATTGATTCCTTTACTGGATAGGCTTGATCGCCTTAGGACTAATCCCAGTGTTCACGGAGGCAGTGGGCCCCAGATTCCTATTGCAACCCTTTTAGGGTCTTCTCCTCCTTTTAGCACTAATTTGTTGGGGGCAGAGTTAAGTCCAGTCCTGTACTCCCCAAGGTGGCTGCTCTAAGAGAATTGTGGGCCTCCCATCTGACCGAGGAAAGCCTCTGGTATTGCCCCAGTTTGGAGCGGGGCTTATGGCTGGCCCTGCATTAAATTTCCCACCTGATTACTTAGGGGGGGTTCCTTTTTTTTTAAAATCAAATTTAGACCTGCATTGATTTGCCCAATGTTTCCCCTTTTTACATCAGGGGCATATAGAGGGGGGTACTTTTCCTGAGTTACTTTGGTCTTTACTACTGGGGCATTCCCGCTTCATAAGACCTGGCTCTTCACATAGAAAACAATTTGGGTTTTTCTGCCCTTTTCACGTTAGGAGGCTTTAATGCCATAGCCAATATTCTGGCTTTGTGTGTTTCAGTCCCCACCAGCTGACATGCTCATATAAGTTTCCCAACTGTAGCTGCCTTTCCTCTGATTGCCTGCATTGCCTGCTGGCAGTCTACATTAGTATTTTCATAAGCCAACTGCAACAATATCAGCGGCCTGTGCATGATTGTTTTTTAATTGCCTGGGTTAACTGATTGATAAATTCAACAAATGGCTCCTGAGGCCCTTGTCGAACATTTACAAAAGATCCCTGTTGAATTCTGCATTTGAGAATTCGGCCCCAAGCCCTGAGAGCACACAAAGACACTTGTGCATAGGCCTGGGGAACAAAACTTAATTGTTGTTGTACATTGACATAGGGACCACTCCCCTGGAGCATAGCAGCCGTTATGTTTTGCCTGGCAAATTGATTCTGGTTGGCTTGTTGTTTGCACAAGTCATCATATTCCGCCGTCCAGAGGAGGTATTGACTGGTCTCTAAAGTTGTTTTAGCTAGCACTGACCAGTCCCATGGGGTCATATGGAAGTTGTCTGCTGTAGTCTCAATTAATCCTTTCATAAATGGGCTAGCGGCTTCATTTTCTCTAATGCTTTTCCTTATCTCTTTATAAGTATTGCCTTGTCGATTTTGCATCACCGGGCAGGGCAAGAGCTCCCCTTTTAATGCTGCTTGCCTAACTAAGACAGGGTTCCATAACTGTACTGTATCCCTTGTGTTTTTTCCAATGTATTAGGGGAGAGGGCTCAGGGAAAATCTATTTCCTCTTTCGTATCTTTACCCGGTAATAGCAGGGCTGAGGGAGGAGGTGGTGGTAAGGTAGGTGATGGTTCTTCCTCCTTTCCCTTTTTAGGTTCTTCTGTGTAGAGCAGGGCCAAAGCAGCCCTAAGGCCCATAACGTTAAAGATGTTACTGGGACCCATTGCCGTTGTGCATCATGATGTTTAAGATTTCTCCCCACTTGCTCCCAGAGCTCTAGGTCTAGCGTACCTTTTTCTGGGAACCATAGGTTACGGGAAACAACAGTTTGCATTAGATTCCTTAACTGAGCCTGAGAAACCGAGGCTCTGCCAGCTTTAAACAGCTGTTTCAATATTTTTACATACTGTTGTTATTGATCTGATAACTGTTGTCCCATGATGAAACCCTAGCTTGAAAATTCCCTCAAACTTGGAAATCCCGAGCGGGCACCAATGACTTACTGCACAGTCTCTTCACCTTCATTTTTGAGGGTTCTGTCACAATCCATTGCAGTGATCCTCATACAGGGCACCAGCTGCCAGGTCCATCCCACAGACCCTGGCTGAGCAATGGATGAAAGGAGTACTCAGACACAGGTATGCAGTGTTAGAGCAGCTAGGGGACTACTGAAGAGTGAGCAGTTTTGATAAGTTGGAGCTGCTTGCTTTTATTTAGTACAGACATAATGCCAAAAGCCTAGAGCCAACACAGTCTGTGGGTAACATTATTGTTCCCCCTTTCTGGAAGCAGTCTTGTGTGGATGATCAAAGGTCGGTTCCTGGTTAACATAAGTAAACAAGCCTGTTTATGCTAAATTCCCTTATACTTCCTTATACCTACTCCTTGCCCTCTGCCTCAGGGTAGGAGAACAGCTCCCTTCAGCTTCTTCTGCCCTGATGCTATGCAGAGCCTTCTGATCTTTCAGAAAGTTTGTACCCTTTCCCTATAATTTCTCCCACCACTTTGACTGATCTCCTACAGTTGAATGTAATTGTGATAGTTAAAAATAGTTATTAGATTATCAAATAGTAGTAAGAGAAGCTCACAATATTGCAAGGAATGGTAGATTATAAAATAGTATTCATGATAGTCTATAATAGTTTAAATTATAACATTGTTTAAATAAATGACTAGACGTATACAGACCAAAACTACAGTTATAGATAGATTTGTATGGTGAGATTTTTATTTTCCAAAACTTTCCAAATTTCCCAGAATTAAAACAAAAAAGTACAATCATGCCAACAGAAAAAAAAATGTTAAAAAAATAGTAACAATAATATCAACAATTCAAAACAACAAAGCAAAAATGAAAGACAGAAAGTAGGCAGGAAAAGTCATTCCAGACACAGGGGACCCATGCACAAAAGTACTAAAGTAGAAAAGTTTGAGATATTCTGGAAACTCCAAGCAATTCCATGTAGTTAAGACACAGGCTAAAAAAGGGATAATATCAAAAGATGCAGTTCAAAAGGACCTTGTCCTAGCATAAAAGAGTGTATTAGTTTCCTGGTGATGCTGTACTGAATTACTACAAACTCAGAGCCTGCCATGAGGAGTCTGCTCTGGAGATACATTAGTGGTGGGGAGACCAGTTATAAGTGTTACCTTAACAAATCAAGGGTAAGTTTTTAACTAGCCTGGATAAAATGTCATTTACACAGAGACTTGTAGAACGTGAAAGAATGGAGGGTAAACTGGTGTCTTCAAAAGCAAGGATGAGAGAGATTACCTACCTCACTCCTTTCCTCAGATCCAAAGCCTGTGCTTAGGGCAATGCCTTACATGTAGCAGGGGATCAAGAGATTCATGTTGAGTTACACTTGCTGAGTTACAACTTGCTGATTTGACCCAAGCAATAATTCATTCTATTTTCCTAAGTTTCTAGAGTTCAATGATACCATCTCAGACTTCCTTAAATCTGTCTGAACCTTTTAGTTTAGCATTTGGTCAAGCAACAACATTGTTTTGCTTGTATTCTTTATTTCACCAACTATGTTGACATATAATTCTGTTATTAAAATTGACCTGTCATATTAGCCACTATCTAGTTGGTGAAAGAGTGGTATTCTATAAACTACACCTTTGAAAGCTTGTTTTTGTAAGCAAACTTTCATACTTTGTGGACTCTCCATATAGATATGGCTGATATTTTTCCAGGTAGATATGACTACAACCTCTGTTCTCTCTCTCTTTTTTTTTTTTTTTGTGTGTGTGTGTACTTTTGTTATGGCTTCAAGGACAAGTACTATATAATCATAAAGGGATTTATTGAGTAGTTGTGAGGTTACTAGAATAACAACAACAAAAAAAACCTTTTCTGTATATTTTGCATAGCCTTACTTCCCTCTCCAGTATCCTGATATATCATAAAATTTTGAATACTAGTCAGAGTTTGTTATGTCAATTGCTAAAATGGATAGTTCTCTGTTATTTTAAATGTAGCTGAACCTGAATAAAGTATAAAAAGAGCAGAGCTCAAAAGTTCAGCATCTTAGAAACATTATGCAAATATTTACAATAAACTCCATGCTATTTCTCATCTTAATTTTAGAATTTATTCTGAATCATCTTTACATTGAGTACACAAGTATAATTTAATAAGCATCCTCAAGTAATATTAATGAATGACACTTATACTCAAGTTATGTCAAGATTAGATATATTAATGACAAAGACACCAGAGCATATTTTGTATGACAATATAATGATCTTGTAGGGCAGAAATAGCTGATAATTCAGGAGAAAGCAGGACTCACTGCAAAAAGAGTATCTTATAAAAAAAAATGTAAATGAGATAAAGAGATCGTGTGGAAGGTAAAGCATTTTGCCAGGTAAGTGCAGTATGAAGGGCAAGTAAGCTAGTAATGGCCAGGGACTTGCTACAATTGAAGGACTCCAGAATATAAGCTGAATAAGAAAGGAAGTCAGTGTATGGGGGGTGGGATTGTGGGTACAGAAATATTAATGTAATATAAATAGATTGGAGATTTAGGGGTCATTGAAAAATAATGGAGTGAAGATAGGGAGTAGGCTAGAAGGACTGGCAGGGGTGGTCAGAGTTGTAATTACAGTCACACACAACATAACAATGTTTGGGTCAACGACAGACCACATTTATGAAGGTAGTCCTATAAGATTATAAAGGAGCTGAAAAATTCCTATTGCCTAGAGATATAGTAGCCATTTGTGAAGTAATAGCATAAAACATTACTCACGTATTTGTGATGATGCTGGTGTAAATAAACCTACTGCCCTGCCAGTCATATGAAAGTATCACATATACAACTGTGTACAGTACATAATACTTGATAATAAATTACTATGTTACTGGTTTATGTATTATACTATACATTTTTGGTTATCTTTGTGTGTACTCCTACTGATTTTTATTAAGTTTAACTGTAAAACCGTCTCAGGGAGGCTCTTCAGTAGGTATTCCAGAAGAAAGCATTGTTATCATAGGACATGGCAGCTCCATGTGTGTTATTGCCTCTGAAGACCCTCCAATGGGACAAGATACAGAGGTAGAAGACCGTGACGTTGACATTGATCCTGACGCTGTGTAGGCGTAGGCTAATGTGTGTGTGTATGTATTTGTTTTTAACAAAAATGTTTAAGAAGTAAATAAATAGAACAAAACTTATAGAAGAAATATTTTTGTACAGCTGAACAATGTGTGTATTTTAAGCTAAGTTTTATTACAAAAGAGTCAAAAAGCAAAAAAAACTTGAAAAGTTTAAAAAGTAGAAAGTGTAAAGTAAGCAAAAGATAATTTTAGAGAAAGAAAAACATTTTTATAAATTTAGGGTAGCCTAAGTATACACTATTTATAAAGTCTATAGTAGTGTATAGTAATGTCCTGGCCTTCATATTCACTCACCACTCACTCACCCAGAGCAACTTCCAGTCCTTCAGCCTCCATCCATGGTAAGTACCCTATTTAGGGTACCATTTTTAATCTTTTATATCATATTTTCACGGTATCTTTTCTGTTTATGTTTAGATAAATACTTGTCATTGTGTTACAACTGTGTACAGTATTCAGTAGTCGCATGCTATACAGATTGGTAGCCTAGGACCCATAAGCTACACCATATAGTCTAGGTGTGTAGTAGGCTATACTATTTAGGTTTATGTAAGTACACTCTATGATGTTCGCACAACTAAATCACCTTATTGATGCGTTTCTCACAATGTATTTCCATCATGAAGTAACTCATGACAATACAAGATTACATGTTGAGCATCCTTAATCCAAAAATCTGACACCTGAAAAGCTCCCAAATCCATAACTTTTTGAGCATTGACATGACACCACCAGGGAAAATTCCATACATAAGTACTTAAACGTTGTTTCAGGCACAAAATTATTTAAAATATTGTATAAAGATACCTTCAGGCTATGTGTATAAGGTGTATATGAAACATAAACGAATTTCATGTTTATCCTTGAGTCCCATTCCAAGATATCTCATTATATATGTGCAAATATTCCAAAATCTGGAAAAAAAAATCTAAAATCTGAAACACTTCTTTCTGGTCCTAAGCATTTCACAAAGGGATACTCAACCTCAGTACTACTATTCTGAGTGTTAAGTGGGAGAAATAGAAGGTGTCCTGGGAGCCTAGAACCAGACAGACCTAACAAAGTTTGCAATGTCAGGCAGTCTTCCTAACAGAAATGATGTTTAAGCTTAGCCTTATAAGATGTGAAAGGGATAGGCTGAGAAAGTTGAAAGTGTTACATTTAGAAAGAAGGCCTTGATCTGTTAAACTTATGGTGCATTGGAGCAGTTAATTAATTTATTTATTCAGGTCACAAATTTTCTGAGTGTCTTCTATGTTCCAGGCACCATTTTAGAGGTAAGAGACAGAAATATGTAAAGCCAAGGAGGGAGAGTTTGGGGAAGCCACGTTGTAGGTGTTGAATAAGGATTTCAACTTTTATCTTGCAGGCAAAAAGAATCCACTGAAATAATTTGGACAGTAAAGGAACAGATTTGCATTGTTTCCATTATAAAAGCTATACATGATTATGGTTTAAAAATTAAAGAAGATTAAGCTAAAAAAAGATATTCCCTTTTTCTGGTTATTTATCCCACAGACATAAAACTATTGATATTTCTATTGTTTCCTTACAAACAGACAGACACACAGACACACAGACACACACACACACACACACACGTACGTGTATTAGTTTCCTTTACACAAATGTAACAATACGTATTTTTTTCTGTAACTTTTTTAGATTTAATATATTTTGAACCTTTTTATATTAGTAGTTATGTATCTACTTCATTTATTTAAAAACTTTATTTTCTTGTAGTACAGTATTTTAATATATTTAATTTTCCATTTGTTATCAGACATCTAGGTTGCTCCCAGTTACTTGCTGTAGTAGTTTCTGAGGGCTGCCATAACAAAGTACTACAAATCAAGTGGCTTAACCCATTAGAAATGTATTGTCTCACAGTTCTGGAGGATGGAAGTCCAAATTCAAGGTGTCTGCAGGGCAATACTCCCTCTGGAACCTGTAGGGGAATCTTTCCTTGCGTCTTTCTAGCTTATGTTTATTTGCCAGCAATCTTGGGCATTCCTTGGCGTGCAGTTGCATAATTCCAATATTTGTCTTTGTTATCACATGACGTTCTCCCTATGTGTTTCTGCCCAAACTTCCCTTTTCCTATAAGAATAGCAGTCATATTGAATAAGAACCTAGTCTACTCCACTATGACCTCCTCTAAACCAATTACATCTGCAATGACCCCATGCCCAAATAAAGTCACATTCTGATTACTGGGGGCTAGGACTTCAGCATATCCTTTGGTGGGACACAACACATGACTCTAATATAGAATGCTGCTAAAACCCTCCTTGTACACATTTTTTTTCCAATTTATGCAGTGAGTGCATTTATGAAAACACTAAGAATCAAAATGTAGCCAGGAACTCAGCACTGTCCCTATCCATACCTCCTCCTAATCTCTAACCTTTCCCACTCCTATCACAATTAATTTTACCTTTCTGCAGTTAATATAAATGGAATCACATTGTATATTCAATTTTGTTTTTGATATATTTGGTTCTTTGAGGTTCATCCATGCAATTAGTTTCTGCACTGTTTTATTTGTATTGATATATAGAATCAGTTCTCAAACTGTAGTCTGGGCACCCTTGGGAATTCCCAAGACCCTTTCAGAGGGTCAGTAACATCAAAACTACCATCATCATCAGATATTATTTGACTTTTCATTTTCTTTTGAGTATACAGAAGTTTTCAAACGCTATGTAACATGTGATATCAAAACAGAATGAATGCAAAAGCAGATACGCTTCTTTCACTAAACCAGGCATTGAATAGATTTGTAAAGTTGTAAAGCAATGCCACTCTCTCCAATAATTTTGTTTTGGAAAATAACAATTTTTCATAAAACGTTATTTATTTTAACGTGGAATAAGTGGGCTGGAGGATAATTCTTTGAGCCTCTTCTGTTTCTGCACTTTCTTATGAATGGAAGGACTCCCTGACTTTGTTCCGGAGTGCTTTTTCAAGGATGTTTATATAAGGAATAGCTTTGGGAAAGAGAGGTACTGTCTCCCTCCTGAACAAAGGGAAGACATGCTTACTGCTCATTATAAAATAATCAGGCTCCTAAGCTCAGGGTTTCTCTCCTATAACATTACTCATTGCATGTGCTGCTGTCACTTGGCTGTAATCATATTGTCCTGGGGGAACTTGGGCTTGGAAAACTGACATAAGATAATGCTGATACTCTGTGTACTGCTATTGCTGTAAGTTATAATGTCCTTTGTCTTTGACTTGATATTCTTGTGTCTTCTACCAGCATGCATGAAACTCTGGCAGGCGAACTTGTTAGCTTACAAGCAGAGTAAATTCTCAGACACTTCACAATTCTTGACAGAACATTTAAAACATCTCAGTTTCAGTTGCTAATACTGTAAATATCGATAGACAAAACTCGTATAAACAAAAGCATTTTAAGGTCTTCAATTTTTTGTTAGAGTGTAAAAGTCTCCTTAGATAAAAAGTCTAAGAACCATTGCTATTATAGGTTTTCATTGTATGATGTGTCCTATATTTATTTGTCCATTTACTAACAGACATTGGGTTGTTTCTCATTTTGGCAATTACAAATAAAGCTGCTGCAAACATTCTAACATATGTTTTTTGATTCAGTTTTATTTTGGGAAGATATGTGTGCTTTATACTATTATAAATAGTACCATTTTTAACATTTTCCAATTTTGCTAGGATATAAGAATGCAATTGATATTTTTGTATTAACCTTGCCAATACCATTATTAATTTGATTAGTCTTCCTGTTATTTTTTATTTTCTAAATAGACAATGATATATGAGAATTAGTTTTATTTTTTCCTTAAAAACACACATACTTTCGTTCATTTTTCTGACATTTTTGCACTCTTGGAACTTTCAATTCAATGATGAATAGAGGTGATTATAGAGTACATCCCTTTATTCTTTATCATAGAGGGAAGGCTTTCAACATTTTGCTATTAAATTCAATGTTTCACATAGTTTTATTTTTTGTAGGAAATCTTGACAAATTTAAGAAAGTTGTCTCCAATTTCTAGTTCGCTAAGAGGTTATATTTTCTTTTTGGTAAGTAATGTTTGGACATTGTATTTTATCAATTGCTTTCCTCATATCAATTGAAATGATCATGTGATTTTTTAATCCTTTATTTGATGGTGTGCAAAATGGCACTGGTACATTCTTAAATATGAATCCAACCTTTAATTCTTGTAAAACTACTTGACCATAATATACTTTATGTATATCTTGATGTGTTATGCTATTTTTTCATTTATGATTTTTGTATCAATTTTTCTGATACTGGCCTGTAATTTTCCTTTATTATGAGTCTCATTAGGTTTTTCAACTCAAACTTTACATTAGAGTCCCAAAACAAGTTGGAAAGTCTTCACTTTTTGGTTCTCTAGAAAAATTTATATCAAATAGGTATCTTTCTTAAAATTAAACTTTTAGAAGAATTTACCTGGGAAGTAATTTGTGCCTGGAGTTCTCTTTGTGAGGATTATTTAATAAAATGTGGCTATTCAGAATTTTAAAAAATTTTTCCTTTTAAATTTATATGTAATAACTGTACATATTTATGGGATACAGTCAATAATGTGTTTTAAGAAATTGCCCATTTTATATGTTTATAATTATTCTAACATTATTAATAACATCCTTTATGCTCTCTTAAATATCTGTGTAATCTGTAGTAATTTATCTTTCTTTGTTCCTCGCATAAATATATATCTATATATATATAATTATTATTACACTTCAAGTTCTCGGGTACAGAACTTGCAGAACGTGGAGGTTTGTTACATGGGTATACATACATGTGCCTTGGTAATTTGCTGCACCTATCAACCCGTCCTCTACATTAGGTGTTTCTCCTAATGCTATCCCTCTTTTGGCCCCCCCAACCCCCGACAGGCCCTAGTGTGTGATGTTCCCCTCCCTGTGTCCATGTGTTCTCATCGTTCAACTCCCACTTAGGAGTTAGAATATGCAGTGTTTGGTTTTCTGTTCTTGTGTTAGTTTGCTGAGAATGATGGTTTCCAGCTTCATCCCTGTCCCTGCAAAAGACATGAACTCATCCATTTTTATGGCTGCATAGTATTCCATGGTTTATATGTGCCACATTTTCTTTATCCAGTCTATCATTGATGGGTATTTGTGTTGGTGCCAAGTCTTTGCTATTGTGAACAGTGCCACAGAAACGTATGTGTCCATGTGTCTTTATAATAGAATGATTTATAATTCTTCGGGTATATACCCAGTAATGGGATTGCTGGGTCAAAAGGTATTTCTAGTTCTAGATCCTTGAGGAATTGCCCGATATTTATGGGATACATTCAATAATGTGTTTTATTAAGAAATTGCCCATCATTCACAATGGTTGAACTAATTTACACTCCCACCAACAGTGTAAAAGCATTCCTATTTCTCCACATCCTCTCCAGCATCTGTTCTTCCCTGACTTTTTAATGATTGCCATTCTAACTGGCATGAGATGGTATCTCATTTTGGTTTTGATTTGGATTTCTCTAATGACCAGTGGTGATGAACATTTTTTCATACGTTTATTGGCTGCACAAATGTCTTCTTTTGAGAAGTGTCTGTTCATAGCCGTTGCCCACTTTTTGATGGTTTTTTTTTTTTTCTTGTAAATTTAAGTTATTTGTAGATTCTGGATATTAGCCCTTTGTCAGATGGATAGATTGCAAAAATTTTCTCCCATTCTGTAGGTTGCCTGTGCACTCTGATGATAGTTTCTTTTGCTGTGCAGAAGCTCTTTAGTTTAATTGGATCCCATTTGTCTATTTTGGCTTTTGTTGCTGTTGCTTTTGGTGTTTTAGTCATGAAGTCTTTGCCCATGCCTATGTCTTGAATGGTATTGCCTAGGTTTTATTCTAGGGTTTTTATGGTTTTAGGTCTAACATTTAAGTCTTTAATCCATCTTGAGTTAATTTTTGTATAAAGTGTAAGGAATGGATCCCAGTTTCAGCTTGCTGCATATGGCTAGCCAGTTTTCCCAAAACCATTTATTAAATAGGGAATCCTTTCTCCCATTGCTTGTTTCTGGCAGCTTTGTCAAAGATCAGATGGTTTGTAGATGTGTGACATTATTTCTGAGGCCTCTGTTCTGTTCCATTGGTCTGTATCTCTGTTTTGGTACCAGTATCATGCTGTTTTGGTTACTGTAGCCTTGTAGTAGAGTTTGAAGTCAGGTAGCATAATGCCTCCAGCTTTGTTCTTTTTGCTTAGGATTGTCTTGGCTATGTGGACTCTTTTTTGGTTCCATAAGAAATTTAAAGTAGTTTTTTCCAATTCTGTGAAGAAAGTCAATGGTAGCTTGATGGGAATAGCATTGAATCTAGAAATTACTTTGGGCAGTATGGCCATTTCCATGATATTGATTCTTCCTATCCATGAGCATGGGATGTTTTTCCATTTGTTTGTGTCCTCTCTTATATCCTTGAGCAGTAATTTGTAGTTCTCCTTGAAGAGGTCCTTCACATCCCTTGTAAGTTGTATTCCTAGGTACTTTATTCTCTTTGCAGCAATAGTGAATTGGAGTTCACTCATGATTTGTCTCTCTGTTTGTCTGTATTGGTGTATAGGAATGCTTGTGATTTTTGCAAATTGATATTGTATCCTGAGACTGCTGAATTTGGTTATCAGTAAGGAGATTTTGGGCTGAGATGATGGGGTTTTCTAAATATACAATCATGTCATCTGCAAACAGAGACAATTTGACTTCCTCTCTTCCTACTTGAATACCCTTTATTTCTTTCTCTTGCCTGGTTACCCTGGCCAGAACTTCCAATACTCTGTTGAATAGGAGTGGTGAGAGAGGGCACCCTTGTCTTGTGCCAGTTTTCAAAGGGAATGCTTCCAGTTTTTGCCAATTCAGTATGATATTGGCTGTAGGTGTGTCATAAATAGCTCTTACTGTTTTGAGATATATTCCATTGATATCTAGTTTATTGAGAGTTTTTAGAATGAAAGGCTGTTGAATGCCTTTTCTGTCTATTGAGATAATCTTGTGGTTTTTGTCATTGGTTCTGTTTATGTGATGGATTACATTGATTGATTTGTGTATGTTGAACCAGGCTTGCATCCCAAGGATGAAGCCGACTTGATCATGGTGGATAAGCTTTTCGATGTGCTGCTGGATTTGGTTTGCCAGTGTTTTATTGAGGATTATCACATTGAAGTTCATCAGGGATATTAGTCTAAAATTCTTTTTTTGTTGTGTCTCTGCCAGGTTTTGGTATCAGGGTGATGCTGGCCTCATAAAATGAGTTAGGGAGGATTCCCTCTTTTTCTACTGATTGGAATAGTTTCAGAAGGAATGGTACCAGCTCCTCTTTGTACCTCTGGTAGAATTCAGCTGTGAATCCATCTGGTCCTGGAATTTTTTTGGTTGGTTAGGCTATTAATTACTCCCTCAATTTCAGAATTTGTGATTGGTCTACTCAGGGATTCGACTTCTTCCTGGTTTAGTCTTGGGAGGGTGTATGTGTCCAAGAATTTATCCATTTATTCTAGATTTTCTAGTTTATTTGTGTAGAGGTGTTTATATTATTCTCTGATGGTAGTTTGTATTTCTGTGGGATTGGTGGTGATATCCCCCTTTATCATTTTGTATATCGTCTATGTGATTCTTCTCTCTTTTCTTCTTTATTAGTCTTGCTAGCAGTCTATTTTGTTGATCTTGTCAAAAAACCATCTCCTGGATTCATTGACTTTTTGAAGGGTTTTTTCCTGTCTCTATCTCCTTTAGTTCTGCTCTGATCTTAGCTATTTCTTGTCTTCTGCTAGCTTTTGAATTTGTTTGCTTTTGTTACTCTAGTTCTTTTAATTGTGATGTTAGGGTGTCGATTTTAGATCTTTCCTGCTTTCTCTTGTGGGCACTTAGTGCTATAAATTTCCCTCTACACATGCCTTAAATGTGTACCAGAGATTCTGGTACGTTGTATCTTTGTTCTCATTGGTTTCAAAGAACATCTTTATTTCTGCCTTCATTTTGTTATTTACCCAGTAGTCATTCAGGAGCAGGCTGTTCAGTTTCCATGTAGTTGTGTGGTTTTGAGTGAGTTTCTTAATTCTGAGTTCTAATTTGATTGTACTGTGGTCTGAGAGACAGTTTGTTATGATTTCCTTCTTTTGCATTTGCTGAGGAGTGTTTTACTTCCAACTATGTGGTCAATTTTAGAATAAGTGCAATGTGGTGCTGAGAAGAATGTATATTCTGTTGATTTGGGGTAGAGAGTTCTGTAGATGTCTATTAGGTCCACTCGGTCCAGAGCTGAATTCAAGTTATGGACATGCTTGTTAATTTTTTGTCTCGTTGATCTCTCTAGTGTTGACAATGGGGTGTTAAAGTCTCTCACTGTTATTGTGTGGGAGTCTAAGTCTCTTTGTAGGTCTCTAAGCACTTGCTTTATGAATCTGGGCCCTTCTGTATATATATATTTAGGATAGTTAGCTCTTCTTTTTGCATTGATCCCTTTACCATTATGTAATGGCCTTCTTTGTCTCTTGATCTTTGTTGGTTTAAAGTCTGTTTTAGCAGAGACTAGGATTGCAACCCCTGCTTTTTGTGCTTTCCATTTGCTTGGTAGATCTTCCTCCATCCCTTTATTTTGAGCCTATGTGTGTCTCTGCACATGAGATGGTTTTCCTGAATACAGCACACTGATGGGTCTTGACTCTTTATCCAATTTGCCAGTCTGTGTCTTTTAATTGGGGTATTTAGTCTGTTTACATTTACAGTTAATATTGTTATGTGTGAATTTGATCCTGTCATTATGATGCTAGCTGGTTATTTTGCCCGTTAGTTGATGCAGTTGCTTCATAGCCTCGATGGTCTTTACAATTTGGTGTGTTTTTGAAGTGGCTGGTACTGGTTCTTCCTTTCCATGCTTAGTGCTTCCTTCAGGAGCTCTTGTGAGGCAGGACTGGTGGTGACAAAATCTCTCAGCATTTGCTTGTCTGTAAAGGATTTTATTTCTCTTTCACTTATGAAGCTTAGTTTGGCTGGATATGAAATTCTGGGTTTAAAATTCTTTTCTTTAAGAATGTTGAATATTGGTCCCCACTCTCTCCTGGCTTGTAGGGTTTCTGCCGAGAGATCTGCTGTTATTCTCATGGGCCTCCCTTTGGGGGTAACCCAACCTTTCTCTCTGGCTGCCCTTAATATTTTTTTCCTTCATTTCAACCTTGGTGAATCTGACAATTATGTGTCTTGGGGCTGCTCTTTTCGAGGAATGTCTTTGTGGTGTTCTCTGTATTTCCTGAATTTGAATGTTGACCTGCCTTGTTAGGTTGGGGATCTTCTCCTGGATAATATACTGAAGAGTGTTTTCCAACTTGGTTCCATTCTCCCCGTCACTTTCAGGTACACCAATCAAACATATATTTGGCTATTTCACATAGTCCCATATTTCTTGGAGGCTTTGTTCATTTCTTTTCACTTTTTTCTCTAATCTTGTCTTCTTGCTTTATTTCACTGAGTTGATCTTCAATGTCTGATATCCTTTCTTCCACTTGATCGATTTGGCTATTGATACTTGTGTATGCTTCACGAAGTTCTCTTGCAGTGCTTTTCAGCTCCATCAGGTCACTTTTGTTCTTCTCTAAACTGGTTATTCTAGTTAGCAGTTCATCTGACCTTTTTTCAAGGTTCTTAGCTTCCTTACATTGGGTTAGAACATGCGCCTTTAGCTCTGAGGAGTTTGTTATTTCCCAGTTTCTGAAGCCTACTTCTGTGAATTCATCAAACTCCTTCTCCATACAATTTTGTTCCCTTGCTGGCAAGGAGTTCTGATCCTTTGGAGGAGAAGAGGCATTCTGGTTTTTGGAGTTTTCAGCCTTTTTGTGCTGGTTTCTCCCCATCTTTGTGGATTTATCTACCTTTGGTCTTTGATGCTGGTGACCTTTGGATGGGGTCTCTGAATGGACGTCCTTTTTGTTGATGTTGCTACTATTCCTTTCTGTTTGTTAGTTTTCCTTCTAACAGTCAGGCCCCTCTTCTACAGATCTGCTGGCGTTTGCTGGAGGTCTACTCCAGACCCTGTTTGCCTGGGTATCACCAGCAGAGGCTTCAGAACAGCCAATATTGCTGCCTGTTCCTTCCTCTGGAGGCTTCATCCCAGAGGGGCACCTGCCAGATGCCAGCAAGAGCTCTCCTGTATGAGGTGTCTGTCGGTCCCTCTGGGAGGTGTCTCCCAGTTAGGATACATGGGGGTCAGGGACCCAGTTGAGGAGGCAGCCTGTCCCTTATCAGAGCTGAAATACTGTGCTGGGAGATCCACTGCTCTCTTAAGAGCTGTCAGACAGAGATGTTTAAGTCTGCTGAAGCTGCGCACACAGCCACCCCTTCCTCCAGATATTTTGTCCCAGGGAGATGAGGGTTTTATCTGTAAGCCCCTGACTGGGGCTGCTGCTTTTTCAGAGATGCCCTGCCTAAAGAGGCAGTCTGGCTACAGCAGCCTTGCTCAGCTTTGGTGGGCTCCACCCAGTTTGAACTTCCCAGATGCTTTGTTTACACTATGAGGGGAAAACTGCCTCCTCAAGCCTCAGCAATGGCGACGACCCTCCTTGCACCAATCTGGAGAGTCCTAGGTGGACCTCAGACTGCTGTCTAGCAGCAAGAATTTCAAGCCAGTGGATCTTAGCTTGCTAGGCTCTGTGAGGGTGGGACCCGCCAAGCCAGGCACTGGAGGGAGTCTCCTGGTCTGCTGGTTTTGAAGACCATGGGAAAAGTGCAGTATCTGGGCCAGAGTGTACTGTTTCTCCTAGTACAGTCTCTCATGGCTTCCCTTGGCTAGGAACGGGAAATCCCCCAACCCCTTGTGCCTCCGGGTTGAGACAATGCCCCACCCTGCTTCGGCTCACCCTCCCTGGGCTGCACCCACTGTCTAACCAGTCCCAATGAGGTGAACTGAGTACCTCAGTTGGAAAAGCAGAAATCACCCGCCTTTTGTGTCAATCTCGCTGGGAGCTGCCCTGGCATATACATTTTGTTTATTGTCCCATTGTCCCAATCATTCTTGCCAGTACATTAGCAGTGTTTTAGTCTTTTCAAAGGACCATCTTTTCACTTATCCCTATCGCTTTCCATTCTATTAATTTCTTTTATCTTTATCATTTCCTTTTTATTGTATTTGTGTAGAATACACTGTCCTTTTTCTAATGTCTTGATAAGTTGTTAGGATGCAGTCTGGAAAACAAATCACACAAATACTTAAAACAGATGGCTTTTAACAAATAGCATTGTTTAATTCCTATTCTCAGCCTCAGATAACCACTAATGCTTTTTATCACGATAATTTAGATTTGTCATGGCTTGAATTTTATGTAAATAACATCATATAATATATATTCTCTTATACCTGGCTTTTTCACTCAGTAAAATGCTCTCCAGATTATCTAAAAGATCTAAGATTATCTCCAGAATATCTAAGATATTCCATGTTATCCGTAGTTCTTTCTTATTACTAAGTAGTATTCCATCATATAGATATACCATAATTGTTTTGAGTTGTTTGCAGGTTTTGGTTATTAGGATCATCTTGATTTGTTTTCTGTTGCTAATAACAGAATACCTGAAACTGGGTACTTTATAAAGAAAATATATTTATTTCTTACAGTTATGGAGGCTGAGAAGTCCAAAGTCAAGGGGCCACATCTGATGAGGGCCCTCTTGCTGGTGGGGACTCTGTGCAGCGTCCCAAGTTGACCCAGGGCATCACATGGCAAGGGGACTGACCATACTAATATGCTAGCTCAAGTCTCTGTTCCTTTTCTTAAAAAGCCATCAGTCCCACTCCAGTGATAACCCATTAATCCATGCAGGAGATTAGGTCATTTATGAGGGCAGAGTCCTCGTGACCCAGTTACCTATTAAAGCCACCCCCTCCCCCTGATAGTGCCACATTAGGGATTAAGTTTCAACATGAATTTTGAAGGAGACAAAAATTCATACTATAGCAAGGATAGTCTATGAACAGTACTATATAAGTTTTTGTGTAGATATATATTATTTTTCTCAAACAGGTGTGGAAATTCTGAGTTATATGGAAATTATATTGAGATATTAAATGCAATTCTTAAGAAGGTTTAGTTAGTGACCCTCTTATAGTCCCTTAATAGCTTAACAGTATACTTTTCAGTATTAGGCACTTTTTTCACTGTAACTTCATTGATATATTTGTGGGTTGTTAGGTGATGCTACACTTAAATTCTAGGCCTGAATTCATGGTAGTAAACATTTGTTAAGTGTTAGCAGTATTATAATTACTTTATGCCATTTAATTTTTTATAATAACCCAAAAGAGTCTGTATTCTCAATTTTTAGATGAGGTATAAACTGAGGCAAAATCACATTAATTAACTTACCCAAAGACACAAGCCTAATAAGTTGCAGAGCTAGGAATTGAACTAAGTTGTCTTCTCAAGTCTATGTCTCTGTTACCTTAAATATAGAATTAAAGGGTAAATATGTACCTAAAAGTTGAAACAAGAAAGAAAAAAGATGCACGTGGATTTAGCAGAAACTGCAATATTTATTGAAATGAAGTAGATTCTGGATGTCTAATTTTGTTCAATATATGCAAATTACAGATTAAAGTATAGAAATTAGGCTAGAAAATAAGTTTAGGTATATTTTAAAAACGTCTATTAATTTTGTGGTTCAACTTTGAAATTGCTAGCTAATTTTGTTCAATATATGCAAATTACAGATTAAAGTATAGAAATTAGGCTAGAAAATAAGTTTAGGTATATTTTAAAACGTTCATTAATTTTGTCTATCTTGTGAAACGCTGATAGCCTCACCCAGTTTAAGAACTATTTATTTCAGAAGTCAGAACTCAAACTATTTATCTATAACATATACATACTGTATTAGTCTGTTTTCACACTGCCAATAAAGACATACCTGAGACTGGGCAATTTACAAAAGAAAGAGGTTTAGTTGGACTTACACTTCCACGTGGCTGGGGAAGCTTCACAATCATGGCAGAAGGCAAGGGGGAGCAAGTCATATCTTACATGGATGGCAGTAGGCAAAGAGAGGAGCACTCAAAGCGGGAAGCCCCTTTTATAACCATCAACCTTTTTTTAATTAATTTATTATTATTATACTGTGTTGTAGGGTATATGCATAATGTGCAGGTTTGTTACATATGTATACTTGTGCCTTATTGGTGTGCTGCACCCATCAACTCCGCCATTTACATCAGGTATAACTCCCAATGCAATCCTCCCTCCCCTCCCATGATAGGCCCCCGTGTGTGATGTTCCCCTCCCGAGTCCAAGTGATTCATTTCTGTTCAGTTCCCACCCATGAGTGAGAACATGCAGGTTTGGTTTTTCTGTTCTGTGATAGTTTGCTAAGAATGATGGATTCCCAGCTGCATCCATGTCCCTACAAAGGACACAAACTCATCCTTTTTTATGGCTGCATAGTATCTAGCGGTGTATATGTGCCACATTTTCTTAATCCAATCGTCACTGATGGACATTTGGGTTGATTCCCAAGTCTTTGCTATTGTGAATAGTGCTGCAATAAACATACGTAGCATGTGTCTTTATAGCAGCATAATTTTTATAATCCTTTGCATATATAAATTGTGCAATGATGGTTGGGTCATATGGTACATCTAGTTCTAGATCCTTGAGGAATCGCCATACTGTTTTCCATACTTTGTTGAACTAGTTTACAATCCCACCAACAGTGTAAAAAGTGTTCATTTCTCCACTTCCCTCTCCAGCACCTGTTGTTTCCTGACTTTAATGATCGCCATTCTAACTGGTGTGAGATGGTATCCTTTACTGTGGTTTTCATCTGTATTTCTCTGATGGCCAGATGATGAGCATTTTTCATGTGTTTGTTGGCTGTATGAATGTTCCTTTGAGAAATGCCCATTCATATCCTTTGCCCACTTTTGATGGGGTTGTTTGTTTTTTCTTTAAATTTGTTTGAGTTCTTTTTGTAGGTTCTGGATATTAGCCTCCTTTGTCAGATGAGTAGATTGCAAACATTTTCTCCCCATTCTGTGGTTGCCTGTTCACTTCTGATGGTAGTTTCTTTTGCTGTGCAGAAGCTCTTTAGTTTAATGAGATCCCATTTGTCAATTTCCCGGCTTTGCTGCTGTTGCTTTTGGTGTTTTAGACATGAAGTCTTTGCCCATGCCTTATGTCCCTAATGGTACTACTGTGTTTCCTCTAGGATTTTATGGTATTAGGTCTAACATTTAAGTCTCTAATCCATCTTGGAATTAATTTTCAGATAAGGAGTAAGGGAAAGGATCCAGTTTCAGCTTTCTACTTATGGCTAGCCAATTTTCCCAGCACTATTTATTAAATAGGGAATCCTTTTCCCCATTTCTTGTTTCCTCTCTAGGTTTGTCAAAGATCAGATGGCTGTAGATGTGTGGTAAGGATTTCTGAGGACTCTGTTCTGTCTCCATTGGTCTATATCTCTTGTTTTGGTACCTCAGCACCATGCCGCCTTTGCTACTGTAGCCCAGTATAGTTTGAAGTCAGGTAATGGATGCCTCCAGCTTTGTTCTTTTGACTTAGGATTGTCTTGGAGATGCGGGCTCTTTGGTTCCATATGAACTTTTAAAGCAGTTTTTTCCAATTCTGTGAAGAAACTCATTGGTAGCTTGGATGGGGATGGCATTGAATCTATAACTACCTTTGGGCAGTATGGCCATTTTCACTTTATATTGATTCTTCCTATCCATGTAGCATGGTATGTTCTTCCATTTGTTTGTGTCTCCTTTATTTCACTCAGCAGTGGTTTGTAGTTCTCCTGAAGAGGTCCTTTACATCCCTTTGTAAGTTGGATTCCTAGGTATTTTGATTCTCTTTGAAGCAATTGTGAATGGAAGTTCATTCATGATTTGGCTCTCTGTTTGTCTGTTACTGGTGTAGAAGAATGCTTGTGATTTTTTGCACATTAATTTTGTATCCTGAGACTTTGCTGAAGTTGCTTATCAGCTTAAGGAGATTTTAAATTTAGACAATGGGTTTCTAAATATACAATCATGTCATCTGCAAACAGGACACTGATCTTTTTCCTAACTGAATACCCTTGATTTCTTCTCTTGCCTGGATTGCCCTTAGCCAGAACTTCCAACACTATGTTGAATAGAGGGTGAGAGAGGGCATCCCTGTCTTCAGGCCAGTTTCAAAGGGAATTTTCCAGTTTTGCCCATTCAGTAATGATATTGGCTGTGGGTTTGTCACAAATAGCCTTATTATTCTTGAGGTACGCCCATCAATACCTAATTTATTGAGCCGCTTTTAGCATGAAGGGCCAGTTTAACTTTGTCAAAAGCCTTTTCTGCATCTATTGAGATAACTGCGTGGTTCTTGTCTTGGTTCTGTTTTATATGCTGGATTATGCTTTATTGATTTGCGAATGTTGAACCAGCCTTTGCATCCCTGTGGGATGAAGCCCACTTCTGATCATGGTGGATAAGCTTTTTGATGTAAGTTAGCGAACTGGGTTTGCTAAAGTATTTTATTGGAGATTTTTGCATCGATGTTCACTGTGATATTATCTAAAATTCTCTTTTTGTTGTATCTCTGCCAGGCTTTGGTATCAGGATGATGTTGGCCTCATAAAATGAGTTAGGAGATTCCTCTTTCTATTGATTGAATTTTCAGTTTCAGAAGGAATGGTACCAACTCCTCCTTGTACCTCTGGTAGAATTCAGCTGCAGTCCATCTGGTCCTGACTTTTTTGGTTGGTGGTGGCTATTGGAATGCTGCCCCACCTCAGAGCTCAAGTATTATTCATTCAGGGATTCAACTTCTTCCTGGTTTAGTCTTGAAGAGTGTAAGTGTCCAGGAAATTATCCATTTCTTCTAGATTTTCTGTAGTTTATTTTATGAGGTGTTTATAGTATTCTCTGATGGTAGTTTGTATTTCTATGTAATGTGGTGGTGATATCCCCTTTATCATTTTTAATTATGGGCCGGGATTTGATTCTTCTCTTTTCTTCTTTATTAGTTTTATAGTGGTCTGTCAATTTTGTTGATCTTTTCAAAACCAACTCCTGATTCATTGATTTTTGGAGGGTTTTTGTGTCTCTATTCCATCAGTTCTTGCTCTGATCTTAGTTGCTTATTTCTAGCCTTCTGCTAGCTTTTAAATGTGTTTTGTTCTTGCTTCTCTAGTTCTTTAATTGTGATGTTAGAGTGTCAATTTTAGATCTTTCTGCTTTCTCTTGTGGGCATTTCTAGTGCTATAAATTTCTACACACTGCTTTAAATGTGTCCCAGAGATTCTGGTATGTTGTATCTTTTGTTCTCATTGGTTTCAAAGAATATCTTTTATTTCTGCCTTCATTTCTGTGGATGCACTCCAGTAGTCATTCAGGAGCAGGTTGTTCAGTTTCCCATGTAGTTGAGCCGTTTTGATTGAGTTTCTTAGTCCCATGCTCTAGTTTGATTGCACTGTATTCGAGAGACAGTTTGTTATAATTCTGTTCTTGTACATTTGCTGAGCAGTGCTTTACTTCCAATTACGGTCAATTTTGGAATAAGTACGGCGTGGTGCTGGAGAAGAATGTATTCTGTTGATTTGGGGTGGGAGGAGTTCTATAGATGTTCATTAGGTCTGCTTGCCGCAGAGATGAGCGCTCAATTCCTGGACATCCTGTTAACTTTCGTCCAAGATCTGTCTAATGTTGACAGTGGAGTGTTGAAGTCTCCCACATATTGTAAGGGAGTCTAAGTCTCTTTTGTAAGTCTCTAAGGACTTGCTTTTATGAATCTGGGTGCTCCTGTATTGGGTGCATATATATTTAGGACAGTTAGCCTTCCTGTTGAATTGATCCCTACTCATTATGTAATGGCCTTCTTTGTCTTTTGATCTTTGATGGTTTAAAGTCTGTTTTATCAGAGATCAGTATTGCAAACTTCCGCTTTTTGTTCTCCATTTGCTTGGTAAATCTTCCTCCATCCCTTTATTTTGAGCCTATGTATGTCTCTGCGTGTGAGATGGGTCTCTGAATACAGCAGACTGATGTGGGTCTTGACTCTTTTATCCAGTTTGCCAGCTCAGTCTCTTAATTGGAGCATTTAGTCCATTTACATTAAGGTTAAGATTGTTATATGTGAACTTGATCCTGCCATTGGTGATATTAACTGGTTATTTTGCTCATTAGGCTGATGTAGTTTCTTCCTTTAGCCTCTGATGTATTCCTTACATTTTGGCATGTTTTTTGAGATGGCTGGTACCAGTTGTTCCTTTCCCCATGTTTAGTACTTCCTTCAGGGTCTCTTTGCAAGGCAGGCCTAGTGGTGACAAAATCTCTAAGCATTTGCTTATCTGTAAAGGATTTTATTTCTCCTTCACTTATGAAACTTAGTTTGGCTGGATATGAAATTCTGGGCTGAAAATTCTTTTCTTTAAGAATGTTGGAATATTGGCCCCCACTCTCTTCTTCTGGTTTCTGAGAGTTTCTTACCGAGAGATCTGCTGTGAGTCTGATGGGTTTCCCTTTGTGGGTAACCCACCTTTCTCTGGCTGCCCTTGGTGATTTTTTCTCTATTTCAACTTTGGGTGACCCATAATTATGTGTCTTGAGTTGCTCTTTCTCGCAGGAGTATCTTTGTGGCGCTCTCTGTATTTCCTGGATTTGAATGCTGGCCTGCCCTACTAGGTTGGGGAAGTTCTCCTGGATGATATCCTGAAGAGTGTTTTCCAACTCTGGTTCCATTTTCCCTCACTTTCAGGGCAATCTCTAATCAGATCGAGATTGGCCCTTTTACATAATCCCATACTTCTTGGTGGTATTTTGTTCATTTCCTTTTCTTCTTTTTTCTTTTGGTTTCTCTTCACTTCCATTTCATTCATTTGATCCTCAATCGCTGATACTCTTTCTTCCAGCTGATCAAGTCGTTACTGAAGCTTGCAGCATTTGTCACGATTTTCGTGGTCATGGTTTTCATCTCTTTCATCTTTATGACCTTCTGCATTAATTACTTCCAGCCATCAATCTTCCACTTTTTCTCAAGATTTTTAGTTTCTTTTATGCTTGCAATGCATTCCTCCTTTAGCTCTGAGAAATTTGATGACTGGAAGCCTTCTTTCTTCATCTCACAAAGTCATTCTCCTGGGCCCAGCTTTGATCCGTTGCTGGCGCATGAGCCAAGCCCTTGCCGGGGAGATGCACTTGTTTTTGAATTTCCAGCTTTCTGCCCTGCTTTTTCCCATCTTTGTGGTTTTATCTGCCTCTGGTCTTGATGATGGTGATGTACTGATGGGGTTTTATGTAGGTGTCCTTCCTGTTTGACAGTTTTCTTCTAACAGTCAGGACCCTCAGCTGCAGGTCTGTTGGAGATTGCTTGAGGTCCACTCAGGACCCTGTTTGCTCTGGGTATCAGCAGCAGAGGCTGCAGAAGATAGGACATTTCGAAACACAGCAAGTGTAAATTCCTGTCTGATTCCCTTGCTTTGGAAGCCTCCTCCTCAGGGGTGTACTCCACCCTGTGAGGTGTGGGTGTCAGACTGCCCTAGTGGGCGTCTCCCTGGTTAGGGCTACCAGGGTCAGGGACCCACTTGAGCAGGAGTCTGTCCCTTTCCCGATCTCAACCTGTGCTGGGAGATCCACTGCTCTTCAAAGCTGTCAGACAGAGTCGTTTGGTCTGCAGAGGTGTCTGCTGCTTTGTTATTGTTTACTGTGCCCTGCCCCCAGAGGTGGAGTCTACAGACAGGTAGCTTTCTTTGAGCTGCTGTGAGTCTACTCCAGCTGGAGCCTCCCCAGCAGCTTCTTTTGTTTTGGGCCTTACTTAAGCCTCAGCAATGGCGGGCGCCTCCCAGCCTGGCTGCTGCCTTTGCCGGGTAGATCATGGTGACTGCTGTGATAGCAATGAGGAGGCCTGCGGGTGTGGGACCCTCCCGCCAGGTGTGGGATATTTTCTCCTGGTGTGCCTGTTTGCTCAAAAGCTTGCATTGGGGTGGGGAAAGCTGGCCCGACTCTCTCCAGGTGCTGTGTGTCTCAGTTCCCCTGGCTAGGAAAAGGGATTCCCTTCCCCCTTGCGCTTCCCAGGTGAGGCAATGCCTCGCCCTGCTTCAGCTCTCGCTGGTCGGGCTGCAGCAGCTGACCAGCACGGATCCTCCGGCACTCCCCAGTGATATGAACCCAGTACCTCCGTTGAAAATGCCGAAATCACCGGTCTTCTGTGTCGCTGGCGCTGGGAGTTGAAGACTGGAGCTGCTCCTATTCGGCCATCTTGCTCCGCCTCCCTAACCATCAAATCTTGTGAGACTTATTCACTATTTTGAGAACAGCATGGGAAAGACATGCCCCCATGATTCAATTACCTTTCACCGGGTCCCTCCCACAACATGTAGGAATTCAAGATGAGGTTTGGGTGGGGACACAGCCAAACCATATCACACACCAAATATTGTTTATGTATTATTTTGGTATTAGACTAGTTTTTGTAAACACTACTAGTACATAATTGATTAAATAATTAAAATGATACATGCCAGCCTTGGTCTGTTTTTGGTGCAATGGCAAAATACCATAGAATACCACAGACTAGGTAATTTATAAGTAATAGAAATTTATTTGTTATAGTTTTGGAGGCCTGGGAAGTCCAAGATAATGGTGCCAGTACATTTGACATCTGATAAGGGCTATTCTATAGATGGCCTTTTGTTGAGGCGTTCTCACATGGTGGAAAAGACAGAAGGCATAAACACTGTGTTCACACATGACAGAAGAAATGGAAGGGCCAGGAAGCTGCAGCCTCCATGGTAAGGACACTAATCCCATTTATGAAGGCAGAGCCCTCATAACTACTTCCCCAAATGGTCTACCTCTTAATACCACCACAATGGGAATTAAGTTTCAATATAAAAATTCAGAAGAGCACAAACACTCACTCAAACCATAGCAATGTCATATTTTTGAGTTTTTTTCTACTTTTTGCAGTGGCTGTTTGAGTTTCTGTACAATTTCTTCTACCAGTTGTACAAAACAAATGCCTATATAGCTGTCATATCGTCACTTTATTTCTCAGCTGTTGACAAGGAATGAATGAAAAATCTACAGTGTTACTGTATTAATCATGATGATAGGAAAAGTTCAATTAATGTCTCTTTCAAAGAAGAAAAGTAACAGTTGAGAAATTATTTTAAAACTTGCTAATAAAAGAGGCTTTAAAATAACAGTTTATGTTCTGAAATATAGAAACTACATTACAATCTCTGTATGTAAACAGAATGTTTGTTTGTTGGGTGCAATGCTTTTCAGTTTATCACAGCTCCTATTGATATAGAATATTGCCATTGAGATCTCTAAAGAGAACAGTAAATAATAATTTCCTGAGAAAAAATAGTATCTTTATTAGATAAGTGAAAACAGTTTAATCTATTACTGGGAGACCTATAAGACATAAGACAAACATTTGAGAGAAGAAAAGTCACACTTTGTACATGCCGCCTGACAAGGATTGCTTATAGGAAGAAAAGGGGCCATGTGCATTGTAAGATAGAAAGACAGGAATTTGAACTAAACAAACATAAAATATCTGCTCACATACTTAGTACTTGTAATGCATATTACAAATATTTTTCTATTTGCCCAAGAAGAAAATTCCCTTGTATGAGCCATCTCTGATTTTATAAACTGTAGAAGAAAAATCATGAAAACAATAGCCAGTTTGGTTAAAAAAAAATACAACATTCAAGGTTTTAGAACTGATATTTAGTTATTACAAACTGCACAAATTCTCAAAACTATTAACTTCCTTAAAAATAAACTCTTTCTTTCATATCGATTATAAAAAGGCACATTCACCACTCACAGAAACGCTGATTTCGGATTGCAAGAAACCCATGCAAAATCTATATGGAATGCCATTTACAGAGTGTCGTAAAAGTGAAATGTGGCTAATGAGCCCTTCCCAGTGGTTTGCGTCATGCTCATTTCTAACTCTGCTTTTATGGCAGCTACTGTTCAGGAAAAAATCCCATCCATTCCATGTAAATCTGGCTGTTCCCTGCTCTAGTACCAGTGTTAGGAAACTCAATTTAAATCAAGCCTAATCACTTCTGCCAGCTGCAGTGCACTTCCCAGTACTCCTCACCCACCTGTACATTCTAGCATGACTTTGTTTCTTGCATCTCTCAGCCTTACTCCAATTCAACCACGCTCTAATTGGCTGGCTGGGGATTCCACTGTCACTCAAGCTAAACCCCAGGCTCATTGAGAGAATTGGAAGCTGAGTTTGCAGTTTGAGTTTCGCTCCCAGGGTACATATTTCCTGGCCTTTTTATTTTTTCAAGCTCCTATAAGTAGCCAGAGAGAAAGTTAAAACAATGCATGAAACTGTACCTTAAAATACAGCAGCTTTTTCTTTTCTGACAGGTTTAATTGTTTAGTTCCATATTGGTGGTCAAGAAGGGAACTGAAGGCTTGTCTTCACATTTTGCTGTGAAAAAAAATGAATCATGACATCATTCCATGGCCCTTTTCAACAACCACTGGTTTACCACTTTTTAAAATGATCTCTTGTGACCTAAACATTATTTGGTTTCTGAGAGGAAAGTTAGCAATACTTTTCTGTAAGTACCAATTCAGACAATTTAAGATTTAGTTTTCTGCTTCTAAATTAGAGCTGTTAGCCTCAAATCATTTAAATGTTTTAAATTCACAAAATGCAAAATATTTCTGGATTGTTACTAATGTCCAAGATACTAGATAATATAAGAGACAAATTGTATCTCAGTTATGCTGTGCAAACATTAGGGGAGATATTATTAGCTCTGTGTCACTGAGTTTTAATTTCACTGACAATGAACAAAGGACCAGCTGGTGGAATCTCTTACTGTGTGGTAAGTGTTAGGGGGGCTACAAAGAAACCTGACACAAAGTCCTTGCCTTCAAGTAGTTTCCATCTTTTGAAGGAGATATTTAAATAGAAAATGCCCAGTTACATATAAATTAAGGACCAAATTTGAAACACAAGCCAAAATTAATAAAGTACTCTGAGGTGGTGAGAGATGACTAAGGTAGGTATTTGTCTCAGTTACCACTCTTGACTAGCGATTTTCTCCTTTGCTTCTCTGGTCAAAGGCAGAGCAGCAGCAGCAGCAGTAAGCCCAATAACTGGTTAACCTCAGCTCTCAAATAATTCTTTGTGTGATTCAGCAGGAATGCACAGTATGGCCATTGCATAATCGATTTCCCCGAGTCAATTGCAAATCTGACTTATATCAAAATTGACTTAAGCAATGAAAAACAACCTTTTTACCCTAGATTTAAATTCATGTGAACAAGTACCAGACTAGAGTTGACTCCTAGGGGACCGAAGTGAGCTTTTCTTTTTCTTTCTTCACAGTTTTTTTTTTGTTTGTTTTTTTTGTTTTGTTTTGTTTTGTTTTTTTGGTATTAGTTTATGTCTGTTTTTTGATCACATAGCCTTAATATAACACAATCTTTTTAAAATGCCTTGTTTTCATTTCCTAGCATAAAATTTCTCTATGCTCACTTTTTATTTCCAATCTTGGTCAATTAAATATTTTAGTATATTTTCCAGTTGTTGCTTATTTTCCCCCTTTTCACAATTATCTTATTTAACTTTATCATACGCTTGACCCATTTTGTTTCTACTAGACAAAATGTAAGCAAATCTCCTCAATAAAAGAAATGTTTGTTGTTGCTCCATTAAAAACAACATTAAATAGAACATAAACCTTACTTATAATGTTCTCACTTCTGAGGAGCTGTCATGTCATTGAGTTGGCTTTTATTAACTCTGGGAATTCAAATGGCTTATCCCTTTAAAATGGAACATCCAAACAAACAGTAGATACAGAGTACCTACCCTGCTCCTATGCTCACACAAATCACAAATCTAAGTCATTGGACTTGGCACTGAGAAGGACGGAATGAGTCTCATTGTCTCATTTCCTGTTATATAAAATCACTCTGTGTAATTTCAGATTTTTTTTCTCTCTGGAAGAAAGTCCCTTAAGTATCTTTGTCTGAAACAAGCTATTTTATTAAATACTCTAGGCAGTTTTCCTAAATCTTTATTCTTTGTTGATGAGGATGAGGATAATGTTGATTTGGGGGGTTGTCTAGTCCAAAATAATCTTTCCAAGCATATTACAAGCTAGAGATTTATATGAGATTTTGTTTGTTTTTTTCAGTGATTTCAGCTTTACCAGAAAGCTGGTCCCTTCTCTTGTAGCTAACTTGCTGAAAGATAACCAAAACCCTGTGGCATAGAAGGAAAAAATATCAGTTTTTAAAATATGTAAATTTAACTATTAATCATTAGCAGGTCTCTTAAATTCCCCAAACCTCAATTTCCTCATCTCTAAAATGAAAACATTGAACAACATATTTTTTAAGATCTGCCATAGGTAGATACTGAGATAAAGATCAATTGCATGAAAGCAAACTTCTTAGAAAATTTAATTATTAAGTCCATAGATAGCCCAGAACCACTATTTACTTCATTTTCCCAAACTATTCCTTTTCCTACCATCGAGATGAATCTCCATCAGATTGGACCACCCAGTGTTCTCACTCTTTCTATTTTACTTCACCGTTGTTCTTCTGGTCTTCTCAGATCCCTTCTCAGATCCTTCCATCCTCACAAGTCCAGCTTCCTTTTCCTGTCAATCTCATGACGCCCATTAAGGTAAGGGGCTTCAGATTCTGAGTGTAGCAGGCAGGGATGAACTGAAATGGTATAATGAAAAAAAAATCATAAATTGTTTCCTTGGTAAAATTGATAATTTAATGATATAACAACAATATATTGTTACACTAACAGCATATCTGTTCTCCCCATCTTACCTTATTATTATTGCCCTATCTTTGTTTTGATCAGGACCTAAGAAGGGCTACGTCAATGTATGCTAATATCACATTTTAGAAAAGAAGTTAGGAGGAAAATAGCATGCCTTCAACACATGATCCTGAGGCACTCTCCACATTATTTGTCTTTTCATAAGCAGGTATGTCTTGGTGAAAGTTGTCGCTTTCCTACTGTTTTCAGGGACTAGCAGTCTCCACTGTAATAGGATATTCAAGCTCTTATTTCCCTAGGGATCAAGCTCATTATGAAATTGTACCTTCTGATTTCCATCTCTCATCAAAAGGATGCCTGTTCTATGTATTGATTATTCAAGTCCTTGTAGATAAGCTGATAAATGATTTTAAATATGCTAATGATCGCTCATTAATGTGTCCACACTAGTGTTTCATTTTTTAAATTTTATTTATTTTTGGAGACAGGGTCTCATTCTGTCACCCAGGGTGGAGTGCAGTGACACAGTGATAGCTCACTGCAGCCTGGAATTCCTGAACTCAAGCAATCCTCCTAAGTAGCTGGGACTACAGGTACAGGCACCACTACACCCAGCTAATTTCTGTATTTTTTGTAGAGACAGGATCTCACTATGTTTCCCAGGCTGGTCTTGAACTCCTGACCTAGTGATCCGCCCGCCCTGGCCTCCCAAAGTGCCGGGATTACAGGTGTGAGCCACCACACCCAGCCCAGTATTTCTGTTTTTAAAAGTCTTCAGTAACTATACTAAAAGAATCCAACTATATAACCATGTGAAAATCCTAAGTTCAACTGAAGGACTAGAGGGGAGGACTAGAGGCTTGGGAAATTTTTAGAATTGCTCTATTTATATCAATGAGGAGAATGCTTTACGAATAAAATTATCAATGTGTTTGAAAACAAAATGAATGACTTTGTCTATTAAGGATCTACATACAGAAGAGTGATTATATACATAGAATTGACTAGTTCTTCAGTTTTTTTCCTGACAGAGTCTCGTTTCTATTGCCCAGGCTGGAGTGCAGTGGTGCAATCTCGGCTCGCTGCAACCTCCACCTCCCGGGTTCAAGCAATTCTCCCTGCCTCAGCCTCCCGGGTAGCTGGGATTACAAGCACCTGCCACCACGCCTGGTTAATTTTTGTATTTTTAGTAGAGAAGGGGTTTCACCATGTTGGCCGGGCTGGTCTTGAACTCCTGATCTCAGGTAATCTGCCCACCTTGGCCTCCCAAACTGCTGGGATTACAGGCGTGAGCCACCGCACCTGGCCAGAAGTTCTTAAATACAAATGCATATGTATATGGCAATTCAGACCGAACGTTCATCTGTACTCCATGACTCTAAAGTTTCCAACCACTTCCCACAATTTTGTTTCCCTGTTCAATAAGCAAAATGCCAATGTAACAAGGTACCATAAGGCAAAATTTTCTCTTAGAAGAACTTTGCTATCACAAAATTCCTATCCCTTTCCCATACCTCTTTCACATTTAGAGTACTTAATCGGTGGTTACAACTAAACAGAGCAGGCCTTGCTTCAGTTTTCTACCTTTGGGATACACTACTTAAACTGACATCCAAAGTACTTGAAGACTTTGTGAAGGAACAGATCAGGAAACGTTGAGGACAAACCATATGGGATTTAGAGGAAAAGTAGCTATAAGTAAGAGGGATTTTTGAACATGTTGACATTTAATGAATATGTAATGTCTTATGCAAATAAACATATAACTTTTTTCCTTGAATCAGTACTTCTGATAATCAGAATCTGATACCATTGTCACTTGGTTTAAACAGAAATATTTTGAGTAATTCAATAACAATTCAACCACGTGACTATTTGGGAAGCAGTCTGTTAAAATAATCAACATCCATAAGCTAACAATATGCATCTGAATTTCTTAAGCAGATCATGATTATGCAATGTTTTCAGCAACACAGAACAATTGAAATACAAGACATTTGAACTGGATTATTCCCTCCATGATTCTTTTCTGATATTTAAAATGATACTTCATCATTCTTATTTCTGTCCCATTAATGTTCCTCCTTCAACTCTGATGTGTAAAGGCATCTCATACTTCAAACTACCAAAAAACTAAAATATGACTGTTGGTTCTTGTTCTTCCCACCCACCACAATAAAACCTGCTTCACATTAAGTCATATTTAGTTTGAACAGCTGTCCCAATTTGCCTAGGACTAAGGGTTTTCCCAGGACACAGCACTTTCAGTGCTGAAACTGGGAAAGTCTTAGACATGCCAGGATGAGTAAATCACACTAAGCCATCATCCGTGTACACTCATGCATCACTTAATGACAGGAATACATTCTGAGAGATGCAGCATTAGGCAATTTCATTGTTGTGCAAACATCATAGAGTGTACTTACATAAACCTAGATGGGATAGTCTACTACACACCAGCGTATATGCTATAAACTATTGTCATATGCTACAAACCTATACAGCACATGACTGTACTTCATGCTGTAGACAACTGTAACACAATGGTAAGTGTGTGTGTATTTAAACATATCTAAATATAGAAAAGGTATAGTAAAAATACAGTATAAAAGATAAAACAAGGGTACACCTATATATGGCATTTGCCATGAATGGAGATTGCAAGTCTGGAACTTGCTCTGGGTGAGTCAGTTAATGATTGGTGAGTAAATGTGAAGGCCTAGGACATTACTGTGCACTACTGTAGGCTTTATAAGCACTGTACACTTAGGCTACACTAACTTTATTTTTCTTTCTTCCGTAATAACACTGGCATCAGCATAAATATGTGCATAATATGTTGTGCTATGATGTTACAACAGCTATGACATCTATAGGCAATAGGAATTTTTCAGCTCCATTATACTCTTATAAGACCACTGTCATCTATATGGTCCATTGTTGATTGAAACATTATGTGGCACATGACTAGTTTTTCTAAATCAAAATCTAGGTGTCACCCAAGATTCTTCCTCCTTCTTAATTCTTTAGCTCTAAACCATTAGTAAATCTTGAAGTCCCTGCTATTAAAATGACCCCTGAACTCACCACTCTTTACGTCTCAGCTGTAGCCACAGCAGGTGGAGCCAGCATTACCCCTCACCTGTGCCACTATAAGGGCTAAGGAAGTATTCCCCTTGTAGCCTTGCCCATTTACAAAACTCCGTACCTGTGAATACCAGATCATGCATGATCTTGTCTCATCTCCTATTACTCTTGAACCTGCCACTACAATTCAGTTAGGCTGTCTTTTGTTCCTGTTCCTCAAACATGCTGAGTTTGATCCTGTCAGGAGATCTGTGCACCACTGTTTCCATAGCTTGCACTGATAATCACCTGTTTTTTCCTGCAGCTAATTACAGTGCTTGCCATATATTCTAAGATTACGTAGAACCTCCACAGAGAGCCTTCATTGACAACGCAATTTAAAAATCCACTCAGTGACTTTCAATCACATCACCACAATTTAATTCTCTGTGTAACAGAGATTAAATTCTGTGTAACAGAGAGATCTGTTAACAAGTATTACTGTCTGATATTTTCGTGTTTCTACTTGTTTATTCTATATTTTAAGGTCAATTTTTTACAAAAGGTGCATAATTATGCACACCATAAGAACACAATCCTTTAAAACAGATGCAAAAATATGTGCAATGAAATATTTAAAACTAAATGTGTATCTTTGGAAGGTAAGTCATGGGTGATTTGTATTTTTTTATTTATGCTTTCTATATATTCCATATTTCTATTATATTCAATGCTTTTATAAGTTTATAATTAAAATCAGTATCATAAAAGGGTTCTAGCCTCTGCTATGGCCTCTGCTTGGAAGCCTCACCCAGAATTGTTTAGTAGGCCATAATCCCCGTTGCTTTGTCTTTTTTTTTCTTTTTGTATGCCTTTAGCATAGTACTTATTGGATCATTTGCAATTTTCTCTTTGTAAGTCTCACTCTACATTCTGAGCTCCAGTGCTGAATAAAAGGCAAGGTCTGTGTCTTTGGGTTTTCATTCCTAGTATCTACAGCATATATAAACAAACTCTGCCTTTGAACATTTCCATTCATAGTTATGCCATCTATATTGCTATTTATCCATAATTTTAAAATGGTTTTACACTTCTAATTCCTATCTACACGTTTAGTTGCATAGTTTTCCTTAAAATAACAATCTCAGCATATGTCAATAAACTATCTTAAGCATGTCACTTGAAACTGCTCAACCACCAGTTCATTCCCCTTTTAAATTTCAATAATCATACATGGCAAACTCCTCAGGATAGTCTAGATTTCCTATATTTTGTTGCATCAACTACATAAATATGCCCTAACTAGGTTGATTATGTGTTTCACTTGCTTGGTTTTTTTTTTTCCAAAAATGTCTGCTGTAGAAAGTTTTCTTAGAAAAATAAATTTTTTAATTTAAACTTTTTCTTTAATGAGCAAAATATTTGAACAGACACGTCACCAAAAAAGACATACACATGGCAAATAAACACATGAAAGATGCTGATAACCATGAGTCATTAGGAAAATGCAAATGAAACCCACAATCAAATACCACCACACACTTATTATAATATATGCAATTAAGACTGACTATACCAAGTGTTGGCAAGGATGTGGAACAATTAGAACACTCAAGCGATCCTGGGGAATGTAAAATGGTGCAGATTATTTGGAGAATAGTTGGACTGAGTCATGTAGTAGGTGCATATTTAAATTTTCAGAAAATATAATTTTTAATCCTATTAGAGTTTTAAAGATTAAAAATCTTGGCATATATATTCTGGAATTAATATGCCTGTGTTTCTCTCCCTGGATTTGTCTTTCTTATTGAGTGTGCAAAGGAAATAGCACAAAAACTCATGACAATCTAGTGATGTGAAAAACATAAATCTATTACATGACATTTTAAGCCTCGCGATTGTGATGTAAATCATTTACCATTGACGTTGCAACATAGGAAAAGTTAACAAATATTAGAAATTCTAATTATATCACTCTAATTTATATCATGTACCATGAAAATCAGAGAGCTAACTTGTCTTGGGAGAATTAAGTAAGGTGATAGATGTCTTGCAGCTTACAAATAAGTAAGAGATTTCCAGGTGAAAGTTAGGAAAAGGTGATCCAGGAAGACTCAATAGCATTATGAAATGTGTACAATTGGGAGGAAGTTAAGAGTGCAGGGATTTTAGAGAAAACTGGAAGGAGAGAGGGTTACAGATATAGATAGGAAATCAAGTTAGAAAAAATGTATTTGTATGTGGAACTGAGGAGACAGTGTTTATTCACTAGAAAACTGGGAGCCATTTGAATAGATTAGAAGTTTTAGGTGATTAATCTGACAGAACTGTAGAAGACGAATTTAAATAAGAGGACTTAATGTTAGGAAGAATGCCTGAGTATCTTAAAATAAAATATACTGGTACAATTTATTGCCTTTGAGATGGCTTCAAAATGTATCTTATTTCTTATTTTAGATTATTTAGATTTATCAAGCTATATATTATCAAACTATCTCTTACTCATTTCCTTTTGTGTTTGGTTTGTTTTACCTTCTGCAAAACTATGAAATTAATATATTCTTTCAAACCAAGCGTGTATGAGGCAATATCTAAAAATCATTCTTTAAGACAATACAAATATTTTAACACTTAGTAATAAAGAATACTGAGCAAACTAGTAATAAAGAGTACTGAGCAAACTACTAACATTTTTTATGCACCAACAAGCTTGTAAAAAAAGGTTAACAGATAACAAAATAAAAATTCAGTCCTCTAGATGGTAAATTTTAATTACCATCCTGAAATGGCTCTAATTTAACATTTATCTAAGCTACTTTTAAATGGTGTTTTTTTTTTTCACAGTAGTAATTTTAGTTCTCACAGATATAAGGAAGATAAATATTTTGCCTGAGGAATCACTCAAGATCTGATTATTAGTCCACTGCCATGTTATTGTTCAGAATTTTGAATAAAAGTAAAGAGGAGATATAAATACCATGTCATTTATCTATGAATGAAGTTTCATTTCATTTCATTTCTAATGTTCTTGAAAAGTATCTTGACTATAATTAATAATGTATTACATATGTCAAAATAGCTAGAAGAGAGGACTTGGAATGTCTTGAGTATAATCAGTTATATTTTTTTTCTAAGCAACTGTAACAAACACAGAGAAAGCTGAAATACATCTCTAGATCTATGTTTGAAGGCACTGGAGAAATATTAAGGCAGTGAAGATTCAAGGGGTCAACATGCCAAGAGAAAAAATCCAGAGCAGTGAGCCTCAAATACCACACTGCTTTACTTTTTGAGGCATTTGTAAATTCACAATTAGTATTAATCCAAACAGAAAGCAGTGGACTAAGAGGATGGGAAGATGAGCAGAGCTACTAGTAGTCTTATGCAGGTCAAGTGATAAAAGCTAAGGTTACGGCCCATCAAATATGAGGGGCCCTGGTAGCCACTACAGATACTCAGTTGTGATGGCCAAAGGATTAAGAGTGAAATAGATTAGCCTGTAAAAATACTGAAGCCCTGTTTTGAAACAGCTAAACTCCAAATTGGGTTAGGTTTACTTACCCTGAATATCACTGCATGCCAGAATCAAAGTACATTCCTTCAAGAGTACATCATCCAGTGATGCAAATTATTTCACAGTGTGTTTTGTATAATGTCCAACAATCCATTAAAAAGTAAGCAGTCCTATAAGACCCAATGCATGAAAAAGAAAAGACCAAATAAATAACAGAAGCAGAATCTAAGAGATTCAGATATTAGTGTTATCAGAGGTGAGGTTTAAAATGACTGCAATTAGTATGTTCAAGAAAGTAGTTGAAAGCATGAAGAATTTCAGAAGACATCAGAAAATTATGGCAAAAATAAAATATCTAGAACTAGAAAAGATAACTGATATCAAGAACACAATGAGTGTGCAATAGCACATTAAACACTGTTTAAAAAGGTGTAGTGAACTGGAAGACAGTTCAATGGAAAAATGCATATTAAAATATGGAGAGACAAGGGTTAGAAAATACAGATGAGATCATAAGAATCATACTGAACATGGTGAAAACATCTAACATATAAGTCATTAAAATAGTAAAAAGAAGAGAGAATGATCAAGAATTTTCCCAAGTCCATGAAAGACATCAAGCCACAGATTCAAGAAATACCCCAAATACCAAGCAGAAAATATGCAAAGAAAACCACTCCAAGACATATCACAGTAGTAAAACTGCCAAAAAAAAAAAAAAAAAATCTAACAGTTGATGCCAAAAGACAATGGAATTCGTCTTCAATGTGTGACAGGAAAAAACTGCAAGCATAGAATTTTAGACCGAGAAAAATGTCTTTCAAATAAAGGCAGCAAAAAGACATTTTCAGTGAAATAAGAACTGACAGGAATCGATCATCTCTAGCCAACATGCAATAATGAAAATATTAAGGGAAGTACTTAAGCAGATCAAAATGAACCCATTTGGAAGCACAGAGGATTGAAGAGTAGCACAAAATATTAAAATAAATAAATATTGGCTGTCTAAAAAGTAAAAATGTTATGGTATTTAAAATAAGTGTATTGTAAGAGTATATGAAAATGACAGCACAAAAGATGGGAGGTTAGTAAAAGTATTATCAGTCTGTTTTTCTGGAAGTGATTGAAGTACTAATTTACAACATACTTTAATGAGTTAATGATGAATATTTTAATTGCTTAGATAAATGAGGAAAGTTAAAATATAAGCTGACCAAGTAGAAACAGTCAATATTTACAAAAGCAAAACAAAAGAAGGCAAGGAAAAAGAGAAATGGACTGAAGAAAAGTTAGGGAAATTAAAGAGCATATAGTTTTATAGTTGATTCAACCCCAAATATATTATTTACATTATTAAATGCATTAATTAAAGTGTTTGAATGTGAACTAGACTGTAGTAAAAACAAGCTTGGAAGCAAGGATCTCACTGTGATGGTTCAAGAGAGAGAGGTTGAATGAAATGATGTCAGAAAATAGCAAAGAGACCATTCAGAGACACAAAGTAGGAAACAAACTAGGCAGATAAACATGGTCATGGGTGCTGACAAGTTGATGGGTGCAGCACACCAACATGGCACATGTATACATATGTAACAAACCTGCACATTGTGCACATGTACCCTAGAACTTTAAAAAAAAAAAAAAAAAGTCATGGCTGGTTGCAGAGAAGATGATAACATGAAGTAGATATGGGATCTTTAATTTACTCTAAGATTGTGTATTAGTTTGCTAAGACTACCATAAACAAGTGTCACAGACTAAGTGGTTTAAACAATAGAAATTTATTGTCTCACAGTTCCAGAGGCTGGAAGTTGAAATCAACTTTCTGAGGACTGCGTGGAAAGGATCTGTCCTACGCTTCTCTGCTTGGTTTTGTGGATGGCTTTCTTTTCCCTAAGTCTTGTCACATTGTCTTCCCTCTATCCGTGTCTGCGTACAAATTTCCTCTTCTTATAGGGACATGAGTCGTATTGGATTAGGGCCTACCCTAATAACCTAATTTTAATTTGATAACCTTTGTAAAGGCCCTATTTTCAACCTATTTTCAAATAAGGTCACATTCTGAATCACTGGAGGTTAGGACTCCAACAATGTGAGTTGGGGGTGGGAGGACAGAACTTCAGCCACAATAGATTGCTTATCATTAGTGTAGTGATCTGAAAATAAAATGCATTTGGACTGCTAAATAAGCCTTTTGAAAATGTTAGCAGAGCTATAAAAATGTTAGTAGAGTATATAATTCCTGTTATACACGAGTGGAAATAGATTCTGCTATCATTAGCAGTAAATCAACTGAAGGATCTCTTATCTGTGTACAATTATGGGTTCCACACATAGAAAGATTTCAAAATGCTGTAGAAGATAGAACTAAAGTGTTAGTCAGATACCAGTTAATATCATTTACAAAGAATAAGAGATTTGAAGAGGCCGGGCGCGGTGGCTCAAGCCTGTAATCCCAGCACTTTGGGAGGCCGAGGCGGGCGGATCACGAGGTCAGGAGATCGAGACCATCCTGGCTAACATGGTGAAACCCCGTCTCTACTAAAAATACAAAAAACTAGCCGGGCGTGGTGGCGGGCGCCTGTAGTCCCAGCTACTCGGAGGCTGAGGCAGGAGAATGGCCTGAACCTGGGAGGCAGAGCTTGCAGTGAGCCAAGATCGCGCCACTGCACTCCAACCTGGGTGACACAGCGCGAGACTCCGTCTCAAAAAAAAAAAAAAAAAAAAAAAAAAAGATTTGAAATCAGTTATTTAATAAAAAGATATTCACTTCTTTTTTTCCCATGCCCAGAACACCCAATACCCACCCCCAAAATGTTGGATGAGTTTCTACAACTCCTTTTAAATATTGTTTGTGGCATTTTAATGACATCATAATTGAATACACGCTGATATACACTGATATTTTTTAAAGTTCTACTTAGAGTACATAAATGCTCAGCTATCTTGCCTCTTTTATTTTTAAATAATACCTTAATACCACCACATTAAATTATATTTTTGTCCTTCAAAGTGGGTTGTGTGAAAAACAAGAAGTTTGCAAGATATTCAATTTGGGTAGAGGAAGAAGGAAAATGTAATCTATTTTAATTCCAGAAATATAAAAAATTAAGCTTTTTTGATTTCTCTTGTAAAATTTGTGCATTTGAAACCTGATCCCCAATGCAGACATACAGGGAGGTGAAACTATTAAGAGGTGTTTAGATCATGAGGATACCAGCTTTGTGAATGGATTAATTATGTGGATTTGTTATCCTGGGAGTGGGTTACCTATAACAGAATGAGTTTGGGCCCCCTCCTGCTCTTTCTCTTTTTCTTACCCACTCTTTGCCCTTCTGCCATAGCTTGACAGAGCAAAAAGGCCCTCAGAAGCAGCAGCCCCTCAATCTTGGACTTCCCACCCTCCAGAACCATGAGCCAATACATTTCTGTTCATCATAAATTAACCAGTCTGTGGCATCCTTTATAGCAGCACAAAATGGGTTAAGATAGAAAATTGGTATTAGAGAAATGGAGTGTTACTATAACAAATACTGAAAATGTAGAAGCAGCTTTGGAACCTAACTCTTGTTCATATCAATGAGCTTATTGAAAATTGGTTTTGTTATACTTTGTTTCACTTAAAGTCACAGTATCCAAGAACCTATCAACAACATTAAGTGAGGACTTACTGTGCAGGTATTAGAGTTTTCTCTCTTTTTTTCTTAGTTTCTGTAGAAAAGTATTTCTGAATATTGTTTGTCTTTTCATAAAACTTAGTTTTTTATTTTTAAAAATTGATACATAATTGTACATATTTTTGGGGTACATGTGATATTTTGATACATATAAATAATGTATAATCAAATAAGAGTATTGGGATATTTATCATATATCAAACATTTATAATTTATGTTGGGAACATTCCAAATCTTCTAGCTATTTTGAAATACATAATAAATTACTGCTAATTGTTGCCACCTTAACACTAGAACTTACTCCTACCTAACCGTATTTTTGTACCCATTAACCAATCTCTCTTCATCTCTCCCTCCCGCCTACTTGTCCCAATCTCTGGTGACTGGCATTCTACTCTCTACCTTTGTGAGACAAACTTTTTTTAGTTCCCACATGTAAGTGAGAACATGCAATAAGCATCTTTCTGTGCCTGGCTTATTTCACTTAATATTATGACCCAGTTACATCCATATTGCTCTAAATGACAGGGATTCATTCCCTTTTATGGCTGAATAGTATCCCATTCTGTATATATACCACATTTTATCTCTTTATTCATCTATTGATGCATACAGATTGATTCCATATCTTGGCTACTGTGAATAGTGTTACAAAATCATGATAGTGCAGATATTTCTTTGATATATTGATTTCCTTTCTTTGTATAAATAACCAGTAGTGGGATAGCTGGATCATACGATATATCTATTGTTAGTTTTTTGAGTAACCTCTATACTGTTTTCCATACTGGGTATATTAATTTACATTCTTACCAACAGTGTGTTAGTGTTCCCCCTTCTCAGAATTCTCACCAGCATTTGAGATAGGCAATAAGAAAAGATGTAAATTGAAACATCAGTAAATCAAAATGGGGTGAGAGATGATGTTAGAGTTTGTTTTGTTCCTTTTTTATTTACTTGCAATTAAAAATAACCTGCTATAACTAAAGAGGTCTTTTATAAACCTCATGGTAACTACAAAGCAAAAACCTATAATAGATACACTAAATATATACTAAACGTATATATCACAGAATAAAAATGTGCTACTAGAAAAAAATCAATTAACCACTAAGGAAGAGAGAGACAGGGAAAAAAGGCACAAGGAATCTAAAAAAAAAAAACTAGTAACAAAATGGCCACAGTAAACTCTTACCTATCAAAATATAATATAAATGGATTATATTATATATAATATAAATGGAATATAAATGGATTAAATTCTCCAATTTGAAGACAGAATGCCTAAATGGATTAAAAATAAGACCCAACTATATGCTGTCTACAGAAAACACTTCATCTATGAAGAAATACATAGACTGAAAGAGAAGAGATAGAAAAAGTTACTCCATGCAAGTGGAAACCAGAACAGAGCAGGAGTAGTTATACTTTTTTTTTTCTCTGTTGCCCAGGCTGGAGCGCAGTGGCACAATCTTGGCTCACTGCAAGCTCCGCCTCCCGGGTTCACGCCATTCTCCTGCCTCACCCTCCTGAGTAGCTGGGACTATAGGTGTGTGCCACCACGCCTGGCTAATTTTTGTATTTTTTTAAGTAGAGACGGGGTTTCATCATGTTAGCCAGGATGGTCTCGATCTCCTGACCTCGTGATCCGCCTGCCTCGGCCTCCCAAAGTGCTGGGATTACAGGTGTGAGCCACCGCACCAGGCCAGGAGTAGCTATACTTTTAACAGATAAAATATGCCTCAAGAATGGAAAAGAAAAAACAAAGAAGACCTTTGTATGATAAGGGAGTCAATACAACAAAAGGATATGACAAATTAAAAATGTATATGCACCCAAAACTAGAGAACCCAAATATATTATTTATAACAAATGTTGATATTTTTCTGTTGCTTTTCTGTTACCTATTTATTTCAGTGCTGATCTTTGTTACTCCCTTTATTCTAACTTTGGGCTCCTTTTGTTCTTCTAGTTTCTTGGGGTACAAAGTTAAATTATTTGAGATTTTTCTTTTCTATCAATGTGGACATTTATATGCAGCAAAAGCTGTTCTAAGAAAAATGTTAAGTTTTTGTATGTTGTGTTTCCATTTTCAATTGTGTTAAAATACTTTTTGATTTCCCTTTTGATTTCTCCTTTGATCCATTGATTTCTCAGAAGTATATTGTTTCATTTTCACATATTTATGAATGCTCCATCATTCTTTATATTATTGAGTTCTAGTCTCATACCATATCATTGAAAAAGATATTTGATATGATTTTAAACTTCTTAAATTTGTTAAATTTTTAACAATTTGTGAAATTGTTTTGGGGACTAACGTGATCTACCTTGGAGAACATTCCATGTGTGCTTGAAAAGAATATGTATTCTGCTGCTGTGGGATGGTATATTCTGTAAATGTCTGTTAGGTTCATTTGGTCTACAGGGTTGTTCAAGTTTGTTGTGCCCTTACTGACTTTCTGTCTATGATCTATCCATTGTTGAAAATTGGGTATTGAAATTCCATACTATTATTGTATTGCTATTTCTCCCTTCGGTTCTGTTACTACTTACTTTATATACTTAGGTGTTCTGATCGTGACTACACATTTACATTTTTATATCCTCTTGATAAATTGACCCCTTTTTATTACATAATTGCAATATTTGTTTCTTGTGACTTTTTTTTTTTTTTTTACTTAAAGTTGTAACATCAACTCTGATCTCTCTTAGTTACCATTTACAATGAAATATTTTTCTTTCTTTTTTTTTTGTTTTTGAGACGGAGTCTCGCTCTGTCACCCAGGCTGGAGTGCAGTAGCGTGATCTTGGCTCACTGCAAGCTCCACCTCCTGGGTTCATGCCATTCTCCTGCCTCAGCCTCCCGATGAAATATTTTTCAGTCCCTTCACTCCCAGCCTATTTGTATCTGTAAAGCTAAAGTGAGTCTCTTATTGGCAACATATAATTTAATCTACTTTTCTTTCATTCGGTCACTCTACATCATTTGATTAGAGATTTAATTATTTACAGTTAAAGTAATTGTTAATAGGTAAGAACTTACTACTGTCATTTTATTGTTTTCTGTATGTCTTATAGTTAATTTTCCCTCTTTCCCTCTCATGCCGCCTTCCTTTGTGTTTCATTGATTTTTTCTAGTGACTTTCTTTGATTTTTTTTACACTCTATTTTATGCATCTTCTATAGTTTCCTTTGTGTCTACCATGGGTGTTGCATAAAACATCTTACAGTTATAACAGTCTATTTTAAGTTGGTAACAACTTCAACTGCATACAAAAACTTTGCACTTCAACTTCTACCCCCATATTCATGTTATTGATGTCAATTTACATCTTTTATGTATCTATCCATTAAAAAATTATTATAACTATAGTTATTTTAACACTTCTTTCTCTTTTGTACTAGAGTTAAAAAGTGGTTAACACATCACTATTACAATATTGGAAAATTCTTATGTTTTCATATTATTCATTAGTGTCTTTTCATCTCAACTTGAAGAGTTCCTTTTAGCGTATCTTACAAGGCAGATATAGTGGTGAAGAAGTCCCATAGCTTTTTTTCATCTGGGGGAAGTCTTTAGTTCACCTTTATTTATGAAGGACAACTCTGAAAGCTATAGTATTGTTGGTTGACAGGTTTTCTCTTTCAGGACTTTGAATATATCATCCCTCTTTCTCATGGCCTGCAAGATTTTTGATGAGAAAACTATTCATAGTGTTGTATCTTTGACAAAGCAAATAAAAACATAAAGTGGGGAAAGGACACCCTGTTCAACAAATGGTGCTGGGATAATTGGCAAGCCACATGTAGAAGAATGAAACTGGATCCTCATCTCTCACCTTCTACAAAAATCAACTCAAGATGGATCAAGAACTTAAATCTAAGACCTGAAACTATAAAAATTCTAGAATGTAGCATCAGAAAAACCCTTCTAAACATTGGCTTATGCAAGGATTTCATGACCAAGAACCCAAAAGCAAATGAAATAAAAACATAAATAGCTGAGACTTAATTAAACTAAAGAGCTTTTGCATGGCAAAAGGAACAGTCAGCAGAGTAAACAGACAACCCACAGAATGGGAGAAAATCTTCATAATCTATACATCTGACAAAGACTAATAACCAGAATCTATAATGAACTCAAACAAATTAGCAAGAATAAAAACAATCCCATCAAAAAGTGGGCTAAGGACATGAATAGACAATTCTCAAAAGAAGATATACACATGGCCAACACACATACAAAAAAAAATGCTCAACATCACTAATTATCAGGGAAATGCAAATCAAAACCACAATGTGTACCACCTTAATCCTGCAAGAATTTCCATAATCAAAAAATAAAATAATAATCAATGTTGGCGTGGATGCAGTGAATAGGGAACATTTCTACACTGCTGATCCAAGTGTAAACTAGTACAACCACTATGGAAAACAGTGTGGAGTTTCCTTAAAGAACTAAAAGTAGAACTACCATTTGATGCAGCAATCCCACTACCGGGTATCTACCCAAGGAAAAGAAGTCATTATACGAAAAAGACTCTTGCACACGCATGTTTATAGCAGCACAATTCACAATTGCAAAAATGTGGAACCAACCCAAATGCCCATCAATCAACTAGTGGATAAAGAAACTGTGGTGTGTATATATATATGTGTGTGTGTGTGTGTATATCTACATATATATGTGTGTGTATATATATGTGATGGAATACTACTCAGCCATAAAAAGGAGTGAATTAATATTCTTCGTTAGGGAGTTTTTGGATTTTCTTTTCTTTAAGGTTGGTTACTGGTGCTTTATTTTTTTTTCCTTTGCTGGTTTTAAGTTTCCCTAATTATTCATAATCCTGTGACCTAGCATTAGTATTTGTACATATAAAGAAGTAGGAACCTCTTCCAGTCTTTTTGCACTGCATTTGGCAGAGAAATCTTTCACAAGTCAGCCCATCCAGACATTCTGGGTGGGCCCACTGGCAGGGACTGCAGGTGAGCTTGCTGCTAGAGTCCTTGGACTGGCTTTCCTGGTGCTAAGGTCAGCAGGCACGTGGGCCTGGCTACTGTGTCCACAGGGCTAGCCTAATGCCTTTGTCTATAGGAGCAAGCCTGGAGCCTGGGCCAACTGATGCAGGTTTTGTGCCTTCATCAACTTGGGTGCGTTTGGCACCTGCATAAATGGGGCAAGCCTAAACTGTGGGTCCACAGATGTGGGCCTGGATTCTGGGTCTCTGGGGTCCAATGGGGGTAGGCCTGATGACTGTGTCCACAGGAACAGGCCTGGAGTTTGCATCCATAGTGATGGACCTAAAGACTGGATCCATAAGAGCTGGCCTGGGGCCATTGAGGCTGGCATAGTGCTAAGGTGGGCCTGGAGCCTGAATCTGCTGGGGGATACCTGGAGCCTGGATCTTCAGTGGTGGGCTTGGAGTCTGAGACCTTGTGGGCTGGCCTGGAACTTGAGTCTGTGAGGGCTGGTCTGATGAAGTGGTTCACTGGGGCTTGCCTGGTGCTGAGGTCTGTGGTAAAGTTGAATGCTTAATTCACTTTCCTTTCCCCGTACAGAGGGTATCTCTCTCCATGCTTTACTGTGCAGATGTGAGAAAGGGATAACACATGTAATGTAAAAGCGTCCTTTCTGTCCTCTTCACTGCATTTTTCTTATTTCTGCATTCCACTTAAGTGCCATAATCTCTCACCTGGATTCCTTAGCTCTTATGAAGGTATTTTTATGGGTGGATGATTGTTCAAATTGATGTTTTTGTAAGAGCATGAGAGCTGGAAATTCATATTTTTCTATCTTGCTGACATCAGTCTCCGAATATATTTTGAAGGTAAAACCAATAGTACTTGATGTGGAATTAGGAGAGAACAGGGGAAAACTGAAAATAGCTCTAAGGTTTAGGGCCAAAGCAACTCAAATTGACATTGGGAAGAGCATGTTTGGTTCAGGTGGGGTGGAGGAGGTCATTAGGGAGAATGAAGGAAGGTCATTAAGGACAAAGGAAGTGCATTAGCAAGGAGAAAGAAAGTTTGGAAGTATTATATAGGAACGAGGAGTGGGCCCACTCTAGATCCATGGTACAAACAATGAGTTTATGAAATACTAGAGCCAGTAGAGAAGGAAGCTGCAACGGAAGCAGTGCTATCAGGGGAAAGCAAAGTTTCAGATAGAGTAATAAGATGAAGGGAACATCTTAAAGAAAGATCTAAGGTATATAGATTTATGATGTGGAGTTTCGCTGATCAGAATAAAATGAGGCTCAGAGACACTAGTGGAAATATTTGTGAAAAGAGGGTTTGGGATAGATTAAGGAATGTACAGAGTTATGTGGGTATAAGAGTCAGGGAAGAGGGACATACAAAGTGGAGGGCATTATATAGTAATGCCTACTGACCTAATATTTTGATAATTGATATTATGATAACGTCATTTGATTAAAATATATCATTATTATTTCAAATATAAATCAAGTTCCAAAGAACTCTTGAAGATAAACCATGTCAAGAAGTTCAATGCTAAGAATGCTAATAACAATGTAGTTGGAGATTTAATCCAAATACATGAAAATTTTTATAAATCTAGTAATTTATAAAAATTAAAAATATAAAATTGTTGTAAGGCTATATTTAAACAAGCACCAAATGTGTGACATATTTTTCAAAGTACAAGTTCAGAGGAGAGATAACTAAGTGTGGTCTCAGGTTGCCTGAGGAGGTATAATAAAAATAGTGAAAAACAACATAGTTTCAAGGGGGAAGAAGAATTTTAGGCAGACAGAAAGATAAAAATGTAAGGAACTTTGCTGAGTTTCTAGGTAGATTTTCTTCTTCTATTCAAAACATAAATTCTACATGAATACTGAAATATTGTATTAGTATGATTATTAATTATTGGATATTTCTTTTCAAATGTATTAACCAGCTTGTCTCTACTGACATAGCAATACATTTTTATTTTTAATTATGCTACTGACATAAAAAAGCAAAGACAGCAGATGTGTATTCCACAGGATTTAAAGATTAATCTATCCTCCATTGCACCCACTTAGTTTCAGGCAGGAAGAATCACTTGCTAATGAGTCAGATGATTACCAGCATGGAGTTTATTTAGAGGAATTCCATGTGTGAGGGTGGGCTTGGAGTGAGTACACTCAGAAGTGAAAATGTGAATGCCACTCTTTCAACATTATTAGCAAAAAGACATGCTGACAGTGCTTTGCACAACTGAAGTTTATCAATTGTTAGCGTTTTAAAGTGAAGCTTAAATCGAGATGTTCTCCTAACAGAGACTAATTTTATAGGTGTTGGTAAGCTGCCCACACAGCAGAGGTATGCATGACAAAGACCAGAAATTGAAATAATGCCATGTACTTGGAAAGTCTATGGCAAGAATTCTACTGCCATCAAGAGCATCTTTCCTTCATAGCAGGTTAAATGTGTCTCTAATTCAATTTGTAAAAGGCTAAATCTTTGTTGGAGAAATAGCTGTACCAGCTCCCCCAAAGCACTATGAACACTCTGTCTATATCAAGCTGAAATTTATTTTACAATAACTATTTGCTTTTAGATGTAAACTAAACAATTCACTACAACAATACATGCTGTTAATCATTAATTTGCTATGAATGTTAGAGGGATACACACATACTAATAATCTGCCACAAAAAAAAAGAAAGCATTTCTTCTTTTGATTTCAGATTATAATAATTGCTTGGTTATTTTGTTTTAGTAAACAAAATACTTCAAATTTATAAGTTAATGAGTCTGTTTGCAAACATATGATAAAATATATTTTCTAACTTTGAATTTTTCAATTCTATGTTAAAATGCTGTTTTAATTTTTGTCTTTTCTCCAAAAGACATCTTATCTTATCTCTTTTTAGGTAATCTGCTGATTTCAGAAATATTTAAGATACTTGATAATCTGAAAGGGGCTGCACAGTTTCACTTCTCTCAGCATTTAATGATATCCAATCTTAGGTAATACTCTTGTACAGCTACAGTGAAAAAATCATTACTCTTTCTAGAGTGAGTCTGACATATCCCCAAATAAAAGATTTACTTGAGGATTGTCTCCTTAAACATCATAGCATCACAGAGTTTATAGTACAGTTGCTCCAAGGTTTGTACTTAAAGGTGATTCTGAGCAATAGTTACAGATGTTGACATTTATCTGATAATGTAGATTAAGATTTTTGAATTAAGTGACTTTGCCTTTCTCATAATGGTGCAAATGGTCAAATATATTAAGGAACAAAACAGTTGCTTACAGCATTTTTGTTTTCTAACAGACCCACTACCTAGAATCCAGATACCTGGGTTCTAATCTTATTTGCTGTTTGTTAGTAAGGCTAACTAACCTGAGTCTGTTTCTGTTAATATTTAAGACAGTGACGTTAACTTATATTTCATGGTTGTTGAAAGAATTAAATGATTGCCTGTCACATATTTGGTCACATCATAACTAAAACTAATTAACTGCCTATATTGGCTCTAGCCCCATAAAAATTATTTAAATCAATTACACGATTATAAAAGGTGATAGAAGGGAAATATTCTCTTTTAGGTAATAGCAAGTATCTGGGAAAACAGTTATTTCCACAGGCATAGAATCAGTATTATATGCTCTCTATTTTCCCATCCTCAACACACACACATGTGCCACCATGGTCTCCACACTACCAGAAGGCATGAGGCACCCATTAAAGGAAAGACTATTACCTCCATATAGTAATTGATAGGAATTGGATGGGAAAAAGAAAGATATGTAGGCCAAGATCTAAATCTGGATAACATGAAAGTCAAGGTATAAAAGAAAGGAGAACATTAGTACAATGAGTAAACAGTTATTCTAGGATTTTGGCTTTAGAAATTTGAAGAGCATCTGGAAGAGGCAAAGCCAGCAGACAGTGGATATAGGTATCTAGAGTTCAGGAATGAATTCTAGATTAGATGTATATATTAGAAGTTCAATAGCATTTAGGAACTAATTGAAGCCATGTGTATGGATGAGATTTCTCTATAAGAATACATAGGATGAGAAAAGGCAATGTCAAAAGATAGAATATTACCTTAGGGACACCTGTATACAAGCGTAGTCAAAGGAAAATAAACCCACATTGGGAAATAAAATATTTGGTAGATAGATATAAGGAAAACAAATATGAGTAGTCTCACAGAAATTTGGGAAAAAGGAGAAATAAGAAATAGGAAATAAGAAAAGTGATCATTGGATTTAACGGTTATTTTCTAGGAAAAGTGACAACAATTGCCACATTTATCTGATGTCTACGAAATTAGTGACTTAGAAATTGCAAAAACAGTAAGTATAGCCTATTTCATTAGGAAGTTTGAGAACAGAGAGAAAAAACTGGACACTATTTATTGTGGGACATAGGCTCTAAATACGGTATTTTCAGAATACGTCTTAAGCAGAGGAATCTTCAGTATACAGAAAGAAAGTTGAAATGCAAGGGAGAGAATAACAGATACCAGAGGAGAATGGAAATGAGTCTTGAAGAAGAGGAATGGATTAACATCTAAAACTTAGTGTGATTTCCCATGACTCCAAGGAAGGACGGATAAAAGGTTTCATTAATGCATAAAAACTGTCAGATACAACATAACATCACTTGGTCATCTGCCAGAAGTCACATTCAGCTAAGATAGTTCATACAATAAATTACTGACTTTCAATGCTGATAATTCTATTATTTCAACAGTTGAGAAGGCAGCCTATGAAAACGTGCTAAACTCTACCCACTAAAAAATTGGAGGTGAGGTAGAAGGGATAAAATGTCTGGAAGAAAGTGACTGAATCAGATAAGAAGTTTCAACTGAAATTAAGGAAATGTCTGGAGCCTGAAATGGCCTATAGACAACAAGAAGACGGCTTCTAGAAAGTTCATAGTAAAAGCCACTGTGATGAGTTGGGTGGAGATTACAAACACAAGATTCATACCAAAGGATGAAAGATACTGAGAAAGATAACAAAATTTGTTTGACTTCTGATACTGTGAGCTAGAAAAAAGACTATGAATCTAGATCAGAACATGATATCCAGAAACAGGTGGTTTTATCTGACAATACAGAACCTTTCAATATTTATTTTGATTGAATCTTTGCTACCAAGGACCATGATTTTCAAACTGAAAATAATAAAGCGAGCATGGTCAAAAGGTATTTGAAACTCACAGGAGGTGACATAAGAGAGAATAATTTCCAGTATTAAAGAATACATAAATAATTCCCAGAGGACAAAAAGTACTGGCAAATCCAGCGAATACAATCCTTTGAGACTGTTATTTTTAAATAGAAAAACAAGAAAGGTGCAAGGAAGCATGAGGGAAAAATCATCTTAACTACTTTTCTTAAAAGAGAGATCGCAGAATCTTAGGAACCATAATGCCAGAATAGGAACCATAATGCTAAAGGCAAAATGCTATAATGTATTATTATATAAATACTTTGTACATATGGGAGATCAAAGAAGGAAAAAGTGATAACACATAGCTTGTGGGGTGTCTTAGTCCATTTTGTGCTGCTATAACAGAATAACACAGACTAGGTACTTTATAAACAATAGAAGTTTATTTGGCTCACCGTTTTGCAGGCTGAGAAGTCCAAGAGCATGGCACTGGGATCTGGTGAGGGCCAGGGCCTTCCTAGTGCATCATGCCATGGCTGAAGGTGGAAGAGTAAGAGAGCAAAAGAGAGCAAGAGGAAACAAAGATGACTTTTACCAGGAAGCCACTGCTGTGGTAACAGCATAAATCCATTCATGAGGACAGAACCCTCATGGCCTAATCACCTGTTAAAGGTCCTACTTCTTAATATGGTCACAATGGCCATTACATTTCAACCTGAGTTTTGGATGAGTATTCAAACCATAGCATGTGGATATCCACAAAGGCTCTTTAGAAGAGATGCCTTTTGAACAATAAAGAATGGGAATATTTTAACATGAGAAAGAGGGCAGGAACAGAGCAGGGGCAGTGGGTAGGGCATGTCAGACAATGGAAATAGCACTTCAGAGAAAGAAGCAAGAGTGTACTTGTTATGTTTGAAAAAAATAAGTGGTATACATATGGTGGAACAGAAAATAGATCTGGAACTAAAATGAAGTAAGTGGGTATATTATGCTTTTCCTGGTAATGATAGTGTTAGCAAATGATAGGTTAGCTTGAATGCCAAGCTAAATATTGACCTTTTTAAAATTTCAAGGTGTAGCATTCATAATATTAAAAAAACTCTTATCTACTTTAAACTCACAACCAAATCAAGAGGGAAGAAGCAAGGCCTCTATCAAGACATCTTTGCAAATTCTAACATGTTAGGGGTCCTTTACAGAAAGCCTCGTTAACCCTTCACTTTACTGTAGTAAAGGTCAATACTGCAGCACTTCCTACACACTTTAAAGGTTTTCATTATTCACTTCTTAATATGCCTTGAGTCGTCTTCAATACATCCCTTCACAGTGTAGGTGTTCTATTAAGGGTTTTGCTCTATTTTATAAGATGTCAACCTGGCAGGCAGAGTTGTGGAAAGAGTGAGTGATGAGAGTCAAAGATGTTCAGAACTCTGATGACCTAAGTATTACATTTTGATCATGTGCATCTTTTTAAATAAAAAATTCAATAAAGGTCTTGATACTTCAAAGACTGTTACCCATCAATACTAGGTCCCTTATTGTCAAGATATTGTCACCATCAGCCTTCTTCAGACTAAATGCACAATGCAATATGGCAATTTTATTTATGCATGAATAAACCTATTCCATTGCCTTAAGTTTCCGTAGTAAAGCAAACAATATAATTTTCTGGGCAGTTGGAAAAATAACACTTGTACATTTCAGTAGCATTCCAACAGATGTACTGGTAGATATTTTAATAGCTTAGGCAATAACTTAAACAATAGTGTTGATTATAGACTTGGAAAACTCAAAATTATAAAACACACATAAATTGAATTTAGGATACTAGCAAGGGACACATGTTACACTGATCTGGTTTTGAACTAGGGATCCATATGTTTGACTCAGATTTAGCCTTCCAGTTAATCATCTGTAAGATGGGAATCATTTACATAATTGTGATAGTATCAGAAACAAAATAGAATATAAACGTACATAGTACATAGTAAATGTCTAATTTTATTGTAACATTTATATTTGCGTCTTTTAATAAGGGTATTTCTTGACCCAGATTTGGCACAGACATTTGTCTAAATGATTATTTAAAATATTTGAAACTTTTGGAAAACATATGTAAGCTCAAGTCTATTAAGACCATTTTGTTTTGAAATATTAATTTTTCTCAAGCAACCTATTACTTCACAGGGACTTCTGTTGTATCTTCAACATAACCCATTTTTTTCACAACTCAGCTTCAACTTGCAGGGAATATTTCATCTAGTCAAGTATTGACATAGAAAATGTATTCCTGTCCTAACCCAGGCAATAAACAGCCGACACATAGAGGTTCAATATTTGTGCACCAAGTGTTATACAGATGATTTGTGATGACACAAAAGTGTACTTTTCATCTTTTTGAAAGCATTTCCTTGGCTTTCTGCTGAAAGAGGGGAAAACCTGCCATCACGCGTTTCTATTTAGACACCTGAATTTCATTGAGGAGACTTGGTGACAGAGTGACATGATTACATGCTGCCTAGTGGTTTTGCTGAGCACGGGGATACCAAGGCAGGTTTGAGGATGAGGGAGAATGTGAGAAATGAGTTAGTTCATGCATTTGATATTTGCTTATTTTTCTTAACCAAAATGACTCTATGTAGTTATAAAAAGACACACTGCTTTTGTATGCATCTTTCACATGGCCATATTTTAACCCCCAATTAGCTGAAGTCTCCCTGGTTTTCCCTAATGCCCAGCCAGCTGGCTTCTGAACATAAGGCAGGCCTGATGCCAAATCCTAGAGTATCTGGCACCTACAGGTATAATGACCTGCCTGTGGCCACAGGTCACCTACATCTACCAGGCAGGAGTGACAATTTGATTTTTATATCTCTTGTCATTACAGTGAAGCAGACGCACATACTCATGGCATCTATTTCCTGTCACTGGAAGAAGGAATTGGTAACTTTTTTTTTTTTTTTAACTAGGTCATTTTACTTGCTAATGAAAACAGGTTTTCCTGAAGCAGCTAATAACCTCAAGGCACATGGATGAGACAAATTTCTTCAAAATGGGGACATAATTTCTTCTCAAGCTGTTGAATTAGTGTCACCTTAGGCCAGAGGAAACTGGGAATGCAAGCCAATTGAGAAAAAAATTCTTGGGGGATGACCCTCAAGTATAGAGCACTCATTTTACAAAACAGATTAGGTCTACTCAATACACAGAACAGCTACAGTTTTACCTGGTTCATACGTAACTCCTCAATCCCAATAGATACATTCACCAGTTCTCCACAAGAAATAGATTAAAAGGGAGTACCCATCCCAATGAAACGCTCTTAGCAGTCCAGTGAATGGAAGAAATGGAGAGCAAAATGCAATCATCCATCAATGACAGCCACCACTGTGCTACTTTTAGCATCTTTGGAAGCCAGCAGCTAGAATGGCAGTCCCACTCAGAACACCTACATCTATACCCAGCTCCTACCTACACAGTAAAACTAGGAAGCTTTTTCTTCCTGGTTGATCATTTTCCATTTTAAAAGTGTTTTTTGAAGAATATCAACAAGTGAAATACATATCATTTTCACTAATGGCCTTGATCTCCTACAACTCCAAACACAAATCTTGAATAAATCAACCACCAAAGTAATGTTTTTTATTTGAGATATTTTACTGTTCTTCAAAAGTGGAAATATCTCAAATGAAGCATAGATCTAAACTGGTAAGGAGTACAATAAAAATGATATATATATATATAGTACATGTGTATGAATGTATACATTTATACATACTTGATGTTTCATATTTAATATTTGGCATTTCCTCATGGGAATATATCTCTTCATTTCTGCATTAAAAAACAAATTTTGAAGCAAAAATGTTCCTTTTACCTTTCGACATCTATTTAATTATGTTTAGGAATGGGGGCTTTAAGATTATAACAAAATCTACATAGTTATTCTGCTTCCTCCAAATACTATTGGTCCTAATAAAGCAAGTTCACACTTAAAAGGGCATCAGTCTCAATCTAAGAGAGTCACTCTATTTTTTTTTTTTTTAAATTTTGAGACAGAGTCTCACTCTGTCACCCAGGCTGGAGTGCAGTGGCACGATCTTGGCTCACTGCAAGCTCTGCCTCCCAGGTTCACGCCATTCTCCTGCCTCAGCCTCCCAAGTAGCTGGGACTACAGGCGCCCGCCCCCACGCCCGCCTAATTTTTGTATTTTTAGTAGAGACGGGGTTTCACCTTGTTAGCCAGGATGGTCTGGATCTCCTGACCTCGTGATCCACCCACCTTGGCCTCCGAAAGTGCTGGGATTACAGGCGTGAGCCACCATGCCCGGCCTCTATTTTTAACACATTAAAAAGTCTAGTGTGAAGGGAGACAAATGTTTAATCTCTCCATTTGGATTGATAAGGTATATGCAGTTTGTGTTTCTCTCGCTCTCTCTCTTTGTGTGTTCGCCCTGTTGTATATTGTGTAACTTACCTCCCTGGAGATAACTTTAACAGACACACCTCAGGCCCTGGAAAGTGACCCAATACCTTGGAAATAGGCATCAGGCCAGGTTGACAGATGGATATCAGTTTGACAAGAAATATGCTGGGCTACGGATCATGTAAGTGCATCACAAGCCAAATTCTCCTTTGAAACCACTCAAAGGGAAGTCTGTGAATACTTGCATGCTTTTATACGTGAAGAGATTTTCTAATTAGGCTATTACGGTATTATCTTAAATGGATTACTTAGAAGTAAATTTAGTTGTTCTTGTTTGTTGATTTTACTTTTTTGTTAGACTTTGAGTTTATACACTTATCCATGTACAACACGAAATGGTTTTTATATTGCTGAAATTTGTGGAATGCTCTCAGAAATTGTATCCAAAAGGCTTCTGTCCTCCTGCGCAAGTCTCTAGCCAAAGCAGGAAAATAATCACTCAGGACTGTTTCTCCTGGATGCTGAAGCTTGCTACGGAATTGCTAAATGTATTTTACCCCATCTTGTACTTGATTGAATCTGCTCTATAAACTAAATGAAGATGAAATATCACCTTCTTTCATAATCACTAAATAGTTCACAGATTAGCATGAAACTGCAAATGAAGGGATAATGTGTCTTTTTGAGAAAAACAGATGCTTTCTGTTCTAAAGTATATGTGATAACACAGTGGAATAGTTAATGTACAATGCATGCCATCTGCTGACTAATACAGAGTATTTACAAGGGTAAATACTTCCAATAAACTGTGCTTAGTAAATGACTATCTGACTTAATACAACTACATTTGAACCACAAATTTGATTTTGCCTGTTGTTTTAAATTTCCTGGCCATGATTTGGCATTAAACTAATTAGAAAAAAAAAATTAAAGGTAATTGCTTTGAGGTCAGATGCCATGGTAAGTTTTCAAATGCCTCTCAGAGATATAATAAATAATGAATAAATCTGAATGCTTCTCCCTTTATCCATGTGAATTGAAGAAATACATTTCTTAAAACCCCATAGGGAGAATCATGAATTTCTGTACTTTTCCCGTTTCTAATGTATGTTTTGTGCTACTTTACAAATCAATTTGAATGTAAAAAACATAATTGAAGAAATGTGATTTGTTATGTCTTTGTTTAGTAACAGATGACTTTTAGAGATTGTGTACAATTTATAATCAGTAGAAACAATTCAAAGAAATGATGATGACCTATCTCTGTACTGTTAATACTTAAATCTGTACAACTGGAATGTGTTTATATGTAAATCCATTTAGCAGTGCAAAGCAATTTTCAGGTAGTGATTTTATGGCTATAATAATTTCTGCCGTCAAAGATAAATAGAATAACTGAATAACAATATTAATTATATTGTTTTCTAGACTAAAATTTTACCTCTAATGATAACCTTTGATTTACTGCCACAGATAATTCATATTTTCAGTTTCTAAGGTCAAATATCATTTTAAATGTCATGGAAACTTTATCACCAACTTCATTTGACTTGTACATGTTATTAGATTATAATATCACCACCTCTGCATAGGTATTTATTTAAATTGATTATGTGAATTCCCATTTTAAGGGTCATGAGAAAAGAGAGTATAAAGCAGAAAGAAACTGAAAGTAATTTGAGTCTTGAAATAAAAGAATCTTACTTTGTGATCAATTAAACACTTTTTCACCTGAGGGCAGTTCTTAGTTCTTACAATGAGGAATAGTTAGAACTCAAGGGAAATCTCAGTCTTACTGCCTTGAGGAGTCAGAATATAAAGTTTTAGGTGGTCTGAATGGTTGGGAATTGAGGAAAGAATTCACAGAAAAGAGAGTCAAAGAGGGGGGCTCCAAAATCTGCATATAAATTCCATTCAAATATTTAGCTGACCTCTACACTGTGCATGTGCAAGAAAGACCAGGAACAACAAAAGGAAGGATAGCTGCCTATTTCAGCAAAGACAGAGTTTGAATCCAGCCAAGGTAACTAACAAAATCAACACAATTCAGAAGAAGAAAACAGAGTCTCTACAACATATAATTTAAATGTCTACTAAATAATAAAAAAATTAGTAGACATAAGTGAAATGTGGCTCATGTTTAATAGAAATCAAGCCTGAAAGGACCCAGATGTTGAAATTAGCAAGCAAAGGTTTTAGATCAGCTATGAGAAATATGTTCAAAGACTTAAAAGCTATGGTCATAATGAGTGTACCAATGGGGAACATCAAGAGAGAAATGGAAGTTATTTTTAAAAGGACCAGACAGAAAGTCTGGAAATGTTAAAATACAATATCTGAAAGTACAAGTTCAGTAGAAGTGCTTAATAGGAGATTAGGAGAAGACAGAAAGGATGCAGTGAACTTGAAGAGATCAACAACAATTATCTAATCAGGAGAGCAGGGAGAAAACATACTGAAAAACAAAATAGAGACTAGTGACCTATGGGACAATATTAGGGATCTAATACATATGTAATTGGAATATTAGAGAACACTAGAAGAGAGTGAGAGGATGAGGCAGAAAAAAACTGAAAAAAAAAATGGCCAAGGTTTTATAAGTTTGGGAAATATATATATATTTCCAAACTCAAGAGGTCCAGAAAACCCAAAGCAGGATAATGCCCAAAAAACATGCCTAGGCATATCATAATCAAACTTCTGAAAGCCAAACATAAACATAAAATTTAAAAACAGGTAGAAAAAACAACATATTATATACAGGAGAAGAATTAATACAAGTAATGACTACATTCTCATCAAAGGAGACCAGATGTTATATTTAAATTTCTGAAAGAAAAAAAAATCGTTTAACTCAGAATTATATGTCCAGTGAAAATATCCTCCAGAAATGAAGCTCAAGTAAAGACATTCTCAAAAAGAAGACCTGCATTAGAAAAAAGAAATGCTGAAAGTATCTCATCAACCCAAATAGAAATTGTACTATAAAATGGTGTTAAAAATGAAATGAAGAACACCAAAGAAGGCCAATATCTGGGCAAATGTAAAGGACAAGTTTTTATTGCCATGTATTTTATTTTCTTAAATTTCTTTATTAGAACCACAACTGTTTAACTCAAAATATGAAAAAGTAATTGTGGGTTTCATATCTATGGCACAGTAAAACATAAGATAACAAAAATTAAAATAGCAGTAGGTATAAATAGAGTTATGAAGGCTTTAATATTATGTGGACTTTGATTCTGTAATTTATAATCTCTAGATCTACTGCTAAAATAACCCAAAGAGGTATAGTTAAATGTTAATATAGTAGGTAAAATAGAATCTTAAAAAAATAGGCCATACTCCTTAAGAAGGCAGGAGATAGGGGAAAAGAATATGTAAGTATAAAAATTGACATACTATGAAAACATTGGTCTTAAGAAACCTGATAAGGCTATTGTACTATAAATCAGTATAGACCATGCATATTGCTAGTAGAGATAAGGATGAATACTTCACAATGATAAAATGATCAAATCATCAAGAAAATATAGTCCCACATGTGCATGCACCTAGCAACAGAGATTTAAAATACGTGAAGCAAAAAAACTGACAGAACTAAAGGTCAAAAGTAGATAAATTTATAATCATAGTTGAATATTTTAACACCCATTCTTAGCAATTTATGGACAAGTACACCAAAAGAACTGAAAAATACATAGAATATTTGTACAAGTAATCAAAACAAATGATCAAAATCAACCAATTGAAATATATGAAAAACTATACCCATGAAGAGAAGAATACATTTTCATTCAAGAGCACATGGAACAGAACAATGACCAAGATAAATCAAACTTTGAAAGGACCGAAATTGTAGTGAATATGTGCTCTGCCTACAATGGAATGAAATTAGGAATCAATAAAATAATGTATCTAGAAAAGGCTCAAATGTTAAGAAAAATTATCAACTTACATCTAAATACCCATGGGTCAAATAAATCAACATCACTTTTTTCAGGAATATTCAAATTAAAATATAACTGTGATACAATTTCACAAACACTAGGATGCTCCCCTCACCCAACAAGAACAAAAAAAACAACCGAAAACTACCAAAACCAAACCTGAAAACACCAAATGTTGGAGAGTATGTAGATCAACTGCAACTCTCTTACTTTTCTGGCAAGCAATTAAAATGGTATAACCACATTATTAAATATTTTAGTAGTTTTTTTTTTTTTTTTTAACAGAGGTAAGCACACACCTGCTTTTTGACTCACCATGTATACCAGGTATTTATTCAAAAGGAAAGTAAACATATATTGACAAAAAGACTTATACAAGAATGTGTATTGCACCATATCCATAATAGCTAAAAATCAGATACAACCCATCAACCAAAAAAATAAATTAGGGTGTATCTATGCAATGGAACTACACACATAAAAATAATGAACTAGTGATATACAAAATAACAATAATGAATCTAAAGAACTGTAGGTTTAATGAAGAATCCATACATGAAAGAGTATATTTTGAATAATTTTTTATCTGTGAAGTTTAAGGAATAGGCAAAATTACTGTATTGTGATGGAATTCAAAAAGAGCTTGCCAATGAAGGTTATGGGTTGGCTGGAAGTGGACATGAGAAACTTGTCTGGGGCTATGGAGTTTTCCTATTTATTGATTGGAATAATTATCACCAAATTACATACATATTTATCAAACTGTACCCTTCATAACTGAGCATTTCACTGTATGTAACTTTCACCTAAAAATAACTGTAAACAAATATTGGACTCTAGTTAGTAGACAAGGTTTGCTTTTTGTAGTGGCATGGGTTAGCAATTCTGAAACTAATATTCTAGGTGTGAACAAATAAGTTAATATATTAAAGATAATAGGTGGAAGTTTTCTCATTATTGGAGAAAAGTTACAAAGATGGAAGAGAAGGCTAGAATAAACCCTTTAGTATGGAACTGGAGTTATCAAGGAAATAAATTTTTGTGTGTGTGTGTGTGTGTCGGTCTGTTTGTTTTCTAGTTCAGTCCACGTAAAGTAGCAATAGTTTCCCAGAACATGGCCTACCTACTACCTACATCTTGGTTTCTAAATACCATTCTCCACCAAAACAAGAAATATGGCTTCCTAGGAAAATAGCTGACTCCAGCATTGAGACTGTGCCAGCAAATAATTAAGTGCTCAAAGAATTGCAAGAACACACAAAAGCATACCATAGTCAGCTGAAAGAAACTTGCACAGCTCAAATCTGGGAAAATTTGAATATCAAAATAAATTAAAAAATACTAAGGGAATACAGCCAACTGAGTAAAATAAGAGCCCAAGAATCCATGTTTTCATATTAATACTAAATAAAGAAATAAGTTAATAAAGAAGGAAAAGATCTTCATAGTACAATGCCAACTAATTGATATAAAATCCATAATGGTGTTACAATATTATCAATGGAAGATAAAGCTAATGGGTGAAAACTGAATGAAGAAGGATATTTCTATAGCCTCATTGCATCACTCCACAACTTATAAATTACAAAGATATAGTTACTTTACATTGGCACATTCTGGCAGACGGTATTTTAACCAAGTTCAGAGAATGTATGCATATACACATACAAACACACACACATTTATCGAAGGAGGGAATGATTAAGGAGCAAAACAATATATAAACAATTGGTAGACTCAATAAGGATATATGACAGTTCTTGGCACTATTTTTATATCTTTTATCTTTGAATTAATATTAAAATTAAAAGTTAAAAATAAAATATCATCAATGTTCTGGTTCCACTGTAGTAGTATACACCCACTGCAACCCATTGTGCCATTGGTGACAACAACAACTCTGACCAAAATATAAAAGCCAGCTACCTGAGGACTCTGAAAAGTAAAGAAAAGCAGGAAGATTGTGGAGGGAGGGGATCAAAACATGGTAAAGCAACCTGTTGGGAGGAGCCTATACTCAGCTTGTTTTCTAAGTGTTTTTACTATCTTGCTTTATTTTCACATAAACGAAACTGAAAATCATACACAGTCCATCATGGTTGCAGTTATGTAAAAAAAAAAAAAAAAAGTTCGTGCAGTGGGATAAAACCCAAAGAAATTTTAATGAATAGATGCAAGCTATATTTTTTTAGTATAGGTAAACATTTTTAAAATGTTATGGTTTGCCATCGAGTACATGGAAACAAAGAAGGGAACAACAGATACCAGGGCCAACTTGCAGGTGGAAGCAGATAACAGGGTATGGATAGAAAACCTACCTACCTATTGGGTACTATGCTTATCAGTTCCGTAACAAAATAATCTGTACACCAAACCCCTGTGACATGTAATTTACTTATATAACAAACTTGCACATGTACTTCTGAACCTAAAATAAAAGTTTAAAAAATGTTATGGTTGGTATATATTATATCTTATGATTTCCCATTTAAACAAAAGTTTTCAATTTACCAAAACTTTTGGCCATAATCCTGTGATATGATGGAGTTTCTACTCTACTAACAAATTCGTCAGTGGCAAAAATAATGAAAACAAATGGTATTCGGTCAATATAATATGCACATGTACAAAATTTTGCTAAGATTGTGCTTCAACAGTGTTTTGTATTTTCCAACTTTAACAAAGGAATTTCTTAAATTCCTGTGAGATTAAAAGAAAATCAGATTAGATTAAAATTAACCCCAAAATGTAATGATATAGACGATTAAAAATGTCAAAAAGTCTACGTAAATACTAGATCTTTTAGTTTTGAATGTCTACTGTTTGGAATACTTGGAGGAAGTTTGGATATTTTATAGAATTGGGAGTTATTAAATTAGAATACTTGCAAATGATAAAGTATAATTTTTAACAAAAGCATAGGAAGAACATAAAGTTTAAAGTTAAATATAAATGTAATAAATTTTATTGTAGGTATTAACATTATTATTACCATAATTTTTATGTGCTACAGCACTAAAATCACTCTTACTGAGGAGATCTTGAAAATGTACTGTTTTCCTCGGAAGCATATAAAAGCGTTGGGACTGGAGAAAGAGATTACCTTGATCTCTTGTACATTAATAGAGAACAAACAATAAAACACAAGTCATTGTAACAGATGATCATAAATTGTTGCCAAAAAAACCCACATGGTTATGGGACGAGAAGATCAAGAATTGAGTGATTGTTATCTTCAACAATTTGGGGGACAAGGTGGAAGACAGATTAGAGAAGGTTACATTTTAAGGTGATTTTTCCTTTTCAATTTCTTTGATCAGTGTTTTGTTATTTTCATTGGAGAGGTCTTTCACTTCTTTTGTTAAATTTAGTCCTAGATATTTAATTTTTATAGCTCTTATAAATGGGATTGCTTTCTTGATTTCTTATTCAGAGTACTCACTGTTGATGCATAGAAATGCTACCAAGTTTTATATGTTGGTTTTATATCCTGAATTTGTTTATCAGATCTAAATAAATAGAACCGATTATATATTATAGGAATAGTTTTTTTGATGGAGTCTTTAGTTTTTTCTAAACATAAGATCATGTTGTCTGCAAATAAGACCATTTAACTTCCTCCTCCCAATTTGAATGCCCTTTATTTATTTATCTTGCCTAATTGGTGTGGCTAGGACTTTCAGTAGCTATGTTGAATAAAAGTGGTGAAAGGTGGCATCCTTGTCTTGTTCCAGTTCTAAGAGGAAAGGCTTCCAATTTTTCTCCACTCAGTATGCGGTTAGCTGTGGGTTTGTCATATATGGCACTTAATGTTTTAAGGTATGTTCCTTCTATGTCCAGTTAAGTAAGGATTTTTGTCATGAAAAGATGTTGAATTTTATCAAATTCTTTTTCAGCATCTACATTTTCTTGGTCTTTTTTAAATTTTAATTTTTGGATTCATGGGGTACATGTGAAGGTTTGTTACAAGAGTATATTGCATGATGCTGAGATTTGGGTTTCTATTGATTCCATCACCCAGAGAGTGAATATAGTACCCAATAGGAAGTTTCTCAGCCCTTCCCCTACTCCCTCCCTCCTTTTGGAGTCCCGTGTCAATTGTCCCCATCTTTATATCTGTGTGCACTTACTGTTTAGTTCCCACTTATAAGTGAGAACATAGAATATTAGGTTTTCTATCTCTGCATTAATTCACTTAGGATACAGGCCTACAGCTGCATCCGTGTTGCTGCAAAAAACATGATTTCATTCTTTTTTTATGGCTGCACAGTATTTCATGCTGTATGTGTACCACATTTTCTTTATCCAATCCACTGATGATGGGCACCTAGGTTATTTCCATGTCTTTGCTATTGTTTCAGCATCTATTGAACTGATCACATGGTTTTGGCCTTGATTCTATTAGTATGATGTGTCTCATTTATTAATTTCCATATGTTGAACCATCTTTGCATCCCTGTGATGACTGCCACTTATCCCACTTGATCATGGTGAATGAGATATTTTTAATATATTGTTGAATTTGATTAGCTAGTATTTTGTTGAGGATTTTTGCATCTATATTTATTACATATTGGCCTGTAGTGGGGGGTGTGTGTGTGTGTCCTTGGCTGGTTTTGGTATCAGGGTAATGCTGCTGACCTCATATAATGAGTTTGGAAGTATTCCCTATTCTTCAATTTTTTGGAATACTTTGAGCAAAACTGGTATTCATTATCCTTTAAATGTTTGGTAGATTGAACGATATCCCATGTTTATGGATTTGAAGAATATTGTTCAAATGACTGGTATAATCAACAATGATAAATAGATTCAATGCAATTCCTATTGAAATATCAATGACATTTCTCATGGAAATAGAAAAAACAATCCTAAAATTTGTTTGGAACTACAAAGGACCCAGAATAACCAATGCAATTCAGAACAAAAAGAATGAGGCTGGCTGCATCACACTATCTCGCTTCAAAATACACCACAAACTGTAGTTAAGTAAGCATGGTACTGGCATAAAAACAGACACATATACCAATAGAACACAATTGAGAATAGACAAATAAATCCACATGTTTCTAGCCAACTCATTTTTGAAAAAGGTGCCAAGAACATAGATTGGGGGAAAAGCAGTCTCTTCCATAAATGGGACTGGAAAACCTGCATATCCATTTGCAGGAGAATAAAACGAGATCCCTATCTATCACCATATATAAAAATCAAATTGAAATGGATTAATGACTTAAATTTAAGACCTGAAACTATGAAATTACTAGAAGAAGACATTAAGGAAATGCCTTGGGACATTGGTCTGGGCAAAGGCTTTAGGAGTAAAATCTCAAAAGCATAGGCAATAAATAAAATATTGACAAATGGGATTATATCAAGCTGAAAAATTTCTGCCCAGCAAAGGAAACAATAGAATGAAGAGACAAGCTACAAAATGGGAGACAATATTTGCAAACTATCCATTTGACAAGGAATTAATAACAACTCAATAGCCAAAAAAAACCCATTTCAAAAATAATTTGAATAGACATTTCTGAAAAGACATAGAAATGACCAACAGCTATATTAAAAAAATGCTCACCATCATTAATCATCAAGGAAATAATACAAATAGAAGTCACAATGAGGTGTCACCTCACTCCAGTTGAAATGGCTATCATTGAAAGACAAAAAATAAAATGCTGGTGAGGATGCAGAGAAAAGGTAACTCTCAGACACTATTGGTGGGAATGTAAATTAGCAGAGCCATTATGAAAAAGAGAGGTTTTTCATAATGGAGGTTTCTCAAAAAACTTACAATAGAACTCCCATATGATCCAGCAATCTCACTACTGGGTTTATATTCAAAAGAAAGGAAATCAGTATGTCAAAGACATATCTGCACTCCCATGCTTATTGTAGCACTATTCACAACAGCCAAGATATAAAATCAACCTAAGTGTCCATCAATGGATGAATGGATAAAGCAAATGTGGTATATATCCATGATGGAATACAATTCAGCCAAGAATAAAATTCTTTGATTTGCAGCAACACAGATGAACTTGGAGGGCATTATATTAATTGAAATAAATCAGGCACAGAAAGGCAAATATTGCATGTTTCCACTTACATGTGGGAATTTAAAAAGTGGATCTAGAGGTAGAGAGTAAAATGATGACTACCAGAGGCTGGGAAGGGTAGACGAGAGGGAGGGATGAAAAGAGTTTTGTCAATGGGTACAAACATACAGTTAAACAGAACGAATAAGTTCTAATAGTCAATTAAGGTGCTATAGTTAATAATAATTTGCTGTATATTTCAAAACAGCTAGAAGGGAAGATTTGGAATATTTCCAACACAAAATATAAATATTTGAAGTGATGGGTATCTCGATTACTTTGTTTTTATTATTACACATTCTATGTGTGTTTCTTTTTACATTTTAAGTTCAGGAGTACATTTGCAAGTTTGTTATATAGGTAAAGTCATGCCATGGAGGTTTGTTGTACAGAGTATTTTGTCATCCATGTATTAAGCCGAGTATCCATTGGTTATTTTTCCTCATCCTCTCCCTCCTCCCACCATCCACCCTCCAGTAGGCCCTAGTATCTGTTGTTCTCCTCTATGTATCCATGTGTTCTCATCATTTAGCTCACACTCACAAGTGAGAACATGCAGTATTTGGTTTTCTGTTCCTGTGCTGGTTTGCTAAGGGTAATGGCCTTCAGCTCCATCCATGCTCCTGCAAAGGACATGATCTCATTCTTTTTTTTGGCTGCATAGTAGTCCATACTGTATATGTACCACATTTTATTTATCCAGTCTATCACTGATGGGCATTTAGGTTGATTCCACATCTTTGCTATTGTGAATAATGCAACAATGAACATTCGCATGCATGCATCTTTATGATGCAATGATTCATATCCCTTTGGGTATATACCCAGTAACAGGATTGCTGGGTCAAATGGTAGTTCTGTTTTTAGCTCTTTGAGGAATCACCACACTGCTTTACACAATGGTAGATGTGATTTACACTTCCGCCAACAGTGCATAAGTGTTTCTTTTTCTCCACAACCTCACCAGCATCTGTCATTTTTTTGATTTTTTAGTAATAGCCATTCTGACTGGCGTGAGATGGTTTCTTATTGTGGTTTTGATTTGCATTTCTCTAATGATCAGTGATATTGAGCATGTTTTCATATGCTTGTTGGCCATATGTGTGTCTTCTTTTGAAAAGTGTCTGTTCCTGTCCTTTGCCCACTATTTTTTACATTGGATAAAATTTATTATTTCTTCCATGTATGTTTGCTTGAATTTTCCAGAGAAATATTGTGGGTCTTGAATTTTCTTGTTATTTTTTATTTCAATAGCTTTTGGGGTACAACTGGTTTTTTGTCACTTGGATGGTGGTGAATTCTGAGATTTTAGTGCATCTGTCAACTGAGTAGCACACATGGTACATAATGTGTAGGGTTTTTTTTTTTTTTAATCCTTATACACCTACCCCTCCTGACCTCCCACTTCTGAGTCTACAAATTCCATTCCATTACTCTGTATGCCTTTGCATACTCATAGCTTAGCTCCCACTTATAAGTGAGAACATACAGTTTTTGGTTTTCCACTTCTGTGTTACTTCACATAGAATAATGGCCTCCATTACAAGTTGCACAAAAGACATTATTTCATTCATTTTAATGGATGAGTAGTATTCCATGGTATATGTATACCACATTTTATTTATCCACTCATTTGCTGATAGGCACTTAGGTTGTTTTTACATCTTTGCAATTGTGAATTGTGCTGCTATAAACATACATGTGCAAGTGTCTTTTTTTATATAATGACTTCTTTTCCTTTGGGTAGATACCCAGTAGTGGGATGGCTGGATCAAATGGTAGATCTACTTTTAGCTGTTTAAGAATCTCCATACTGTTTTCCATAGAGATTGCACTAATTTACATTCCCACCAGTAGTGTACATGCATTCTCTTTTCCCTACATCCATGCCAACATCTATTGTTGCTTGACTGTTAAATAATGGTCATTCTTGCAGGAGTAAGGTGGTATCTCATTGTGGTTTTAATTTGCATTTCCCTGATGATTAGTGATGTTGAGCATTTTTCCATATGCTTGTTAGCCATTTGTATATCTTCTTTTGAGAAATGTCTATTCCTGTCCTTTGCCCACTTTTTAATGGGATTATTTATTCTACTTGTTGCTGATTTGTTTGGGTTCCTATAGATTCTGGATACTAGCCCTTTGTTGGATATGTAGTTTGCAAATATTTTCTCCCATCCTGTGGGTTGTCTGTTTCCTCTGTTGATTATTTCTTTTGCTGTTCAGAAGCTTTTTAGTTTAATTAGGTCTCATTTATTTTTGTTTTTGTTACATTTGCTTCTGGGGTCTTACTCATGAATTCTTTGCCTAGGCCAGTGTCTAAAAGAGTTTTTCCAATGTTGTTTTCTAGAATTTTTATGGTTTCAGGTCCTATGTTTAAATTTGTGATCCATCTTGAGTTCATTTTTGTATAAGGTGAGAGAGAAGGATCCAGTTTCAGTTTCATTCTCCTACATGTGGTTTGCCAGTTTTCCCAGAACCATTTATTAAATAGGGTGTCCATTCCCCAACTTATGTTTTTGTATGCTTTGTCAAAGATGAGTGGGCTGTACATATTTGGCTTTAATTCTGGGTTTTCAATTCTGTTCCATTGGTCTATGTGCCTACTTTTATACCAATACCATGCTGTTTTGATAACTATAGACGTAGTATAATTTGAAGTTCTGTAATGTGATGCTTCCAGATTTGTTCTTTTTGCTTAGTATTGTTTTGGCTATTTAGCCTTCTTTTGTTCCATACTAATTTGAGGACTTTTAAAAATTATTTGCCCACGTTTTAATTGTTTTTTTTTCTTGTAAATTTATTTAAGTTTCTTATAAATGCTGGATATTAGACCTTTGTCAGATGCATAGTTTGCAAATAATTTCTCCCATTCTGTAGGTTGTCTGTTTGTTGATAGTTTCTTTTGCTGTGCAGAAGCTCTTTAGTTTAATTAGGTCCAATTTGTCAATTTTTGCTTTCGTTGTGATTGCTTTTGGTATCTTTACAATGAAATCTTTGCCTGGTTCTATGTCCAGAATGGTATTTCCTAGGTTATCTTCCGGAGTTTCTGTAGTTTTAAGTTTAATATTTAAGTTCTTAATGTATCTTGAGTTGATATTCGTATACAGTATAAGGAAGTGGTCCAGTTTCAATCTTCTGCATATGGCTAGCCATTATCCCAGCACTATTTATTAAATAGGGAGTCCTTTCCCTGTTGCTGGCTTTTGTCAGCTTTGTCAAAGATCAGGTGGTTGTAGGTGTGCAGCCTTATTTCTGGGCTCTCTACTCTGTTCCACTGATCTATGTGTCTGTTTTTGTACCAGTAAAATGCTGTTTAGGTTACTGTAGCCCTGTAGTATAATTTGAAGTCAGGTGACATGATGCCTCCAGCTTTGTTCTTTTTGCTTAGGATTGCCTTGAGTATTTGGATTCTTTTTTGATTCCATATGAATTTTAAAATAGTTTTTTTTTTTTTAGTTCTGTGAATAATGTCTTTGGTTGTTTGATAGGAATATCATTGAATCTATAAGTTACTTTGGGAAGTATGGGCATTTTAATTATATTTATTCTTCCTATCCATGAGCATGAAATGTTTTTTCATTTCTTTTTGTCATCTCTAATTTCTTTGGGCAGTGTTTCATAGTTCTCATTGTAGAGATCTTTCACCTCCCTGGTTAGTATTCTATCACATGTACCCCATGAATATATACAACTATTATGTATTAATAAAAAAGGAAATACTATATCAAATTTAAGAATATTGGTTGGGAGGCTGAGGGGAGGATCACTTGAGTCCAGGAGTTCAAGACCAGCCTGGGCAAAATGGTAAGACACTATCACTACAAAAAATAAGCTTTAAAAATTAGCTAGTTGTGGTGGTGTACACCTGTAGCCCTTGCTACTCAGGAGGCTGAGGTCAGAGGATAACTCGAGCCCAGGAGATTGAGGTTGCAGTGAGCTGTGATCATACCACTGCACTCCAGCCTGGGCAATGGAGCAAGACCGTGTCTCCCAAAACAAAACAAAACAAAACAACCACAACAGAAAGGAATATTCATGGGATCCTTCTAATAATATAAACAACATACATTTTAGAACATTTGGAAAAAAAGAAAATTTGAAAAAAGTGATGTTTCAAAATACCTAGGCATTTAAACTAATCTTTACATCATTATAAAATTTAATCTGAGGAGCTAGACTATACTTAATTTAAATATGCCCTAATTCTTAGAAAATGCCTGAGTTTAGGTTACTGTATTAGAAGACAGTGAAGACGACTATGTAACGCTATCTAACATCTTAAAATTGTTTTTGATCCTTGGTTTATTGAGAAACACTTGAATTCATCAATCTAATCCAATTAACTTAATTTGTATTCCTAAGAATAGCAGGGCTTTTGCATTTTAAAAATTAATTTTTACATAACTCAAAGCCACTTTTATTCTTATATTTTTCTAAACTTAGAACATGCTTTCAGGAAACAATAATAAGTCATGAATTATTTCAATTTCATTGTTCTTCATTCCTTTCTGCAACAGCTCCAAAATCCTCTGAGATCCAACATCTCTGTAGGTTTGCATTTGAAAACCACAATAGCCCAAGCCTCAACCTCTGTAACTTTTATTTCTTCACATCCCTCATTTATTCTGCTTTCCCTTGTGTATTTTTCAGATGCTGGTGCTTCATCTCTTTAAAATGCAACTAGATTTTTAAACCTAACTCATCTCTCCAAAGCTTCTCTTGACAAAGACTTATAGAGCCACCTGGGGATCAGTATAGAAGACAGTCTAATAAAACAGAACAGTCTCAAGACTTTTCACTTCGGCTGCATTGAAAGAGGGCATGTAAACCCTTATTGCAGAGATCACTGTGAGGAAAATGGAGTTGGAGTTCCGTGAAAATAAATTGCTCCCCCTCAAGTCAAGGAAATAGAAAATATTTTAAAAGGTAACACAAGTAAATTAGATCTGAACAAAACACATAAATTAGATTTAAATGTAAAGAAAAGATGGTAGAAAATGTTTTTTTAAAAAATGAAATACTGTTATTTGCAGCAACATGGATGGAACTGGAAGTTATTATGTAAAGTAAAATAAGCCAAGTACAGAAAGACAAATGTTTCATGTTCTCCCTCATATGTGGGAGCTAAAAAAGTAGATCTCAAGGAGGTAGAGAGTAGAACGATGCTTATCAAAGGCTGGGAAAGGAAGGAAGGGATGAAGAAAAGTTGGTGAAGAGATGCAAAAATATAGTTAGATAGAAGGAATACATTCTAGTATTGGTAGTATGACAGGGAAATTATAGTTAAAAATTACTTATTATATATTTAAAAATAGGGTAGGCACAGTGGCTCATGTTTGTAACGCCATTGCTTTGGGAGGCCAAGGTGGGAGGCTCGTGACCCAAGAATTCAAGGCTGCAGTGAGCTGTGATTGCAACACTGCACTCCATCTAATCTAGGTGACAGAGCAAGACCCTGTGTAAAAAAAAAAAAAAAAAAAAAAAAAGCTAGAAAAGAAGAGTTGTCATTTTCTCAATACAAAGAAATGATAAATGTTTGAGTTGACTGATATCCCAATAATCCTGATTTGATCATTACACATTGTATACATGTATCAGAATATCACATGTATCCCTCAAATATGTAAGACTATTGTAGATTGATAAATTTTTTAAAGATTAATATGTAACAAACCATTCAATGCTGAAATAATAATTGAAAATATTGCATTGAGTAAAAACATTTACTTGGCCCATATAAGAAACACATATGTGTATCTCATGTAAGAAATATATGTATTATATAATATGTAATATATTTATATAAAATATATATTTCCTATAAGAAATCTAATCAACCTTTGTATCTGTGTACAGTTACTGAGGCATAGAATATTCACATATTTGTGATGTTCTTGATATACAATATATTAATGGTTTTAGACACTAAACGAACCAAAACAAAACCATCTCACAATTATGAGACCTTAATGTAACCTAATCCAAGCATGAAGCTATGAAGAGCCTGCTAGATTTCAACTGATCTTCAATCCTTACATTGAAAGGTGACAATTAAATTGTACTGTAGTGGCTCAATACTTAATTTTACATAATTTAAAAAAATTTAATGTATATGACATTATTTTTACCCCAAGGCTTCATTCAGAAAATGATGTATTTGTTTAAAATATATTCTGCAGCACTTACAATGGATCTGTCTCCATCTTAATATAAAAATGACCATCCATTTGATAAATATTTCCTCAATAATATAAATTACTCAATAACTGTGAAAGATATCTTTGTGACCAAAACCCATCAAGCTACCAATCTGCTAGGGCAATGAATCATCATCATAGTAATAAACTCAATAAAAACCACTTAAAAGGAGGGCTGAAGTCAGATAAAAGTTATCAATAGAGATAAAGCAGGGAGTTAGTAATATACTTAGAAAGTGAATACATGCACTTGGTCAGACATTATTAGCTTTCCATGTTCTTAAGAACACTACTCAATACTCCACGGAAAAACTTTTAAGGAATTTTGAGTGCTATTTGTCTTACCTAGCTTTATTGCAAATTATCCTAAATTGTTACTTAACATCATGCTTTAACATAATCAGTAGAATAAAGCACACTGGTCCATCAACATACATTTATTTAGCAATTGTAATGTATAAGGCATTGCCAAACTCAAAGTCTGTTGTTGATCTCCAGCTAAAATGTGAGGTTTTTTCCCTCCAAATAGGTTCTTCATAACGTTTTAAAACATCAAAACTTATTTACTTGGTAATCAATAGACTTTAAAACTTGTAACTGAAGTGTATTATAATACCTAAAGAGACATATTTCATAAGCTGATACTTTGATAAATATTTACCAAGTATATAATTGTACAATCAACACCTTGTATTACGGGTGCTAATTGTGGCATCAACACCCTGTATTAAGGGTGTTGATTGTTCTCTGTATTAAGAAAGAGAGCATTATATGCATCCCAGAAGCCTCCTTATTTACCCTCCCAGTGATTCCATCTCTACAAATAACTACTATCCTGCCTCTAACTGGATAGGTAAGTCTTTGCCTCATATTGAACTTCATGTAATGGAATCACATAGTATAAGCTCTTCTGTGACTGGCTTCTTCCAATATTACATTTGTGGGATTCATCCACATTGTTATATGTAGCTATAGGTCATTCGTTTTCATTGCTGTATAGTATTCCACAATGTGAATATACCCCCATTTATTTATCTCTTCTTCTTTTGTAGAACATTAATATTTCTGTTTGAAGCTATTACAAGAGGTGATGCTAGGAATATTCTAATGTATGCTTTTTTGTAAACATGAGTATATAACTGGGATGAAATTGCTAGGTTATTATACTTATTAATTTGTAAATACATTTTAAAGTTGAAAAATGAAAGTGTTAAAAAAATTCACTAGGAAGTTCACCATTTTGAAAAAACATACAAAGTAAGAAGTTAAAGGAACACTCCCCAACTTTAACCTAAGTCTTAGCCCATGCCAGATAACCACATTCTGCAATCTTACATATACTTCTCCAGACTTCTTCTGTGCTATGTGGAATTAATAAAGGCAGAACAACCATTACAAATGAGAGTCAAGAGTGAAATCACACCAGGTGTTCAGTGAGGCTATTAATTCTCATTTCAAAAATATCTCATCACCAATGTACAGAAAATATTTCTGATCACATCATGGTAATTAAACTAAGAAGCAGACAGCATGAGATTGGGAAACTACTGCTATCTTCGCCAGTAGATAGCCAACAGCTCGAGAAATTTGTTTACTGACATTTTAAGGTACTTTCCTTGATTTTATAATTTGAATGGCACTCAGCTATGTGATCCCTTATGGTAATAGCCAAGTTTTACAGCTTTACACAAGTCTTTAACATAAAAGCATCTGAATGAAAGCACTTCTGATTCAAATTACAGCAGATACATGTATTTTTCCACCAGAAAAAATAAGCTTCACACTTTTAATTCTCTCAGTTTACATGCTATTTTCAAACTTAAAAAAAATTAAACCCAAATATTTGTCACTATCTCTCATATAAAGAAACATAAAGCCAGACAAGGACACAACAAAAAACAGAGCTACAGATCAATATCCCTGATGAACATAGGTGCAGAAATCCTCAACAAAATACTACCAAACTGAATCCAACATGATATCATAAAGATAATATACCACAACCAAGTGTGTTTTATTCTAGGGATGCAAGCATGGTTCAACATATGTAAATCAATAAATGTAATTCACCACATAAATATAATTAAAGACAAAAACCCTATTATTGTCTCAATAGATGCAAAAAAGTATTCGATAAAATTTAGTATCTCTTCATGATAAAAACCCTCAACAAACTAGGCATAGAAGACACATACCTTAAAATAATAAAAGTCGTATGTAACAAACCCACAGCCAACATCACACTGAATGAGGAAAAGTTGAAACCATTCTCCCTAAGTACTGGTAAAGAAGAACAGAATACCCATCCACCACTCTTATTCAACACAATACTGGAAGTCTTAGCTAGAGCCATCAGGCATGAGAAAGAAAAAGTATCCAAATTGGAAAAGAGAGAGTCAAATTATCTCTGTTTGCTGACGATATGATTTTTAAACCTAGAAAACCCTGAAAACTCCTCCAAAAGACTCTTATATTTGATCAATGAATTCAGTAAAGTTTCAAGATTCAACATCAACATACAAAAAACAGTAGCATTTCTATACACCAATAATGATCAAACTGACAACCAAATCAACAAGTCAATCCCATTTACCATAACTACAAAAAAAAAAAGAAAAGAAACCTAGGAATATTTAAGATGGTGAAAGATCTGTACAAATAAAACTACAAGACACTGATGAAACAAATTGTAGATGACACAAATAGGAAAACATCCCATGTTCATGGATTAAAAGGATCAATATCATTAAAATGACCAGACTTCCTGAAGCAATCTACAATTCACTTCCATTCCTATCAAAATACCAATGTCATTTTTCACAGAATTAGAAGTAACAATCCTAAAATTCATAGGGAACCATAAAGGAGCCCAAATAGCCAAAGCAATTCTAAGCAGAAAGAACAAAACCAGAGTCATCACACGACTTGATTTCAAATTATACTGAAAGTCTGTAATAACCAAAACAGCATGGTACTAGTATAAAAACAGACATAAAAATCAATGGAACAGAATGAAGAAATCAGAAATAAAGACACATACCTACAGCCACTTTGATCTTTGACAAAGTCAACAAAAACATACAGTGGGAATAGGACACCATTTTCAATAAATTGTGCTGGGAAAATATTGGATTGCTATATGCAGAAGAATGAAACTGGACCCCTATCTCTCTCCATATGCAAAAATTAAGATGAACAAAATACTTAAATGTAAGACCTGAAGCTATATATACTAGAAGTAAACCTAAAAAACCTCTTCTGGACTTGGAGTAGGCCAAGAATTCATAACTAAGACCTCAAAAGTGAATGCAACAAAAACAAAAATAGACAAATGGAACTTAAACTAAAGTTTCTGCACAGCAAAAGATATAATCAATGGAATGAACAGGCAACCTGCAGAATGGGATAAAATATTCAAAAACTACGCATCTGTCAAGGGACTAATATCCAGAATCTACAAGGAACTCAACAGCAAAAATCCAAATAATGCAATTTAAAAATGGACAGATGTTCCCCTTCCTGTGTCCAAGTGTTCTCATTGTTCAATTCCCACCTATGAGTGAGAACATGCGGTGTTTGGTTTTTTGTCTTTGTGATAGTTTGGAGAAGGGAGGGATAGCATTAGGAGATATACCTAATGTAAATGATGAGTTAATGGGTGCAGCACACCAACATGGCACATGAATGCACATGTACCCTAGAACTTAAAATATTATAATAAAAAAATGGACAAATGATCTAAATAGGTATTTCTTTAAAGAAGACGTACAAATGGCCAAAAGGCATATGAAAAAATGCCCATCATCACTAATCATCAGAGAAATGTAAATTAAAACCACAATGAGATATCATCTTTCGCCAGTCAGAATGGCTATTATTGAAAAGTCAAAAAATAACAGATGTTAGCAAGCTTGTGCAGAAAAGGGAACTCTTGTACAGTATTGATGGGAATGTAAATTAGTACAATCTCTTTAGAAAACAGTATAGAGATTTCTCAAAAAAACTAAAAAGAGATCTACTCTGTAATCCAGCAATCCTACTACTGAATATATACCCAAATATATATCAAAAAGATAAGCACACTCATATGTTTACAGTACTATCCACAATAGCAAAGATATGGAATCATATCTTTGCAAAATGGATGGAACAGGAGGCCATTCTCTTAAGTTAAATAACTCAAGCAAAGTTAAATACCAAATGTTCTTATAAGTGGGAACTAAGTAATGTGGACACATGCACATAAAGTGTGGAATAATAGACATCGTAGACTCAGGGGAGGGAGACTGGGAAGGGGGTGACGGATGAGAAATAAAATAATGTGCAATGTATATTGTTTGGGTAATGGTTACACTAAAGTACAGACTTTACCACCACACAATATATCCATGTGACATTTGTATCCCCTAAATTTATGCAAATGAAAAAAGAAATATATTTAACAATGATAATCTTAAGCAAACAATTTTTAAAACCCCACTTTCTCTTCTCATAGACATTTACATATTTAAAATATCCCCACCACTTTAAATAAGTGTCATTTTTCCCCACTGTTTAAATCTGGATTAAACAACAGTTTTCTTTGAACCTCACTTAGTTCTCTTACTGCACTCTACTCTTCTTTTTCTCTACTTTTAAATTTGCTGAAGATTCTGAAATATCACAGGAAACAGAAGATAATATTTTACTTTTGATTTTAGATTAAAGATATTTTGAAGCATCCTTCTGTTTTCAGATAAATTATTGTATTATGTAAAGCTACTTCCTCAACAGTAGCCTTAGAAGTGTCTCAGTGCCGAAGATTCCTTGTCTCTTTCTCCTGAAGTTACTCGTACATACAGATCTTACTTTTAAATAAAATCGACATCTCAGTGTTTTATAAACAATCCTCACTGAAACTTATTTGAATAGTTTTTAAAAGTACACTTTTCCTTTTTAACTAACATTTATTGAGTGCTTAGTATACATCATGTCCTAACTTAAGTGCTTTGTACGTACAATCTCATTTAGTCTTCACCCCCTCCTCAACAAAAGGAAAGCTAAGATGAATAATATTATTATGGTCATTATTCTTATTTAATAAATTTAAAAATAAGGCATAGTGAGGTTAAGTAATTTTCTTAAGACCATGCACAATCAAATGCAGGAGCCAGGATCTGACCCAAGGCAGAGCGACAGTGAAGTCCACCTACTTGACTACCATGCTGTCTCCCAGTTTCATGGATATGTCTGTATATTCAAAAGACTTTTAATCTACTCACTGTTCCCACACAAAACTCTCAAGAACAGTAAAGAAATATCTTCTGCTGACGAGTTGATGGGTGCAGCACACCAACATGGCACAAGTATACATATGTAACAAACCTGCACGTTATGCACATGTACCCTAGAACTTAAAGTATAATAATAATAAAAAAAAAGAAATATCTTCAATCACCAAGAACTGGAATAATTACTTTAAGGAACATTCAGTACCCCTAGAGACTGGATTGTCAAAAAACTAAGGTGGCCTACTGACACCAATTGAGCATCTTAAGACTGATGGCCCTCATAGGTGGATTCAAAAGGAAGATGGAACAACTTAGGCATCCACTGTCCATGAAAAAGATCATCATCTTGGGGATGTGCAGTGACTGAAGGGGCAGGCAAAATGTATCAAAGATTCAGGGAAAGTGGGTGGAAGAATGACAGGAGTTGGAGTAAGGGAAGAAATTAAGGAAAAGAACAGATCATCAGTACTTACAGCTCAGAAAGAGTATCTGCTATCCTACTACAAAAAGGCACACATTTCCTACTCAACCCCCAAGAGTCAATGCTATATAAGCCTGCCTTAAGACTGGTGGGAGGTGAACACATATTGATGGTATGTGAGGGCAGGAAACCAACCCCTGAATGAGAAGATATTGTTCTTATGTCAGATTAGCATAGGAGCCCTGCAAAGCTAAGTGGGAACAAATCGAGCACTGTAAAATACTCCAAGTGGGGAAAAGGTGCCAATTCCAGTGTCAGAGCCACTCCAGGTAAACTTCCCCTGCTTAGAAGTTTTACACTGAGCAATACACAAAATTATGGAATCACAGTATTAGAGGGATTTCATAAAGTTTAAGATTGCATATCTCTAAATATCTTGTTTATCCATCTGTACTTTTTTCTTCTCTCTTCTTTTCCAATCAGAAATCAGCAGGGGAAGATAAAAGGGATAAAAGTTGAGAGGCAGGAAAAAAATCTCATGCACATGCATATAACACATATACAAATGTCTCAATTCTGTAACTGAAATATTAAGCCCTTAAAATCATCAAAACTATGGACTATATTCAGAGTTAAATCTTTTCCCCTTCCCTAACTGGGCTTTGCCAATGTGAAGTGAGGAAGAGTAAGGGAAGGTAGAAAAACAGAGACTTAGTTGTCTTTGCTTCCATAGGATGTCACCATTATTTTCTGGGCCAAGAGAATATTTATTATGTTAATTCTTTCTTATGTAGGTATTTTTATGGATTCTTCCAAAGCCCCTACTAAGAAAAATCATTTACACTTCTCATGACACAGGAGACTCCCCTTGAGGCAGATCATTCTACACAGACTCTTTATTGTTGTTCCTTGGCCTTTCCAACTTGTCCCCTTTGGGCAAGAATTTTTTTTGTTGGTTTTTTTGAGACAGAGTCTCGCTCTGTCGCCCAGGCTGGAGTGCAGTGGCGCGATCCCGGCTCACTGCAAGCTCCACCTCCCGGGTTCACGCCATTCTCCTGCCTCAGCCTCCTGAGTAGCTGGGACTACAGGCGCCCGCCACCACGCCTGGCTAATTTTTTGTATTTTTTAGTAGAGACGGGGTTTTGCCGTGTTAGCCAGGATGGTCTCGATCTCCTGACCTTGTGATCCGCCCACCTCGGTCTCCCAAAGTGCTGGGATTACAGGCGTGAGCCACCGCGCCTTTGGGGAAGATTTTTAAAAGACCCAGGCCAGATCTGCTTCCTCACTTGACCCACATCTGGTCCAACTGCATCTTTTGGAAGTCCCACCCAAATTCCATGTAGCTGCCTCTCCTCATTGCATCATGAGAGTGAGCAGATCCATCCAAAGCCTCTCAGATTTACACTCCTGAACTGTATGGCAGATGACAGGCCACTCTGTCCCCATACAGCAGGAGACACAAATGAAGCCCTTCGAATGTTCCTGTCACACGTCAAGTGTTGTCTCACCTATGGTGAACTGAAAGATAAAATTCCTCATGCCTTCTTCGCAGGAGGGTGAGTTCACAACATGCTAGCAATTCTCCCCCAACTAATCTTAAATATAAGGCTGGGCGCAGTGGCTCACATCTGTAATCCCAGCACTTTGGGAGACTGAGGTGGGTGGATCATCTGAGGTCAGGAGTTCCAGATCAGCCTGGCTAATAATGGCGAAACCCTGTCTCTACTAAAAATATAAAAATAAGCTAGGAATGGTGGTGCACACCTGTAATCCCAGCTATTCAGGAGGCTGAGGCAGGAGAATCGCTTGAATCCAGGGAACGGAGGTTGCAGTGAGCCGAGATTGCGCCACTGCACTCCAGCCTGGGTGACAGAGAGAGACTTCCTAGCAAAAAAAATAAATAAAATAAAATAAAAATAAACCAAACCTTTCTTAATTACCACTTAAGACAAGGTGGAAAGTAAATGATAAATAGTAGGAGACCATAAAAAAGCCTTTAATTTGGGCTTAATATTAAATTATTAAAATATGCTTATTTTATTTTATAAATAACAGACTTTAGTTGCAATGCTGCCCTATTCATTAGAACAAAACAAAAATAAATCAAGTCCAAATGTTTTTGCCTAATTTCAACAAAACTGTACAATGTCGTATGACAGTTTCCATTGAACTTTTGACTTTAGGTGGCTATCTTTTAAAGAAGATCCTGTTGTAAGAAATAGTTGAGGGCTTTATCCTTAGTTTCAGTGTACCCTGTGAATACTTTGTTATTCAAGTAATCCACTTCTGAAGAGCTTTTGCAATTGTTTTGCATCGTTATTTTAGTTTACCTTTGCAACTTGTGGCAACCACAGAAAGACCAACAGGAGAGGCACTAATGTTAAACAGAGAAGGATTTAGTGGGGTGCAGGGAAGACTAATTGTATATCTCTTTATTCATTAACAAATGTTTTAACATTGCAACAACTTTTATTTTTCTAAAACTTTCCCCAAATATGGGACTCTGATGAAGAATACAGAGATAATAAAGACCCACTATACTCAGTTACTGTGGGCATATTTATATATTGATAAAGGCACAGAATAGCATCTACAAGGAAATCTACCAATCATATATGTATGGACACTAATGAGGTAAATATCTGTCAGTTTAGTTAGTTGATTCATTTATTTCCTCATTATGAGTCTTATTTTCCTGCATCTTTGCATGTCTGGTAAATTTTGATTGTGTTTCAAGACACCGTGATTTTGCCTTGTTGGATACTGGATATTTTTGTATTCCTAAAATATTACGAAGCTTTATTCTGGGATGCCATTAAGTTATGGAAATAGTTTTATTACTTTGGATCTTCCTTTTAAGATTGGTTTGGAAGGACTAGAGCAGTGCCCAGTCTAGGGATGATTATTCCTCACTACTAAGGCAAGACTTTTCTGTATACCCTACCTAATACTACATGCTTTCCTTCTCTGACTGGTAGAAACAGGTACATTTCTCAGCCCTGTGTGTACACGGGACACTTCTACCCCTAATTATTTTAAGTTTTTCTTTCCCCTGACTCAAGTAGTTTTGTCATATGCTGATCAGTACTCAACTGAATACTTGGGTGGAATTCTTTGCAGATCTTTGGAGCTCTCTCCTCTCTAGTGTTCTGTCCTGCAATCTCTAGCCACCTTGGTCTCCCAGTACACTTAGCTTTCTCCTCAAATTGGTGAGTTTACTGGACTTTGCCTGATTTCCACTCCTACACTCCCATACATGCACCATGGCTAGGAAACCTGCAGGCAGTAGCTGGATTTATCATATGGTTCTCCTTATTTGTTTCTTATCTCCCAGAGATCTGTGCCCTTCATTGCCTGATGTTCAGGAGTTCATTTATTTTATTTTTCCTTTTTATTGTTACTGTTTCAGGCGGGAGGTTAAATCCTGCCCCCCTTATTCCTTCTTAGCTGAAAATGGAATTCCTGTGTTTGTTTTAAAGAGAAGAAAAGGAAGAAGATATATATATATATACACACACACATACACACACACATATCTTCTATATCTTCTATATATATGTGTGTGTGTATAGATACATATATAGATACCCCCCATACGCACATATGTGAATATGTGTGCATATTTTAAATCTGTGTTCCAAAGGGGGCTTTGTTTTCATCTCAGAGTGTTAGGTCTATTCCAATGGTCCCACTAAAACTGCTTAAATTGGCTACTAACGATTCTGCTGTGGCTGCCACAAGCACCTATTGTTCAGGAACCAACTTTTGTGACCTTTTTCTCTCTGTGAACTTGATGACTGTTTTATGAAGCTCCCAAGAGAAGAACCTGGATCTCTCTTAGAGTGGTGAACAACTTTCTCTGGGATGTACTGGAAGAGAATCTCTGGTACCACTAAGCATCACGCAAAAATGCCATGACTCTTATCTCCCAAAAGACCCCGAGCAACTCTCCCATAGAGGCGCAAACATTTTTGTACACCCTAAGGTCAAGACTTTCCTACTGTCCGTTACTTCTAGCATCATTATCAAAGAATTGGTCTAGAGACTGCATTTTCAGATGACATATCTTGCCCCTCCATCCTTTTCCACCTTTCCTCACCAGGGTTCCTCACTGTGCTTAAATAATAGAATGTATATATTTCAAATATCTTTTGTTCATTTTATGTAAAATGTTATTTCCCATATCTGCGATATTTTCTTGATGAATAATGTAAAATAAGATTTTCCCACATGAAATGGAGATTATTACTCTGTTGAAAATTTATACTGGTTATGATCATATTTCACGTAAGGCAATGTTTTATTGCTCTCCAATAATAAGGGAACAAATTTCTATGTGAAATACATAAACTCACTTTTAATAATGTAATTGGAAAGGTTAACTGTTCCTGTTTGTCCCTTACTTCTCATCTTTGGTTTCTTTCTTTCTTTCAGCCCCCTATTTTTCTTTTGCGTTTGAAAATGTTTTACTTCACTTGTGTCATCCTGTCCCCTTTAGCCCTTCAATATATGTAGATACCTCTGGAGTGCCTTTGAATCTGCTTGGCATCTTTACAAAAAGTGGTAGTATAAGTTGAAGAGTTTAGCTTTCCTTTGTCCTAATCCATTAATAATTGCCTAATAGGCCCACAAAATTGAATCCTAGGAGATGCGATAGCATATTCTTATTTATCTGTAAAGAAATAAATCTACTTAGAAGATTTAATCTTAGAATCCTTTAAGAAATGGGCCCAAATGTCATTGACTTCCAACTGAGAAGTCAATTTTTTCAATGTAGGAAAATAACGCACCATTTTTCATGAGAAAAATCTTTATCAGTTTTCGATTTTTAAGAATATTATCATTAATATCAATTTAAAGTACACGTAATGTCAGATTGTACAGATCAAACAAGAAGAGTCATTCTTAGGTTCATGTTATATAAGCTTTTAGATGATGTAGGAGTGTGTGGTGGTGGTGGTGGTGTGTGTGTTGTATATTGGTTACATGAGGAATACAATGATTATAAGAAGATGCCTTTCTTTTTTCATAGATAAATGGATCCATGGATGGATGCATTGGAAAAGAACATAAATTATGTCTGCACTAAAGGCAGTACAAAGAAAATTTCTTATAGATATACATAAAGCCAGAAATGTATCAAATATACTTTTGACCACAATCTATACTATTGATTGAAATCATAAAATCTTACTTTTGTGAAATTGGAATAAGGAAAGTAAGTAGCCAGACACCAGGTCTGACAAATAGTGAATCTATTAACAGTGATGGATAAAAGTATGGATTCTGGAAATAATTTTAAAAAGAATTCTTTAAGATCTGGCTAAGTGTCAAAATAAATTTGAAATTGGGAAAATGAGAAATCAAAGAAGATTCTAAAATCATATTTTAGAGTCTTGTATTAGACAGAAAGAAGAATGATGAGGAGGAAAGTTATCGGAAATGTGTAAAGTTCAATTTCCCACAGAATCTTGGCAAGACCCTGGGAAAGAGAATAACCTCCTTTCATGAAGATATTTAAATCAAAAGAACGTATTTATCTGAATTGGTTTGAAAGCAATTCTACCTAGAGCTACAAAAGGTGAACTGGAAAATATTTTACAATATTTTAAATTACAGAAGCCTAAGCCACAAGTCAAAGGCGAACATCTCTTTTTATTTATTTTTTATTCAACAAGAACTTGCTAAGTGCTTAAAATGTTTTAAATAAGCTGATGTGTTCAGTACTGAATCTAAAAGGGAGGTGGCTCATGAAGTAAGAAACTTCCTTTCCTCTATAAATACAACACTATAGAAGCAACTGTATTAATACAGGTTTCGGTTTAGGCCAAGAACAGTGAGCTAATTTTCTATCCTTTTCACTACAGAGATGGCACGGCTGGCATGCCATCTCTAGGTGTTTCCCTCTGAGTTCTTCTTGAAATGGTAAGGAAGGATGTGACCCAGGCTATCTCTACTTTTGTACACAATTCCCCTAATGAATAGAGAACACTCTTCTAAAGGGCATACCCAAATGTAGTAGCTATGTAGAAACCATGAGAAAGTTGAATGTCCAGATATACCTCATTTTATTGTGCTTCGCTGCATTGCATTGTGCAGACATTTTGTGTTTTCTAAATAGAAGGTTTGCAGCAAACCTGCACCAAGCAAATGTATTGGCATCATTTTTCCAACATTGTGTGCTCACTTCACATGTCTGTGTCACATTTTGGTAATTCTCACAATATTTCAAACTTTTATATTATTATTACATTTGTTACAGTGATATATAGTTGATGGTCTTTGATGTTACTATTGTAATGGTTTTAAGGTGCCATGAACCATGCCCATATGAGGCAGTAAACTTAATGGATCAATGTTTTATGTGTTCTGACTGCTCCATCGATATGCCATTGTCCCACCTCTCTCCCTCTCCTCAGGTGTTCCTATTTTCTGAGACACAATAAAATACTGTCAATAACTAACGCTACAGTGACCTCTAAGTGTTCAGGTGAAAGGAAGAGGTTGCACATCTCTCTCTTTAAATCAAAAGCTAGAAATGATTAAGCTTAGTGCGGAAAGCATGCTGCAAGCCAAGACAGGTTGAAAGCTAGGCCTCTTGTGCCAAACAGTTAGTTAATTTGCCAACACGAAGGAAAAGTTCTCAAAGGAAATTGAAAGTACTACTCCAGTGAACACACAATGATAAGAAAGTAAAACAACCTTATTGCTGATATGAAGAACGTTTTGGTGGTCTGGATAAAAGATCAAACCAGCCACAACATTCCCTTAAGCCAAAGCCTCATCTAGGGCAAGGCCCTAACACTCTTCAATTCTTTGAAGGCTAAGAGAGGTGAGGAAGCTGCAGAAATAAAGTTGAAAATAGCAGAGATGGTTCATCAGGTTTAAGAAAAGAACTATTTCCATAATATAAAAGTACAAGGTGAAGCAGCAAGTGCTGATGTACAAGCTGCAGCAAGTTATCCAGAAGATCTAGCTAAGATCACTGATGAAGATGGCTACAGTAAAACAACAGAGACAATGGAAGCAATTTTCAAGGGAGACAAAAAACATCCAGATGACTAAGATGTATCTAGGACTTTCATAGCTAGTGAGGAGAAGTCAATGTCTGGCTTCAAAGCTTCAAAGTACAGGCTGACTCTCTTATTAGGGGCTAATGCAACTGGTAACTTTAAGTTGGCTCATTTACCACATCAAACATCCAAAGGCCCTTAAAAATTATGCGAAATCTACTCTGCTTGTGCTCTACAAATGGAACAGCAGAGCCTGAATGACAGCACATCTGCTTACAGCATGTTTTACTGAATATTTTAAACCCACTGTTGAGACCTACTGTTTAGAAAAAAAGATTATTTCCAAAAATCACTGCTCATTGACAATGCAGCTGGTCACCTAAAAGCTCTGGTGGAGATAAATAAGAAGGTTAATCCTATTTTCATGCCTGCTATCACAACATTCATTCTGTAGCCTATGGATCAAGGAGTAATTCTTGACATTCAAGTCTTATTATTTAAGAAATAAATTTCATAAGGCTATAGATGTTATAGATAATGATTTCTCTGATGGATCTGGGCAAAGAAAATGGAAAACCTTCTGAAAACGATTAATTATTCTAGATGCCATTAAGAACCTTCATGATTCAGGGCAGGTGGTAAAAATGTCAATATTAACAGGAGTTTGGAAGAGATTGTTTCCAACTCTCATGCATGACTTTGAGGGGTTTGAGACTTCAGTGGAGGAAATCAATGGAGATGTAGTGGAAACAGCAAGAGAACTAGAATTTAAAATAGAGCCTGAAGATGTGACTGAATTGCTACAATCTCATCACAAAACTAGAACAAATGAGCAGTTGCTTCTTATGAATGAACAAAACAAAGTAGTTTTTTGAGTTTGAATCTACTCCTGGTGAAGCTGCTGGGAACATTATTGAAATGACAGCAATTGATCTAAAATATTAAATAAACTTAGTTGAGAAAGCAGTGGCAAGGCTTAAGAAGACACTCCAATTTTGAAAGAAGTTCTGTTGTGAGTAATAGCATCACATACTATGCAGAAATCTTTTGTGAAAGGAAGGGTCAATTGATGTGGGAAACTTTACTGTTGCCTTATTCTAAGAAATTTCCCCCACCACCTGACCCTTCAGCAACCCGCATCCTGATCAGTCAGTCAGCAGCCATCTATATGGAGGCAAGACTCTCCACCAGCAAATAGATTACAACTCACTGAAGGCTCATATTTTCCTTAGCATTTTTTAACAATAAACTTTTTATTTTAAAATTAAGGTATGTACACTGTTTTTAGACATAATTCTATTGCATACTTTGTAGACTACAATATAGTGTAAATATAAGTTGTATATGCACTGGGAAACAAAAACAATTTGTGTGACTTGCCTTATTGTAATATTTGCTTTATTGCTGTGGTCTGGAACCAAACACACAATATCTCTGAGGTGTGCCTGTAATTGGTTCACAGTTCATTAAGGACACTGGTGGAATCATTAGAAATTCTAAGCAACAAATCTAATGAGGCACAGAGAAAGAGATTAAATTAAAGTCTGTAAAATTGCAATGGCTATAGATTTTAATTCACTATAGAAAGAGGTGGTCTATTTCTAAGAAGCCTATTTAACCCTACTATTTTACTCTCCCTAAAACAAAAGAGAATAATCACTCAAAAGAGCAATCATTGGTGCACAGGCAAACATGGTAAAATAGAATATAATCCCGTTCATGTGTGTGCATTTCTGTGTTTATGTATGTGTAGATTAGAAAGCAGACAAGAGACATAAAGCTTGTTTTAAGATTGCTATCTTAATCACTGAAATTTTAGGCTGAAGGTTAGTTTCCAAATGTGTTTAAATTATTCAGTGGAAGTTCTGATAAAAAGAATTATGTAGTCAAAAGAAGTTCCTGCTACTTATATTAAAATGCTTGTTATGCTTCTCTATGTTTTTTGCAGGAGCATTTTTGGAGTCCTGGTAAAATGTCTATATAAGGGTAACAAACTATCACCATTGTGTAAATATTTGTTTCAAAACTGTGAAGAAATTATAATGAGAGAGCAGGAAAGTAAAATAAACAGAATAAATAAGATCACATGAAAATCAGATATAGGCTGCCACCATGAATGAAATTTGTATTCAGTGCCTCCCTAATCACCATGATTAAAATGATAATATACACAGAAAGTTTTGAAAATGTATTACATATGCTCAGGAATGTATAACTTAGCTAATATAAAATTATTCATTTTTCAATAAAAACCTAAGGAAATTTTTTATTAATATCATCTTTCTTCTTTGTTGTGCATATGCATTATCACAAATTGGAAATTTTAAAAAGATGCGTTTTTCCCTTAGAAGGAGCACTGCCACTTCTAAGTGGCATCAACTACCTCATTTGTAATGAAATATTGATAGAATTAATATTGGAGAAGCCCAATAATACTGATTATTATAAAAAGCAGAATGATACTATATCCTCAAGACATACACACCTACATGCCACTGTACATTCGACTAAAACAACTAGCAGTAGTAGTGGTAGATCTCCTAATAAGATGGTAGCTGGCTCAGGGCGTTTTGATCAACATATCTGCATTTTTATCATACAATAATATAGTTCCATATGCCCAGTATTTGATTCTACGCCTCAGTCTTCAGAGTAGGTGTTCCCTAGGCTTCCTTTTTTGCATACAGAAGGTGGATTTCCAATAGAAAATTTGAAAAAGTAACTACTGTACTTTAATTTATCAAGGGAATTAATTACATATTCCCTGCATCTTGCCCTCAATTCTCTCACTTCCCACTTCCATTATACCATTCAGAGATGGCCTTAAAAGCAGTTGTGGTCTGCCATCAGGTGATTTCTAGAAGGGTAAATGTTGTTAACAATAATAGCTAATATTGCTTTAGTAATTTCTATCTGCCAAACACTTCTCTAAGTGTTTCAACCATTTTTATTAACCACATTTTCAGAAGAAACAGAAGCTTAGAAAGATTAAGTACTTTATTCAAAATTACAGAGTTATTAAGGGTGGAGCTAGAATTCAAACCTCCTATGTGTCCTACTCAAGAAAACAAGTATTTAATCACTCTTACACAGCTTGCAATTCAAAAGTAACTACAGAAATACTGGTTATGTGCCAATTTCTGATGTCTTGAGGCTAGACAGGAAAAACTGAGGATGACTCAGAAAATTCTAGAATCACAGACAGCATATGGTTCATTGAGCATATGCTGATGGCACTTAGTTTTAGTCCCAGTCTTGTCTTTAATATATGTCTGTGTCAAATGAGGCAGCAAGATATTCTCGGGCCACTCTAGACATTTAGATCACTGATGTTCTCTCTTTTGTCTATGTATTTGGAATATCTGTTACTGATGCAAGTTTAAGATCTTCATCAGTCACTTGCCTATCTTTTTGTGAAGATTTTATCAACTATTTGTTCATACGCTTTTTCCTGTTTCCACCAGCTTTGAGGTATATTTGATATACAAAGAACTGAGCATATTTAATGTGTACAATTTGATGACTTTGAACATATTTAAACACCCATGATACCAATACCACAATCAACATAACAGACATATTCAACACCTCTTAAAGTTTCCTTGTGTCCCTCTTTGTTTTTTTTTTTTGTGGTAAGAACACTTCTTAACAGATTTTGAAGTGCACAATACGTTATTGCTAATTATAGGCACTACGTTGTACAGCAGATCTCTAGAACTTACTCATCTAGCAAAACTAAAACTTTGTACCAATTAAACAACTCCCTACTTCCCTCACCCCCTTCCCCTGGCAACCACTATTATATTCTCTGCATCTATGATTTTAACTATTAAATAACTTCTCCAAGTGGAATCATGCAATATTTGTCCTTCTGGGGTTTATTTTATGTAGCACAATGGCCTCCAGTTTTATCCATGTTGTCACAAATGGCAGTATTTCCTTCTTTTTAAAGCTGAATAATATTCCATTATATATTATATATTGTAATATTATATATAGGAATATTATATATTATATATAATGAAATATATAATATATAATGAAATATATAATGAAATATTGTATATTATATATAATGGAATATTATATATGTAACAAAATATTGTATATTATATATAATGGAATATTATATATGTAACAAAATATTGTATATTATAACAGAATAGTATATATATTTTGTATAATGGAATATATAATTAATCATACACCATACATTATTCATTCATACATTCATCCAGACACTTGGTTGTTTCCGTATCTTGTCTAATATGAATAATGCTTCAATGAACATGGGAGTACAGATATCTCTTTGAGATTATTATTTCAATTATTTTGAATATATACCCAGAAGTAATAGTGCTGGATCATATGGTAATTCCATTTATAATTTTTTGAGGAACATCCATGCTGTTTTCCATAGCTGCTGTACTATTTTATACTCCCACCAACAGTGTACAATGATTCCAGTTTATCCAGATCCTCACCAACACTTCCTTTTTAATAATAGCCATCCTAACAGGTGTGAGTTGATATTTTATTGTAGTTTTGATTTGAATTTTCCTGTCAATTAATGATTTTGAGTACATTTCTATATACCTTGTTGGTCATTTGTATGTCTTCTTGGAGAAATTTCTGTTCAAGTTCTTTGCCCATTTTCAATTGGGTTATTTATATGTTTATTTGCTATACATTTGTAGGAGTTCCTTATACATTTTTGAAATTAGCCCCTTATCAGGTGTATAGCTTGCACATATTTTCTCCCATTCTGTAGGTTGTCTTTTTATTCTCTTGATTATATCATTTGGGGTGCAAAATATTTTTGTTTGATGTAGTACCATGATATGGTTTGGCCCTGTGTCCCCACTCAAATCTTATCTTGAATTGTACTCCCATAATTCCCATGTGTTGAGGGAGGAAACCGGTGGGAGATAACTGAATCATGCGGGCAGTTTCCCCCATACTGTTCTCATGGTAGTGAATAAGTCTCATGAGATCTGATGGTTTTATTAGGGGTTTCCGCTTTTGCATCTTCCTTATTCTCTCTTTGCCTGTTGCCATACATGTAAGACACGACTTGCTCCTCCTTGCCTTCTGCCATGATTGTGAGGCTTCTCCAGCCAAGTAGAACAGTAAGTCCAATTAAACCTCTTTCTTTTATAAATTGCCCAGTCTCACGTATGTCTTTACTAGCAGTGTGAAAAAGGACTAATTCATACCACTTGTCTATTTTTTCTTTTATTGTCTAAGCTTTTGTTGTCATATCCAAGAAATCATTGCAGAGACCAATATCCAGAAGATATTCCCCTATGTTTTCTTCTTGGGGTTTTAGGCTTCAGGTCCTACATTTAAGTCGTTAGTCCATTTTGAGTTGGTTTTTATGTATGGTGTAATACAGGGGTCTGATTTTATTCTTACATATGTGAATATTCAGTTGTCCTAACACTATTTGTTGAGGAGTGCCCTTTTTTTCATTGTGTGTTCTTGGAACTCTTGTCAAAAATCAATTGGCCATATATGTATGGATTTATTTCCGTCCCTTGGTCCATATCTCCACCTTCATGCCAGTACCATACTGTTTTAATTATTGTAGCTTGTAATATATTTTGATGTCAGGAACTGTGATGCCTCCAAGTTTGTTCTTTCTGAAGATCACTTTGTTTATTCTGGGTCATTTGTGGCTCCATATGAATTGTAGGATTGATTTTCTCTTTATGCAGAAAACATGCTATTCTAATTTTGGAGATAGCACCGACTCTGCAGGTTACTTTGGGTAGTACAGACATTTAACTTAAGTCTTCCAATGCATAAATACAGGATGTCTGTCATTTATTTGTGTATCCTTTAGTTTCTTTAATCAATGTTTTGTAGTTTTTAGTGTATACACCTTTCACTTCATTGGTTAAGTTTATTCCTAACCATTTTATTATTTTTGATGCTATTGTAAATGGGATTGTTTTATAATTTTTGAGAGTTCATTATCAGTGTATGGAAATGCAATGTATTTTTGTATGATGATTTATATCCTGCAATTTTACTGAGTATGTTATTAATTCTAACAGTTTTTTTTTGTGGAGTCTGCTTTGTGAAATCTTTAAAATCTATTGCCTAATGTCTGAGAAGTACAAAAGACTTGGCTTCTGTACATTATAATAAGATCTTTTTTATTTACATAGATATATTCTTTATAGGATATTCTTTATAGGAGTACTAATAGTCAAATTTTACTGTTTAAATTCTATTTAAATAGTTAAATAGAATTTCATATGCTTCAAGAGCTTTGGTGAAGATGTTGAGATATGGAATAAATATCTCAATCCATTGTTATGCACTTTTTAACCTGCATCTGAATAAATGTAGCTGCTCTTAGTCATCTCTGTTGCCATCCTCACAGGTTCTATATAGCAATCAGGTGTGGCTAGTCAAAGTAGATTCAATTATACACCTATAGAATGTTTTTACTTATAGCTCAGAAATGTCAACACAGATATATTTTGAATTCTATACAGTAGAATTATAGTATGTTAGAAAACTTCCTTAAACTTGAGCAACTCTGAAAGTTCTGAAAACCTTCTTACCCTGCATCCCTCATAGATTGTAAATGGTACCTAGATGTCCGTGAGAAAACTCAATTTTATTTTTCAGAAAATTTTATTTCTCCATTTTATTTTTCACCATGATATGCTTGTTAAAAGTCCATTTCCAAGGCCAGAAAGCCTGTTGCTATTTTCCAGGTGTTCTGAAGAGGGACTTTATTCATGGTTTCTGTGTTGCTAAAACTTAATCACATAATGTCCTACCAAGTCCTGAGATGGCACAAAGTAAATAATGCTTTACTGAATAACAAGGGGAAAGTTAATGAAAAGGTTAGGGAGGGGAAAGAAAAAGAGCAGGACCCCACAGAGGAAAAAACAGAGTTGGATTTCTTCCATTTAGTTCTGATATATCATGAAAACTAATGATATAACTCTCATGAACTGCATGCAAATCAGGGCATTAATCTCTAGCAAAATGGCTTATGTTATAGGAACCCACAAACAGATTTCCTTCAACTGCAGTAAATCAAACATGGTGGGTAGTTTCCGTTTGACTGATGAGTACACATGTCACTGGCGGGAGGGCAGTGACATATGGAAGAGCAATAAATATTTTTTTCTGACACTTCAGCAGCCCTTGCTCAATGACACTAAAGGAAGATAGAAGACTTCAGGAGAAAATGCAAGCCTGTCTCTATCAGCTGTCGTACCACTGCCGAGGCGGCAACTCCGAGGTAATTTCGTGTTCTTTGGTGTAGCTTGCACATTTAGTCTTAAACAAATGAGTAGTCTGAAAGCAAAGAATCAATAGTTCTCTCAGAACAGTGCTTGCATTTTCCTTCTAATTATGGCATTCTCTCAATAACTTAGATGTCCTTTAATGACAGTGATATTGGGCATCTTTAGATTCTATGACACAGTGCCCAACCAAAGTTTGTTAAAGCCTTTATTCTTTGTCCCCCTAAACAATAAAATCATAAAGACAGAAAGTGTCTTTATAATTTCCCATTTTTAATGGGAAAAAATCAGGGACAAATGTGTTAAAATATATTACACACGACGCATTTTACGTATTATATTATAATCCATGTCCAAGAGATTTTGAGGTATTTGGTTCCAAAATGCCTTTTACTAATTTTTTCAACTATCTCAGCATTTTCCCAACCTCCTCAAATGTTATGATTTTGGCACTGATTAAGCATGTTTATTAATTGCTACCATAATTCCCTCTAATAGGCAAAATTGAACTGTATTAAAATATAAACCTGAGTTGTTTCCAATTTGACACATGTGGCTTCTAATTCCTTTTGAACACCTACTGTCAGGTACCAGAAGACACCCTAAATCTCAAGTGCTGAGCTGACTCAACTCATGGTTGACCAAATGCATTTCAAAATGGACCTCTACCAATTCCGGTGCCAGGAACCAAGTATAGTGAAGTATAAATAACTCACGGGATTCAACCAGATTCTGTGAGCCAGTACTGGGAATGCAGAGTCCTGAGTTTCCCACAGGGGACTGATCCAACCAGAGAGCCAACCATTTTCAGGGCTGCCAAGCAAATCACACAAAGAGATGTATGTGGCAATTAATAGCAATAGGAGACAGGCAAAGTATACATTTTGAGATCCAAAGAAAATAAGCTGGAGAGGTGTGGATACCACATCATGGTAAAAGCATTGTAAGGCTCTTTGGTCATGTTACTAGGAGCTGTGTTTGCTTTTTGAATGCCTTATTCCAATTTCCTGATTGCACATTAAGGGAAATTAACAAATCTGTCTTGGCCTCATATTCATTCAAAATTTCATACTTAAAATGTAGGAATATTATGGAACAGAAAAGGAGGTCAGAAATTTGGAGTTACAATTTTCTTCTACCACTAATTATCTTTATGACATTGGGCAAATCACTTATTATTTGTATTTATTTATGACATGTTTTTGTTGTGCTAAATGAAGCCTAGGGTAGTTCTACCTTTCAAATTCTGACATTTTAATTCTACTCATTATTGAAGAGATATATTTACAATCATATCTTTCTATTTAGCTGTTGTGTTATAATCACAATTTATAATGAATCATTCTTGCTCATAAGTTATGTTATGCATTGTCAATTTTACAAAATATATTTCAATATTTAAAGTTTTCATGAATTGCAAGTGTCAATATACCTAATATATAATGTAGTTTTCTTCAATATACCTAATATATAAACATTACAAAGCTAAAAATTAAAAAACAAATATATAAAAGCTAAAACATTTCACAGAACAGATAAAAGTAGAGAGATTACTCTTCACTATATTAAAAGTTAATTTTTTCATCATTTAATTCAACAACTATTCATTGAACAAGTACCATGAGCCAGATCCTGTATTAAGGGGCTTGGGATAAGGAAGATGGGACTTGAATAAGGAAGATAAGGACTTTATCTTCATAGACCCCGCATGTTGGGGGGAATTAAAATCAGCTAGGGAATATTTATATTGTCATTTATAAATGTCCTGGGCAGTGTAGTCCCTGTCCTAATGAAACACAGTTTAGCTGGAAGAAACATCGTTTAGCTGCAAAACAAGTGGTTACATGAATACTTTCACTCATGACAGGTATTACAAAGAAGTGCAAGGAACAGAGGGAACATAAAACATTGCAAATGAACCTGCTATGGGGATCAAAGGATGCTTTTCCAAGAAAGTGACTTTATCCTATAAGATAAAGGAGGGAATTTTGTTTCTTAAAAGTGAGAAAAGCAAATGGAGGAGGGAGGAAAAGAAGAGTGTTTCTGGTGTGGAGCATGTGCAAAAGCCTGAGACAGAATGGATTTTGGAACACTGGAGGAAATTAAAGGCCACTGAGTATCATTGGTGCACAGTAATTGAGAGGTAGAATTGCAAACCAACACACTGCGGAGATGGACAGTGATCATATCAGCTAAGGCCTGGTTGCCAATTTTCTCATTTCTTTGATTTTAAAATAACAAATACATTTTCAATACAATTCGACCCATTTAAAATATTGTATAAAAATTGTTTGTATCTCTTTTGTAAAGTGAGAAAAACAATATGTAAACCTGCGATTATCAAAATGTTTGAAATATTGATGTTAACCTGCCCCTGAGTATATATGCCATATCATTTTTATGTGTGTCTGTGTGCATGTGTGCATTCTATTACTGAAAATTTCCAAATTGTATAAGCCCTTTCTCAAGGGACACATACGTCTCCTATAATACTCAAAATAAAAAATTAGTTTGCTGGCAAAACATTTTAAAATATTATCTGGTTAGTTATGATACTGCTGGGAAAGTGACATAAATTGTAAGGGCAACATTAATTTTCTAGGGCAGTTCCAAACATTATATACTTAGTTCATGTGCTACAGAGTAAAGAAAAAATTCTGGGGTTCCCAGCCCAGATTCTGACTCAAACATTTTATTTTTCCTCATGCAGAGGCTTAATCAGGCCAATTGAACACAATAAAGAATTCAATCTTATATTTACAAGTAATATTGAATAATAAATTATGCATAGACATAAGGGAAATAAATTATCCCCTCTAGACATTGTATCATGAAGATATATACCCTTTATATCAATAAACTATTTGTAGAATTTACTCTGAAACTTAGGTATTCCAAAGCTTAAGAGAAGCTCTTAGAAAGGACACCAACACAGCTAGATTCATTGATGAGGACTGGAATAAGAAACAAAGCAATGCTCTTAGTGGCAGATGCCTCTAGATCATTCTGTTTTCTAGCAAGCCCTGAAAACTTAGCTGCTCTGACATGAATCACACCCATTCCTTACATTAAGTACAAGCTAGGAACATGCAGTCAGAAATTGATGAGGGAAACAGTGCGCTTTGAGTGTAAACATTTCTTTTTGAGGGTTTTAAATTTCCTATTTCAGTTCCATTAAGTCTAGCTAATTTCCACTTCTTTTCTTTCAGTTTTTTCTGATACATCCCTCTATCAAACATTGATAAACGTGTGAAGTAAATACATGTATTAGTTTATTTTTGTGTAATATAATGTCACATTGTGTAAACTATGGGTTCAAATTACAATTCTGCATCTGACACCATTTTCATTTGGTTTTTGAGACGGAGTCTCGCTCTGTCGCCCAGGCTCCATTTGTTCTTTTTATTTTTCAGAATCTAGGGCAGAAAGTTCAGGCTTAAAAAAATAGCAGTTACACTCAATCTACCACATATTTTAGATTCAGTCTGTAAATTCAGGGAATAGTTTTTTTGTTTTTATTTTTTTCTTTTTATTCTTTAATCTCAGAAGATTAAAGAAGAAAATATAAAACTCAACTTAGATCAACTTTATAACATGTTAAAATTGAAGTTTAAATCAAGAACCAATGCACAATGAATATTACATTTCAAAGTCAGATTACTACATGCAGAAATTATAGGCCAGATGTAGTACCCTATGACTATAATCCCAGCACTTTGGGAAGTCAAGACAGGAGGATTGCTTGAGGCCAAAAGTTCAAGACAAACCTGGGCAACAGTGTGAAACCCCATCTCTACAAAATTTAAAAAATTATTTGGGTATGGTGGTGCACACCTGTAGTCCTAGCCACTCCGGAGGCTGAGGCAGGAGGATCACTTGAGCCAAAGAGCTCCAGCCTGGGTGACATAGCCAGACTCTCTCTCTGTCTCTCGCTCTTTCTCTATCTATCATCTATCTATCTATCTATCTCTCTCTCTCCCTCCCTCCCTACTTACTTATATGTGTGTGTGTGAAAATATATGTGTGTGTGTATAGATATATGTATATATGAGAAATATTTTTTAACTTTTGGATGCACATCGAAATAACCCAAGGAGCTCAGGAAAATACTGATACCTCAGTTAGTTCTATCTCGAGGAATTATTACATTTGGCTGATGTAGCCTGGGAATTGGGATTTTTAAAAAGCTCCCTGTATTAGGGTTCTCCAAAGAAATATAATGAATAGGGGAAAGAGAGTAAGAGAGAGACAGAGAAATAGGTAGATGAAAGGAGATTTATCAGGGAAATTGGCTCACAGAATTATGGAGCCTGGGAAGTCCCAGACCATCTGCATGCTGCAGACACTGGGATACCAGTATCACGGCTCAGTCCAAGTCTGAAGGCCTCAGAACCTGGGGAACTGCTGGTGTTAAGTGTTGGAATCCAAAGACTGAAGAGCCTAGACATCCTGTCCAAGGGCAGGAGAAGAGTGTATCTCAGCCCCAGGGGAGAGAGAGGGGGCGGGGGAGGGGGAAGGGGAGGGGAAGAGAAGGGGGGAAGAGGGGGAGGGAGAGGGAGAGAGAATGAGAGAGGGAGAGAAGAAGAGAGGGAGGGAAGGAGAGGAAGAGAGAAGGAGAGAGGAGGAGAGAGGGAGAGAGGGAGAGAGGGAGAGAGGGAGAGGAGGAGAGAGGGAGAGAGAGAGACCAATTAGCCTTTCTTCTGTTTTTGTCCTTTTCAGGCTTCCAGCTGATTGGATGGTACCTACACACATTCAGGGTGAATCTTCCCCCACTTAGTCCATTTAGACTCACACACCAGTGTCCTCTGAAAACACCCTAACAGACATACCCAGAAATAATGCTTTACCAGTTCTCTAGGTTTTCCTTAATTTAGTCAAGCTGACACCTAAAATCAGCCATCACAAATCCACCCCTTGTCAACTTTGCACCCTTATGTATCTCCTTAAATCATAATTTCCTGCATACAACCAAAAATGCACTAATTCCTTTCCAGAAAAAAAGATAAAGTCATTGGGTGATGTTTACTCTTCTCCTGATATCCCATAACAAATACTGTAATTTTTTTTTTTTTTTTGAGACAGTCTTGCTCTGCCGCCCAGGATGGAGTGCAGTGGCATGGTCTCAGCTCACTGCAACCTCTACCTCCCAGGTTCAAGTGATTTTAGTGCCTCAGTCTCCCAGGTAGCTGGGATTACAGGCCTGCACCACCACCCCCAGCTAATTTTTGTATTTTTAGTAAAGATAGGGTTTTGCCATGTTGGCCAGGCTGTCTCTAACTCCTGGCCTCAGGTGATCCACCCACCTTGATCTCCCAAAGTGCTAGGATTACAGGTATAAGCCACCATGCCCAGTCTATGACATAAATTTAACAATACTTAAATACTGATATAAAGTCAATAAATTTTATGTTACATGATAAAGAAATGAGAGGAAAGAATGATATGTACTTAATGTTGAAAGCCACCATTTTAGCTAATAGTAATGTTTCAGAGAACGTTAAGAGGATATACTTTCCAAATAATTAACCAATGTAGTTGCTCAATAAATATTTGTTGAATTAAATGAATAACTAATGCCTCAAATCCTAAGGCTAGTGAAATATTAATGTAGGAATTCTGGTTAAACTAGTGAAATAGAGATTTAAGTATCCCTCAGCTGATACTGCTTATGGACTTGCTAGGAATAAAGCCAGCTGTCTTTACAGAGTCTTTCTATAAGAACTATAAGAGCATAGCTAGTTCTTCTGTTATTTATTGAATCACATATAGTGTAGGTTTATTAATGTCTAGATCGGTTATAATTTGATATGTGTAGAAACTTTTGTTAAAGTCTAAAAACAATATTCTTGGATTAAATGTTATCTGGACAGTACAATTTCAAAATAGATTCTACCTATTAAATTTGTAGGTATTGTGTTACAGAAAAGTAAGGAGTATTCTTCTTATACAGGTCACAAAATAACAGTTACAGACCTGAATTTGGGAAATAATTTAGGACTGTTAGAAAGCTCTACCAGCTGAGAGGTTCTAGCAAAATATTAATTAATTAAATTTCCCATGAAGCTTTCTACGATTTACTCTGTACCTGCACCCTTGTGTGTTACCATCACATTCACATTTTAGCACAACCAGAACTTTTTACTTCAACCATTCTTTCCTCTTCTGTACTTAACACCAGTCAATTTGCTTTGCTTCTTGTATTTCCAACAACTTTAAAACTCTAGTCTGAGGGACGCTCTATAGTTTTGGGATTAAAAGCAGACACAATGGCAGCTTATCAACAAGAAAGTTGTGTTGTCCATACTTATGGACAATTAACTTTGGGAGTTTAGAGAAGGACTGGGAATAACTGAATATTAATATCTCCCGTGTAGCATCATAACTAGAGAGGTTTAGACAGTTGTCCTTTTCTTTAGCCAATAGTGATATAAATTCTTTCAATGGTCCTTCTGCTTGCAATATTATAAATGTCTCATTAATAGGCTCTCAATTTGCAGAGAATTGAATTTTGTTATTTTATTCAAAGAAACAGTTATTTTATGTCATCATCAGTTAATTTCTGCCTGTCAGTAAGGAAACTATTTTCTTAGTTGGTTGATTGAAAAGACTGGGCACATTCTTTAATGACACTGGCTGAAAACCAGTAAAAGACCTCAGTATCACTTCCAATGAGATACATTAATTATTATCCATATTAAGAAACTCCTCAAATTGCATTTCACAAAGTGATTATATTTCTGCTGAGGCTGTTACTCAATACTCTGGAAAAGTAAAAAGCACTGTATTGTAAATTTCTTTGTGTAAACATCACTGTAATATTTAATAATGATTTACTTAAAGTTTCTATCATCTTCATCCACCTCACCATAACTCTCTTTGTTCATAAATAAGTGCAAGTGTAGGGTATATGGCTATTTAACAGCATATTTTTTTCTCCACCCTGAGTACCCCAAAAGTTTAGGACAGATTCCTAAAATCCAGCAGAGTTAACAAGACTGAGATACAGAAAAGACTAAAGACATAAGGAAGAACTAGCCTATTGATTTCATTTGTTTCCATCCTATTACAGATTTGGCCTGGCAAAGTTTACAAACTCATGAAACTAAGCTCAATAATGTCCTCAAGGATAGGTATTGTTAAGTACAAGTGTAGTCAACCAATAGAGGAGCAGTTCTATAAGGAGGAGGCAATTACTTTGCAATTAGACAATCCTACTGTCAAATGCTAGCTCTGCTACTTACTAATGGTTTAACTCCTCTAAGTCGCAAGTTATCATTAGCACAATAGAAAGAAGTTTCTGAGAAAGCTGAGTGGTATTCAGTCAGTTTAGACTGTTATTCAGCAAATATTCATAGATCATTTACTGTATCTCAAGTATAACACAAGCGCTGAGAATATGAAAATGAAAAAGGCAGATTCTGCATTCAAGGGGACTAAGAGGTGACAGGGATACAGACTTATAAACCACTATAACAGAATATGGTAATCACTGTAATTACAGTGTGTGGTGGGTAGAAAGGGGAAGGATGTCCAGAGATGCTTAAAAGAATAAAGGAACTCTCCACAAGGAAGATAGCCTTGGGCTGAGGCTTTGAGGGTTCAAATTTAGGGACGGCATACTTGACAGAAAGAAGAATGATATAAATGACATAAAGATGTAAGATTAGTCTTGGGCAAGAGATTAACAGTCAGAGGATATTAAAGAGCAGTTATAGAAAAGTTGCATTGGTCAGGCAAGTGAGGGCCAAGAATGAAGATACTAGTATATCATGCCAAAGAATCTCCGATTTTATTCTAAAGGTGATGAGATATTTTGTGCAAATCTCAAGAAGAGATTAACTTCTTGCAGAAAATATTTTATTTGAGGAAGATTATTATCAAAAGATTTTTGGAAGATGGATTGGAAATGGGTAAAAATTAAGGGAGAGAGAACAGTGAAAAGGATATTCAATGGTACGGGTAAGATATAATGAGAGTGGTGGTAGGGCTGGAGACAAGTTCATAGATCAAGACATTAGTCATGGAGTAGAATGAATAAATAAGTGTACACATGGAGTATGGGAGATAGGGAGAGCTAGAGCTAGTTTTAGGTTTGGAACTTGGACAACTGAATGAATGATATTGTTAATTAACCAGATAAGAAATTTCAAAAGCAGCAGGTAGAAATGAGGAGGTGGTGAACTTGATAATAAGCCTCCAGGATATGAGGTGTTTATGACATGTTCATTTGAAAGTGTAAACCATCTGGAAAAGAGCCTGACATATCATAGTCAATAAATTGTAAACCATCTTCATTTTGCACCAGGAAGAATTTTCATTAAGCTATTGAATACATGTAAATTAACTTGAAGAAGAATAACTGATATCCTTTCAGTTTAATAACAAGTTCTTTTCTAGAGATATTGCACATGCTCGTCCTTTTGCCTCTACATTTCTGCCTGCCCAGTCTTTCACATGGCCAGTGAAAGACTTCTTTCATCCTTCCAGTCTTGATTTGAACATCTACTAAGTCAGGCTTTTTCTAGTCATGCTAAGCAACAGTCTTTTCCCAACTTAGTATGTATTGTGTATTGCTATTCATAGCCTTCATAGAAAATTTCTCAATTTTCAAATAAATAATTGATATTGACTTATTTTCTTATTAGATTATCTGCCTTTCCCACCAGATTCTAACCTAAGGTCTACACTGAATAAATGAATTAAGTCCGTACACTCTGCTTTATTCTTAATTATTCAACTTGTAGATATGAAAATTATTTAAGTTATGTGTATTATAAATATATGCAAAACTCACTGTTTTCAGCTTTTGCATATTTTACTCCTAAACATCTCAGAATAAAGCAGGGAAAGAAGAGGAAGTTAAAAAAAAAAAAAAAGTAAAATTGTGAAATAGTCTTTTCCACAAGTAATAAGAAATGCCTGAGGTTTTTGCACCATCCCATGGCAAATGTGTTGATGATTACAATTCTAACAATAACAAAAAAAAGAACCAACAAGGAAATATCCCCAAGAGCAACGAAAGTCAAGAAAATCCTACTCGAGCATCTATTACAGATAAAACACTGTACCATTTTTCACACGTGATAAAAATGATTTACAGTATCTTTCTTAAATGAATTTACAATTTAGTAATGACAATAAGAAAATTACAAATGACTAAATCACATGGCAGAATGTAAAACAAACGATGAGAGATGTTCAAACACAGCAACATCAGAAACTATAAAAGTCCTTTCCCAAGTCAGCAATGTGCTTTCTTAAAATATAGGACATCATTTCTAAGGTAAGCATAGACAAAGTAAAAATCCTGAGAGCAAGGGAGTGAGTCAGGCCATGGGAACGTGATGCTGTCTTTGGAAATGCATGCCACAGAGTGTAATGCAATCATAGGATCAGAAACCACAGAATAAGTTCATGGTTTCAGTGCATATGTGGTAACCATATCTTATCAAATTTTTGTGAGTTTTTAGGCATCTTAGTGAAAGTAGTTTTAGTAAAATGTAACAGTGACTACAGAATACATTTTTAAGGAATTCCATATTCTACCTAGGGGGATGCTAAATTATTGCATATACTACTATGTTCTAATTGTTTTTCCTTCATGTAACTTTTGACTTTCAAATACACATAAAAGACCCATAATGTCTACAGCCTGAGAAATTATATTTGTGATTTTTATACTCATAGTCCTTTTATTGCTTACCTTATCACCTGAGAAATACAAATCAATGGTCAATTCATTTCCTTAATGATGCAGGACCAAACAAAACCCAGGCCAATTGCCCTGGTTGTGAAGTGATGAGACATTTTGTCAAAGTAAATAAGATATGAAGACACTGAATGATACATTAAATAAGGTTTCAATAATAGTCATCTTTATCATTAATTCCACAAATTAATTATTAAATATCTGCTTCTAAAACTTTTCTTCATGTTGAATTTTAATACACCAGAATTTTTTTTTAAACATAATGAAGAAATTCTACAGTAAAATTAAAAAATCTTACTTCTTTTGGCCGGGCGCGGTGGCTGACGCCTGTAAATCCCAGCACTTTGGGAGGCTGAGGCTGGGGCAGATCACGAGGTCAGGAGATAGAGACCATCCTGGCCAACACGGTGAAACCCCATCCCCACTAAAAATACAAAAAATTACCCAGGCATGGTGGTGGGCGCCTATAGTCCCAGCTACTATGGAGGCTGAGGCAGGAGAATGGCGTGAACCCGGGAGGCGGAGCTTCCAGTGAGCCGAGATTGGGCCACTGCACTCCAGTCTGGGCAACAGTGTGAGACTCAGTCTCAAAAAAATAAATAAATAAAAATAAATCTTCTTTTACCATATAGATCAGGCCAAAATTTACAATAATGCTTATGACTCCCATGACTATTGCTTTTAGATTAAGTTCAATGTCTGTATTCTTCCACATGTGTTAATTTGTGTCTTAACAATTTAATGCAGTCATTTGATAATGAAATAGATCATTTTATTTCTACCATATTCATTATAGTTATTATTTTGTCAGTAATATTTCCTTAAGTATATGATTTCATTACAATTTTATGTGAACTGTAAGAACTTACTGGTGTCAATGGCTCCATTCTTTCAATAGATAGTAGCAATGCATTCTCTTTAGCACTCATCACTTTATCCTTTTATTAACATTATATCAATATTAACTTTTATTAACATTATATGCATTAATTAAAAAGTCCTATGTTACTCCTTAAAAGTCCTTTATTACTGACAAAGGATATAATAGTTGCAAATTACATGAAACTCCCTATTTATTTGTAAAGGGTACAGCATAAAGAAATAATTTTCATAATAAAACGTAATGCACTGTGGGGTTGGGAGGGTGGAGCAAGATGGCAGAACAGAAGGTTGTACCAATTGTCCCTCAATCCCCCTGCAGGAACACCAGATTTAACAACTATCTACACAAAGAAGTCACCTTCATAAGAAACAAAAATCAGGTCAGCAATCAGAGTACCTGGTTTCAACTTCATATTCCTGAAACAAGCACTGGGAAGGGCAGGAAAAAAAGTCTTGAATTGCTAATGCCTCCCCTCCCCCAGCCCCATGGCAGTGACTGAGTAATGCAGAGAATCTGTGCATTTGGGATGAGAGAACACAGAAATTCTGAGACTTTGCATTGAACTCAGTGCTGCCCTGTCACAGCAGAAAGAAGAATTGGACTGTATTTAGCTGACACCCACTCATAGATGGAGCATTTGGACCAGCCCTAGCCAAAAGGGAATTGCCCATCCCAGTGGCTGGAACTTAAGTTTCTCTGCAGGCCTCACCACTGCAGGATAAAGTGCTCTGGGGTTCTAGGTGAACTTGAAAGGCAGTCTAGGCCACAAAGACTGCAACTCCTAGGTGAGTTCTAGTACTGAGATGGGCTCAGAGACAGGGGACACATGAACTGCTGGGACACCAGTGGAGGCAACCAAAGGAGTGCTTGCACCACCCCTTCCCCAACCCCCAGGTTGCACAGCTTGCACTTCCAAGAGACTCTTTCCTTCTGCTAGAGGAGAGAAAAGAGAAGATAGAGGACTTTGTTTTGCATCTCAGATACCAGCTTGGCCACAGCAGGATAGGGTACCAGTGAGAGTCATAAGTCCCCCTTTCCAGGCCCTAGGTCCTGCCTGACATTTCTAGACATATCCTGGGCCAGAAGGGAACCTGCTTCCTTGAAGTGAAGGACCCAGTCCTGCCAGGACACATCATCTGCTGACTAAAGAGCCCTTGGGCCCTGAATAACCAGCAGAAATACCTAAATAATATGCTATGGGCCTTGGATGAGACTGAGATTTCCTGGTTTCAGGTGAGACTCAGCACATCCCCAAGATTCCTCCTGCTTGAGAAAAGCAGAGGAAAAAGTAAAGGAGATTTTGTCTTATACCTTAGGTACCAGCTGGGCAGCAGTGGGGTAAGATACCAAATGCTCTCTTGGGGTCCCCAATTCCAGGCATTGGTTCTTAGACAGAATTTCTGGATGTGCACTGGGCCACAAGGGAACCCACTACCCTAAAGAGTGAGTCCCAGGCCAGGCAGAATTTACTGCAAGCTGCCTGAAGAACCCCTGGGCCTGACAGGAACATCAGCAGTAGCCTGGCAGCACTCCCCTTGTGGTGGTAGCAGCCATGGGATGAGGCTCCTCTGCCTTTGGAAAGGTGAGGAAAGAGTGGGAAGGACTGCGTCTTGTGGTTTGAGCGCCAGCTCAGTCACAGTACAATAGAATACCAGGTAGACTTCTAAGGTTTTTGACTCTACTTCCTGGCTCCCAGACAGTACCTCTGGACCTGCCTAGGGCCTGGGGGAACTTGCTCCCCTAAAGGGAGGGACACAAAACTGGCTGGCTTCACCACCTGCTAATTGTAGAGCCCCAGGGCCTTGAAAAAATAAACATAGGCAGTAACCAGGTAGTGGTTACAGCAGACTATAGGCAAGACCCAATGCTATGCTGGCTTCAGGACTGACCCAGCACAGTCTCAGTGGTGGTGGCCACAGGGGTGCCTGTGTCACCCCACCACCAGCTCCTCGCAGCTCAGAACAGAGACACAGACTTTTTTTGATTGGGAGAAAGTAAGGGAAGAGAACAAGAGTCTCTGCCTGGTAATCCAGAGAATTCTCCTGGATATGATACAAGACCATCAAGGTGGTACCTCTACAAGTCTGTAAGTGCCAGTGTTATTCAGCTTGGATTCCCCTAATACAAGCTTAAATCACAACACCCACATCCATTCAAATACCTGGAAAGCCTTCCCAAGGATGGGTACAAAAATGCCCGGCCTGAAAAAACTACAATAAATAACTAGGCAATGGCCAGACAGAGATGAATATCCATAGGTATTAAGATCATCCAGGAAAACATGATCTCACCAAATGAATTAACTAAGTATCAGGGATCATCCTGGAGAAACAGAAATATGTAATCTTTCAGACAGAGAATTCAAAATAGCTGTTTTGAGGAAACTCAAATTCAATGTAACACAGTGAAGGAATTCAGAATTCAATTAGACAAATTCAACAGGGAATGAAATAATAAAAAAGAATCCAACAATTCTGGAGTCAAAAAATGCAATTAGCATGCTGAAAAATGCATCCGAGTATTTTAATAGCAGAATTGATCAAGCAGAAGAAAAAATTAGTCAGCTTGAAGACAGGCTATTTGAAATACACTGTGAGAGGAGAAAAATGAAAAAGGAATAAAAGAAAACAATGAAACATGGCTACAGGATCTAGAAAATAGCCTCAAAAGGACAAATCTAAGAGTTATTGGCTTTAAAGAGCAGGTAGAGAAAGAAATTGAGGTAGAAATTTATTCAAAGGTATAACAACACAGAACTTCTCAAACCTAGAGAAAGATATCAATATCCAAGTACAAGAGGGTTAGAGAACACCAAGCAGATTTAACCCAAAAAACACTACCTCAAGACATTCAATAATCAAAATCCCCAAGATTGAAGACAAAGCAAGGATCCCAAAAGCACCAAGAGGAAAGAAACAAGTAACATACAATGAAACTCCAATACATCTGGCAGCAGACTTTTCTGTGAAAACCTTACAGGCCAGGAGAGAATGGCATTACATATTTAAATGTGAAGGGAAAACACACACACATACACACACACACATACACACACACAAACTTTTGCCCTAGAATAGTAGTATATCTTGCAAAAATATCCTTCAAACATAAAGGAGAAATACATGCTTTCCCAGACAAACAAAAGCTGAGGGATTTCACAAACACTGAACCTGTCCTAGAAGAAATGCTAAAGACAGTACTTCAATCAGAAGGAAAAGGAAGTTAATGAGCAAAAAGAAATTGTCTGAAGGAACAAAATTCATCAGTAATAGGAAATGCACAGAAAAAAACACAGAATATTATAGCAATGTAACTGTGGTGTGTAAACTACTATTATCGTAAGTAGAAAGACTAAAAGATGAACCAATCAAAAATAATAACTACAACAACTTTTCAATACACAGACAGTACAATAAGATGAATAGAAACAACAAAATGTTAAAAGGTGGGGGGAATGAAGTCAAGGCATAGAGTCTTCATCGGTTTTCATTTTGCTTGCTTGTTTATGAAAACAGTGGTAAGTTGTTATCAGCTTAAAATAATGGGTTATAAGATAGTATTTACAAACCTCACAGTAACTTCAAATAAAAAATACAATGGATACACAAAAATAAAAAGCAAGAAATTAAATCATACTACCAGAGAAAATTACCTTCACTAAAATAAAGACAGGGAGGAAGGAAATAAGAAAAGACCTGAAAAAAAAAAATAACAAAATAAGAGGAGTAAGTCATTACTTATCAATAATAACATTAAATGTGAATGAACTAAACTCTCCCATAAAAAGACATAAGAGTGAACTAATTTACACTCCCACCAATAGTGTAAAACCGTTCCTATTTCTACACATCCTCTCCAGCACCTGTTGTTTCCTGACTTTTTAATGATTGCCATTCTGACTGATGTGAGATAGTATCTCATTGTGGTTTTGATTTGCATTTATCTAATGACCAGTGATGATGAGCTTTTTTTCATGTTTGTTGGTCACATATCTTCTTTTGAGAAGTGTCTGTTCATATCCTTCACCCACTTTTTGATGGGGTTGTTTTTTTCTTGTAAATTTAAGTTCCTTGTAGATTCGGGGTATTAGCTCTTTGTCAGGTGGATAGATTGCAAAATTTTTCTCCCATTCTATACACTGCCTGCCATTGTGAAAGACAGCATGGTGATTCCTCAAGGATCGAGAGCCAAAAATACCAACCAGCAATCCTATTGCTGGGTATCTATCCAAAGGACTATAAATCTTTCTACTATAAAGACACATGAACACATATGTTTACTGTAGCACTATTCACAACAGCAAAGACTTAGAACCAACCCAAATGTTCTGTCAATGAAGACTGGATAAAGAGAAAGATGTAGCTGCTATACACCCATAGAGATATATGCAGCTATAAAAGGATAGGTCCCAGTATGTCATGCAGGGAGACATGGATTAGGCTAGAGCCATCATTTCTCTCAGCAAAGGCCATGCAGGGACAGAAATGAGCCTTTCCATGGCTTCTCCTCATGGTGGGAGTTAGACAAGTAGGGCACATGGACACAGGGAGACATCCCTGCAGGGACTTTTACTTTGGTGGGTGGGGAGAGTTAGGGAGGGATGGCATTAGGAGGAGGCTGATGGAATGTGGAGTTGGTGAGGTACAGCAAAACCCACCATGGGACCTGTCTCTATATAACAAAACTTCATAGCTCACATATATAACCTTAGAACCAAAAAGTAAAATTAAAAAAAAAAAAAAAAAAAAAAAGAATAGAGAGTCACCTGCATGATTCAAAAAAATAAGACCAATGATCTATGTACCTACAAAACACCAAGAGCACATACCTATAAAGATACACAGAGAAATAAAAGGATACGAAAAGGATACACATACCATTTAGAACCAATAAAGGAGGCAAGGAGATCCTCTCTTATATCAGACAAAACTATCTTCAATAAAACTACAAAAGAAAAAGGTGAAAGGTCCACTATAATGATAAAGGTCAAGATTCAACCAAAAGGATACAAGGGTATAACTATAACCACCCAACAGCTATATAGCCTGAATACAGAAACAAATATAGAACTAAAAAGGAAACATAAAACCCTAGCCATTAATAGCTGGAGACTGAGCCTCCACTCAGCCACTGGATGATCTGAATAAAAAGTCAAGCAGAGAGGGCATTGGACTTCATCTGCCCTTGGGACAAATTGTACTAATGGATGTTCCACAGGAATGCTTTGCATCCAACGGTTGCAGAATACAATTCCTTTCCTTGCATATGGAGTATTTTCAAGGATAGGCCATATGTAAAGTCACAAAACAGGTCTTAAAGCTTTAAAAAAAAAAAAAAAAACCCAAGTCATATCCAGTATCTTCTCTGACCACAATGGACAAAAACTAAAAATAACAAGAGGAACTTTGGAAACTATACAAGTGCATGGAAATTTTAAAATATGGTCCTGAATGACCAGTGGGTCAATGAAGAAATTAAGAAGAAAATTGAAAAAAATTCAAACAAATGATAATGGAAACACAACATATCAAAACCTATGGGATACAGTGAAAGCAGTAGTATTATAAGTTTATATAAATTTATAGCTATAACTGCCTATATTATATACCTATTCTATGCCTATTATTATAAATTTACGTAAGTTTATAGCTATAAGTGCTTACATCGAAAAAGAAGAAAAACTTCAATAAACAACTTAATAATGCATCTTGAACTAGAAAATCAAGAGCAAACCAAACACAAAATTAGTAGAAAAAACAATAATAATGAAGATCAGAGCAGAAATAAGTGAAATTGAAGTAAAGTTCATCAGTACATTAAAAAAAAGAAATAAATAAGACCTCCTATTTGACAGGACTATTTGGTGACTATAGCCAATAATAACTTAACTGTATATTTTTTAATAACTTAAGAAATGTAATTGGATTATTTGTAACTCAAAGGATAAATGTTTGAGGGGATGGATACCCCATTCTCTATGATGTACTAATTTCGCATTACATGCCTATATCAAAACATCTAATGTACCCCATAAATATATGCACCTATGTACCCGCAAATTTTTTTAAAAAATCAAAAAATTAAAAAGAGAAAACAATATAAAAGATAAATGAAACAAAAACATAGTTTTTTGAAAATATGAACAAAACTGACAAATTTTTAGCCAGACTAATGAGGAAAAAAGAGAGATGACCCAAATAAATAAAATGATAGATGAAAAAGGAATACTACAACTGATACCACAGAAATTCAAAGAATCATTAGTGGCTAATATAAGCACCCATATGCCAATAAATTGGAAAATCTAGAAGAAATGAACAAATTCCTAGACATATACAATCTACCAAGAATGAGCCAGAAAGAAATCCAAAACCTGAACTCACCAATAACAAGTAACAAGAGTGAAGTCATAATGAAAAGTCTCCCGGCAAAAGAAAAAGACCAGGACCTGAGGGTTTCACTGCTATATTCTACCAAATATTTTAAAAACAGCTAGTATAAATCCTACTCAAAATATTACAAAAAATAGAGGAGGAGGAAATACTTCCAGACTCATTCTATGAGGCCAGAGTTACCCTGATACCAAAACCAGACAAAAACATATATATATATAAAGAAAACTACAGGCCAATGTTACTGATGAATATTGCTTCAAAAAGCCTCAACAAAACACTAGCAAGCCAAATTCAACAACACTTTAAAAAGATCATTCATCAGGACCACATGGGATTTACCCCAGGAATGCAAGGATGGATGGACATATGCAAAGCAATCGGTGTGATACATCTTATCAACAGAATGAAGGACAAAAATTACAATTGATAATTTCAACAGAGGATGAAAAAGCATTTGATAAAATCCAACATGCCTCCATGATAAACACGCTAAATATCTGGGTATATAAGGAACATACTTAAACATCATAAAGACATATGTGAGAAATCCACAGCTAGTATCATACTAAATGTGGACAATTTGGAAACCTTTCCCCTTAGATACAGAACATGACAAGTATGGCCACTGTCAGCACAGTAGCATTTCTATATGCCAACAGTAAACAACGTGAAAAATAAATTTAAAAAGTAATCCCATGTACATTAGCTACAAACAACATTAAACACCTAGGAATTAACTTAAGCAAAGAAGTGAAAGATGTCTATAATGAAAAATATAAAAGATTGATGCAAGAAATTGAATACAAAACAAAATAGAGAAAGATATTCCATGTTCATGGATTAGAATAATCAATATTGTTAAAATGTCCATATGAGCCAAAGCAATCTACAGATTTAATGCAATCTCTATCAAAATACCAATGACATTCTTCACAAAAATAGAAAAAAAAAATCACAAAAGACTCAGAATAGCCAAAGATATTCTAAGCAAAAAGAATAAAACTGGTAGACTCACATTATCTGACTTCAAATAATACTAAAGAGCTATTGTAAACAAAACAGTATGTTACTAGCATAAAAGCAGACACATAGATCAATGGAACAGAATAAGGAGCCCAGAAACAAATCCACACATCTACAGTGAACTCATTTTTGAAAAAGGTGCCAAGAACATATACTGGAGAAAAGATAGTCTCTTCAATAAACAGTTCTAGAAAAACTGGATATCCATATGCAGAAGGATGAAACTAGACCTTTTCCTCTTACCATATACAAAAATCAAATGAAAATGGATTACAGACTTAAATCTATGGTCTCAAACTATGAAACCACTACAGGAAAATATTGGGGGAAATCTCCTGGCCATTGGACTGGGTGAAGAGTTATTAAGTAATACCCCACAAGCACAGGCAACCAAAGCGAAAATGGACAAATGGGTTCACATCAAATTAAAAAGCTTCTTTACGGCAAAAGAAACAGTAAACGAAGTGAAGAGACAACCCACAGAATGGGAGAAAATATTTGCAAGCTACCCCTCTGACAAAGGATTAATAACCAGAAGATATAAGGAGCTCCCACAACTCTATAGGAAAAAAAATCTAATAAATCTGATTTTTAATGGGCAAAATATTTCAATAGACATTTATCAAAGGAAGACATAAAAATGGCAAACACACATATGAAAAGGCACTCAACATCATTGATCATCAGAGAAATACAAATCAAAATTAGAATGAGGTATCATCTCACCCCAGTTAAAATGGCTTTTATTCAAAGGCAGACAGTAACAAATGCTGGTGAGCATTTGGAGAAAAGGGAACTCTCATACACTGTTTTTGGGAATATAAATTAGTACAACCACTATGGAGAACAGTATGGGGGTTCCTCAAAAAACTAAAAATAGAGCTACCTTAGGATTCAGCAATCCCACTCATATGTATATACGCAAAAGAAAGGAAATCAGTATACTGAAGACATAACTACACTCTCATGTTTATTGCAGCACTATTAACAATAGTCAAGGTTGATAAGCAATCTAAGTGTTCATCAACTTAGAAAATGGGGTGCATATGCACAATGGAGCGATATTCAGCCATAAAAAAGAATGAGATTCTGTCATTTGCAACAGCATGGATGGAACTGGAGGCCATTATGTTAAGTGAAATAAATCAAGCAAAGAAAGACAAACATCTCACGTTCTCATATCTGTGGAAGCTAATATTTAAAACAATTGAATTCATGGATATATAGAGTAAAAGGATGGCTACCAGAGGTTGCGAAAAGTCGTGAGGAGGGAGTAGAAGTGGGGATGGTTAACGGGTGCAAAAAATAGTTACAAAGAATGAGGAAGACCTAGCATTTGCTAGCACAATAGGGTGACTATAGTCCAAAATAATTTAATTGTACATTTAAAAATAACTAAAAGAGAATAATCGGATTGTTTGAATCACAATGCATAAATGCTTGAGGTGACGGATATGCTATTTACCCTAATGTGATTTACACATTGCATGCCTATATCAAAATATCTCATGTGACCCATAAATATATACATCTACTACATACCCACAAAAATTTAAAAAGTTAAAAATTTAATGCACTCTATTAAGATAACAGACTAAATTGAAGCTATAGGAATTACTTTTGTAGACATGTTGATTTTAAGTAACTTTACTCTTTAATATCACTTGTTTCCCCCTGAATTCATTTTAAGTCATTTTTTAAAATCATTATAAATTGTAGGGTTTTTCAAATAACATTCATTTATAATTATAAAGTAAATGAATTGAAAATTGCATATCTAAAATTACAACCATTGAATCTTTCAATACACTGCAATTTACCAATTATTTTCTACTACTAATTGATTATGCAGCAACTCTGACTTCTATTGAACCCTAATGACATTATTCTTCTACATTTTGGGGAAGTATCAGATTTGTCAGTAAAGTTCCCACTCCAGCTTTAGATTCTGTATTAGTCCATTTTCCCACTGCTATAAAGATACTAACTGAGACTAGGTAATTTATAAGGAAAAATAAGAGGTTTTGGGGTTTTTTTTTTTGTTTTTTTGGTTTTGTTTTTGAGACAGAGTTTCGCTCTTGTTCCCCAGGCTGGGGTGCAATGATGTGATCTCGGCTCAACACAACCTCCGTCTCCTGGGTTCAAGCAATTCTCCTGCCTCAGGTTCCTGAGTAGCTAGGATTATAGGCATGCACCACCACACCCAGCTAATTTTGTAGTTTTAGTAGAGATGGGGTTTCTCCATGTTGGTCAGGTGGGTCTCAAACTCCCGACCTCAAGTGATCAACCCGCCTCAGCCTCCCAAAGTGCTGGGATTACAGGCGCGAGCCACTGCACCCAACCAGAAAAAGAAGTTTAATTGACTCACAGTTCTCCATGGCTGGGGAGGCCTCAAAAAACTTAACAATCATGGCTGAAGCTGAAGGGGAAGCAAGGTATGTCTTACATGGCAGCAGGCCAGAGAGAGAGAAGGGGTAAGTGCCACTTATCAAACCAACAGATCTCATGAGAATTCACTCCTGGCATGACAACAGCATGGGGAAAACCGCCCTCATGATCAGATCACCTCCCATGAGGTTCCTCCTTCAACACAATTCGGATTACAATTCGGATTACAATTTGAGATGAGATTTGGGTGGGAACACAGCCAAACCATATCAGTATCTCCTTAATGGAGAGTGGGAAGTTTTTCAATATATTTTTAGTTTGTCTTGTCTTCATTACAAACATAAAGAGGAAGCATTAAAGATGTTCCTTTTGTGAAACACAATTAAAAGAGAAATATAATTAAAGGTGAAGCTAGTTCCTCCAACTTTGGACAAGTTCTGTATATAAATGTGCACCCTCTGTTCCTCAAATATGTGTCTCATCCTACAAAATATATTATATCTTCAATTAAAAATGTCATGAACTTGAAATGGGTTTACCTTCATTCATTCAAGGCAAAAAGTACATTCATTTCTAGCTCACTGCTGACAAATGCCGCTAATACACATTGATTTTAATCATTCCCATACATGAAGTGATTCTACAACTGAGCAAGAAGCCAACAGCCTATTAAGAATTGTGGGCAGATGATGCGACCAGGCAGTTCACAAAAAAAAAAGAAAAAGAAATTCAAATGGCTATTAAACATATAAAAGGATGCTCAACTTCACTCAAAATAAAAGTGCAGATTAAAACTCTACTAATATACCATTTTTCATCTTTTCAACTGGCAAAAATCAAACATTTTAAGAATGTATCTACTTTGAAGATATGGTGATACATACATTCTCATACACTGTGAGTAGGAGTATCAACTGGGAGAGCCCCTATGGAGAGCAATCTGGCAATATCTGTCTAATTTAGAAATACATACGCTGTTTTACCAAACAACTCCCACCTCTGGGAATTGATCCTATAAAAACACATACATGTGTGCACATGCCAAATGAGACATAAACCGGATTTCTCAGATCAGCACTCATGCCAACTCCTCTTGAAGTTAGGTATGATCGCATCACTAAGTGCTTCCCAGTGAAATGTGGGCAGAGGTTATGGGTACCTTTACCAAAGAACTCACAAGTTTGCTCCACTCTTTCCCCTTAAGCAGAGTGACGGTGGAAGCCACGTTTCTGGATTCTGTAAATGTCATTTTTGAGTTTTGATTTTTTATTAGAAGTGACCCATAGCATGAATAATCAGAATACACATCTTATATACCTTGACAACATGAAAGTGGTGTTATAACTAACAGAAAGTCAGAGGTACAGGAGTAAAGCTGAAGGGAAGTGGTGAGAGGGGGCTAAGTTTTTCATTTGACATAGACCAGGATCAAGAGACACTTTCTAAAATTGATAAAGAAATGTATGTTTACATAAATTATGAAATGTAATAAGAGAAACCAAATTTAACCTATATATAGATGAGGAGGGTGATATATGGCATAAGGAAACTAATCTTCCTCTTTCATAACTTAGAGTCAATGAATATTGCTTAAATATGATAAATCAAAAAACAGAGGGAGAAACAAATGTATTCTTTTAGAGTTACTAAGGAATATCTTAAATTCCTAAAAAAAAAAAAAAAGTCAAAAGCCATTATCTCTGAGGAGTGAAATTTAGCAAGTACTTTATCTTTACCTCTTTTTTTTTCCTGTTAACTTCAAACAAAATTTATTTGAATAATTTTATTTAAAATTAGATTAGCTCTCCAGTTTCTGAACATCAGTGCTACAGAATAAAAGTACAGAGGGCAATCCTACAGCTTGTACCTTCCTTCCATCTGCCCCTTCCTTTCCTCCTTCCTTCCTTCTTTCCTTCTCTCACTCTCTCTTTCTGATTTTTCCCCCTTATGTACACTCATTTGTTTCTATATGTGGTCAAAATAAGGCTTATCAACTTTGCAGTATACAAATATTCTCATATATAAGCACTCGGAAAAAAAAAAAGACAGCTGGTATTATTTAGCATGGTATAGGAGCTCAAAGCAGTCAGAAACATGCAGGTTTTATTTTATGATGTTTCCTAAAAATTATGCACCTCACCTCTGATTTGACCTATTCCTTTTCTACCCCAGTGTTGTCTTACTTTTTTCCTTCCTCAAATGCTTTATATCTAATAATTCTTGCTCCTGGAAGCACAGTCTTCTTTTCTGCTTCACATAAAACACTTACTTCTATGCTACAATATCCAAATCAAATCCTACGGTCTGGCAAAAACCACCTGCCCAGATTCTCAGACAACAAAGTAGTCCTTCCTGGGTCACATGAAGCTATTAAGACTTTAGAAGTATTTTTTAATGATGAGCAGCACTTTAAAATGGTAAAAATATACTATGATTGCAACATTGTCCAAAGCATAGTGAGAATAGAACTTTCAAATTCCCTAACCTTATGCAGTGACCACCTTGCCAGAAGGTAGTTCTTTTTCCAGTTTGATAGCCCTGCAGTCATCTTAGAAATAAATAGCTCATTAGAAACCTAGTATTCAGTTGCCATTTCAAATTTCTAAGGCAAAAATAAGCATGAAGGGCAGCAAATCTAAATTCTGCCAAAAACAAAAAACATCTGACTTTATAAAATGAAGTGCAACTCTGACTTCTGTTGAACCCTAATTCATCTAATAATTCACAAATCACTTAACTCTCTCACTAAAGCAGAGATGTAGCTGCAAAAATTTAAGTTTGAAGCTCTTGATATCAGCACAGAATTAATACCACTAAATTTCATGTTCTTATAAATCATTAATAAAAAAGGTCTTAGACTATGAGTCGAAAAATAACAACTATCTTAGATAGAATGTTTAATTCTCACATTTTCTACTCATTCCTTGCCAAAACACACAATGAAAAGGAGCTAGAGTGTGGTATTGTAATTATGAGGCAAAAATGCAGAAAAACACATAAATTGGGACAAGAGCAAAGATGATTCTGCTGTGTTGAAGAATATTCTCACGAGTTTTCTCATTTTAAAATAAATATAGTGAAGAAAGCAAACCAAGCTAATAAAGTTCACTCATTCTGTGATCTAGCTGATCTTTACATTGGAGTTATTTATAATAATATATGTGTATGTTATTATAAAAATGCTTTGGAATGCTTTGAAGGACTTTGAACATGGTCCTCTTAATTTTCAAAATCTCAACTAAGGTAAAGAATCTGCTAATTTTATTGTGTAAGCCTAAGGAACCTGTTAAAGAAAGCAGTCAGGCTCTAAGTGACTTTCAGGCCAGGCCTGTGCTTTATCTTTCTTTTTATTTTGAGCCTAGCATTCATAGTATATGCTTAATATATCTTTGTTAAACTAAGGACAAAAATAAAGAAATAAGAAAAGTGGAAGGGAGGGAGGGAGGAAGAGATGGAAATGGGAAGAAAGAAACAAAGGAAGGGAAGAAAGAAAGAAATGAATCTGAAGAGCAATGCCATGTTCATTTCCTTCTGTGAATTGCTCAAAAATGACATGTTTATTTAAAAATATCTAAATATAAACTGATTAAATGAAAGGAAAAAAGGGCAAAATACATTAATGACTATCTAAGGAGGAATACTGATATTGTCACAAGAGAAATAAGTGAGCAGAATTTATGGGGCACACTATTTCTCTAATTCGTGCCATCTTAATACGGAATCACATGAAACCCTATGATCTGGCAAAGACCACCTTCCCAGGAACTATGTTCTCAGACAACAAAATAGCCTTTCCTGGGTCACATGAAGCTCTTAAGATATTAGAATTACTTTTTATGATGATCAGCACCTTAAAATTGGTATTTAAAAGAGACTGTTATGATTACAGTATTTTCCAAACTGGCAAACTTCTACTGGCAATGAAAACCCTGGAACATGTATTTGACTAGGTCTTCATGTTGATAAAATTCAAGACCAAATTTTTTTAAATCATCTAGTCCTCCAGATATCACATGATATAATCAATTGATAAACAACTATGCAGGCTCAATTTTATCTTTCTGACACCAGGTTTTAGCAATGTTTGAGGAATTTTTTGCAGAAAGCAAAAATATGACTTTAAAACAATATTTTTAAATATTGAAGATGTTTCTGGGCACCAGAAAGTACAAGGAAGGAGATACAGTGTTTTACTAAGAGAAACAGGAAACCAGGAACTAAAGTTGTGAGCATGGAGATGGAATACCCGGTTTCTGCAAACCACTCAGTTTATAACATTTTGTATGCTCTTAGAAAGATGGTTCTTCACTCTAATTATTCAGTTTTTTCTTTATAATTATTTTATATCCACCAAAGAACATACTACCTGATGACCTGAAAAAGAAAGTTTACAACGTTGACAACTGAGAGAAGTAAAACGTAAAATGCAATGCAACCTAAAATACAAAAGAATGAAGTAGAAAATTATCATTGAGACAAATTAACTTATAGATTTCCTTTCCCTCAATATAGTTGGAAAGAGATACTCAACATCACCCAGTTGATTTCCCTTTATGTTGGGAATTAGCTTACAGTACTTATAACTGGTTTATTTAATCAAAAGAGGCAGGGGATTTTTATAAATGACATTGATAGCACAAAATCTCAATAAAAGCAATAGTTTTGTTCAGCCCAGAGATTTTTTTTTTTTTTTTCATTTCTATTTAGGCCATTTATAGTACATGTGAAAATCAGAACTGTTAGCAGGGATATGGGTCTGAACTAATGAGTGTGCTACAAGACAAATGACTGATTTTTTTTTTTCAACTTTACTCAACACTGTAATGCAAGTCCATGCCCAGTGTCTTTAATGCCTATTAGGAAACCAGGGAGGAAGAAAGAATTGTCACTTTCAGTGAAAATAATGAGAACCATTCTAGTATAAATCCCAATTTTGATCAGGCTAGCAAAGCAACAGTGAGATTACACATTTAACAAGTCCCAAGTTTGTCCCAACAAACTGCACAATTGACTATTAAGGACTTAAAATGTGGCACACAATGCTAGGGCCCATTACCAAAGTATAACAGTTGTTAAGTTTTGGAATTTGTCTCAGCTTAATCTGAATAATCATGTCAAGCCAAAAAAAAATATTCTCTACGCTTTGACATAAAATACTTATAGAACTGTAGGGAAAATGCCCTTAACTCTTTTTTGATACATAATAGATGTACATATTTTTGAGGTGCACGTGATATTTTGATACATTCCTATAATGTGTAATGATCAAATCAAGATAACTGGATCATTTCACATAACATAATGACCTCCAGTTCTGTTCATCTTTCTGTAAATGGCAGGATTTATTTTTCTATGGCTAAATAATATTGCATATGTATATATACCACATTTTCTTAACCCATTCATCTATTGATGGGCACTTAAAATGGTTCCAAATCTTGGCTATTGTGAATAGTTTTGCAGTAAACATGGGGTGCAGGTATCTCTATGACATATTGATTTCTTTTCTTTTGGATATACATCCAGTAGTGGAATTGCTGGATCATATGGTAGTTTTATATTTAGTTTTTTAAGGAAACTTCATACTGTTTTCCATAGTGGCCATACTAATGTACATCCCATCAAGAATGTACAAGGATTCCCCTTTCTCCACATCTCCACCAGCATCTGTTATTCTGCCATTTTTATAAAAGCTGTGTAAACTGGGATGAGATGATATCTCATTGTGGTTTTGATTTGCATTTCTCTCATGACTAGTAATGTTGAACATTTTTTATACCTGTCAGTCATTTGTATATATTTGGGAAATGTCTTTTCAGATCATTTGCCCATTTTTAAATAAATTTGATCATTTGGGTTGTTTTTGGTTTTGTTTTGCTATTAAGTTGAATTCCTTATATATTCTGATTATTAACCCCTTGTCAGATGGACAGTTTCCAAATATTCTATCCCATTCCATAGTTTGTCCCTTCACTCTGTTAATTATTTTATTTTCTGTGTGAAGCTTTCTACCTTGATATAATCTCATTTATCTATCTTTGATTTGGCTGCCTGTGCAGTGGCATGATCTTGGCTCACTGCAACCTCTACCTCCTGGGTTCAAGTGATTCTCCTGCCTCAGCCTCCCAAGTAGCTGGGATTACATGCATGTGCCACCACACCTGGCTACTTTTTGTATTTTTAGTAGAGATGGGGTTTCACCATGTTGGCCAGGCTGATCTCAAACTCCCGACCTCAAGCAATCCACCCGCCTTGGCCTCTCAAAGTGCTGGGATTACAGGTGTGAGCTATTATGCCTGGCCTGAGAATATTTTCTTACGGTTTCTGGGTTGCATTTTTACTTTCTTAATGGTGTCTTTTAATGAACAGAAGTTCTTAATTCTCATATGCCCTACTGTGTCATTTTTCTCTCCTTACTGGGTAGTGTTTCTCATATCCTGTTCGAAAATGTCTGAATACTTCAGAATCATGAAGATGTTTTCCTATGTTTTCTCCTAAAATTATAGTGGTTTTCATATCATAATTAGTGCTGAAATCCATCGGGAAGTGTTTTTTGTATACTCTATGAAGTATAGTACAGACATCCCTTTTTCAATCTGTATAATGAATACACTCAACACCATTTAGTAAACTATTCTTTTCCCACTGCACCAAAATGTCATCTTTGTCATAAATCACATAACCATGTGTGTGTCAGATTGTTTTGGGGCTATTCTGTTTCACCAATCAGTTTATCTACCTGTGCATCAACACCAGACTGTTGTAATCATTACAGCTTTATAATAGATCTTGATATCTGGAGTGAATATCCTCCAGCTTTGTTTTTTCTCAAGGTTGCCTTGGTTACTTTGGGCCCTTTGATTACCATATGAATTTTAGTTTGTCAGAGTCTCCCAAAAATAAATTAATAAAATAATCTGCTAGGATTTTGACCGTGATTGCATTCAGTCCATAAAGTAAGCAGGGGAGAACTGCTAACACTGAACATTACATTTTCCAATCCCTAAACATTTATTTAGGTCTTCTTTATCTTATGTTGAGAATGTTTTGTAATTTTTAGTGTAGAAGACTTGTACATATTTTGATGGGTTTTTTTCCCCGGGTATTTGATGAAATGATGAACATTTCATTTTCTATGTGTTCATTTCTGCCATATATAATTGATTTTTTTGCATACTTTGCATGTTGCTAATTTTATCTGTATATGTTTTTGAGTTTTATCACTTTTAGTTCTTCTATTCCAGTCTGTATTCATTTTTATTTCTTCTATTCTAATCTATGTCATTTTACTTCTTTTTCTTGACTTATTGCATTGGCAGCTTCCCTTATTATGTTGAATAGAATGTGAAAGCAAGCATCCTTGTCTCATTCCCAGTTTCTGGGGGAAAGCTTTCAATAGTTTGCCATCAACTATAAGCATTGCTGTACAACTTTTGTAGATATTCTTCATCAAAAGAGGTTCCCTGATATCCTTAATTTACTAAGATTTTTAAAATTATTAGTGGTTGTTGTACTTGTCAAATTTTTGCATCTACTGTGATAATCTTATTATTTATTTCCCTTTTTTGTTAATGTACTAAATTAATTACATTGATTAATTTTTTAATAAAAAACTTACTTTGCATCCAAGGAATATTAATCCTTCTCATTTGTAATATATCAGACTTTTTCTGCATTGTTAGATTAGATATTGTATTCATTTTCTAGGGCTGGCATAATAAAGTACCACAAACTGTGTGGCTTAAACAACAGAAATTTATTGTCTCACAGTTCTAGAGGTGTGAAGTCCAAAATCAAGGTGCAGGTGGGATTGTTTCCTTCTGAGAGCTGTAAAGGATGGATCTGTTCCAGGTCTCTCTCCATGGCTTCTTAGCTGTCTTTATGTTTACTTGGTGATCTCCCTCTATACCTGTCTGTCTCCAAATTTCCCCTTTTTATAGGGAATCAAGTCCTTTTTTATTAGGGCCCACTCTAATGTCTTCATTTTAATTTGATTACTTCTATAAAGACTCTATCTCCCAACAAGGTTACATTCTAAGGGGATAGGATATCAACATGAATTTGGGACAGACACAATTTAACCTACAACAAATATGTTAACATTTTGATTTAGAATTTGTGTGAGATTTAGAATTTTTATGTGAGAGATTGGACTGTAATATTTCTTTCTTGTTATGTCTTTGTAATGTTTCCATATTAAGGTTATACTGACATATTTACAAATTTCAAATTCTTTTATTACCAGAATGATTTGGGACTTTAGAACTTTGCATTTTGTCTTTGTTTTTTGTATTTGGTAGATTACATCTTCATATCTTTAGCGTCTTTTGCTACGAGGATCCATTTTTTATTAATTATAAGTAAGAACTTTTATTATGGGATAAGACCTTTTGCCTGTTGCATGATGCTGTATTTTTCAGATTTTATATGTTTTTAACCAGTTAGACATTATTAATACTTAGGTACTCAAGTTTATAATTTTTATGGATTGTTTACTGTCATGTTCTTCCCTCATGAAATCCCTCCCTCATGTCAAAATTATATTATTTAAGGTATTATATGGCCATCTAAGTTTATTATTCATCTTACATACTTGACTTGTTTTCTACAGCATTTAATGTATAATCTAATATAATATTTTAATGCTGATTTGAAATGCCAAAGTTTTGTATGATACACTTATGTATAAAATTACATCTCTTTCTATACTTTCAGTTTTTCTCAAGTCATTTATCTATCAATCTGTACACCAATACTTATTTTGGCTACTATAGTTTTCTAATACATTGTAGTATCTGTAAGACTAAGTACTACCAAAATGTTACATAATACTCAATATATTTTCTTTCTAAAATCTGTCTGTGCTATTCTCATATGTTTAGTTTTTCAACTAAAGTATAGAATCCTTATTCTCAGGTGCAGGAAAAGAAATACACCATTGGGATTTTTGTGGTAACCGTGTTAAATGCATAGATTGACTTGAGATAAAATGACCATCTTTACAGTACCGAAACATCCATCCAGCAAAATAATATCTGTCTTCATTTCGCCTATTCTTCTGCTAAGAAGTTTTGTGATTTTCTTCATATAGTTTTTCTGCATTTGGGGTTCATTTTGTTCTCAGGCTTAAAATTTGTTTGATAGGAATAGGATATTTTGTTTCATTTTACTTCTAATTTGTTATATTTGTTTACTTTCAAATCATAACTGTTATTTTAAAATGTATTTATGAATACCTTATCTGATATCAGTGAGAATAGCTACTCAGATAGCTTCTTGTGTAATGTACAATTCTAGGATGTTTTCTCATACATACTGTGATATAAATGACATCCCCCTGGAGTTGCCTACAGCCTCAGTATTTTATATTTTTAATGAATTTGACCCTTTGGCTAAAATACTGTATACTTTAGTGTTATTTATTTTTAATTTCAAATTAGTGAGTCATAAAAATAATGGCCAAATGTTCTTTATAAATTTAAATGTTTTGCCTTCTCTGTTATCATCTCAATAGTGCACTCAGAACTGCAAGTGATGGAAACATTATTGATGCCAACAAATGGTTACATAAAGAATAAAAGAATATTCATAGTGGTGAGACATGCAATATTTTTCCTCACATGGCTCACTTATGTTCATAACTGTTTCCACAATCACATTTAACTCAGCATGCTTGACACAAAACTGATCCTCCTCCTCACCCCAAAGAGTATCTCTGATTGGTTTATATATATATTTTTTCTATCAGCTGGTCCCAGGTGCTCTGAGTTTAAAAAGCTCACAGACATTTTCTCCACCTCCAAGTAATCTGCAAATTCAATCAATTCTTCCGTCAAGAGGCATCTTGAATTCACCTTTGAATTTCCTCCTTCACTGCCAGCATCCTAGACGAGTTTTATGTTACAACAGTCTGTTTTACTTCTTTCATTATAAAATTTTAACACAGTAAAGTTAACATTTTTCTTCCTCACATCTAGGTCCATCCTTCTTACCCCATTATCTAGGACTAATTTTTGTCCAGGGGCAACATTATTAGTCAGTTCAGGAAAACAACATCAAACTTGCCTTGGCCCTTTGTTTCCTCTGAGTCCTTGGCAATTGGATTTCCTTCACTGTTCTCTAATCACATTTTATTACATCTTACCACTGTTCTTGTAGTCTGTCTTCTAACCTCACCGTCTTTGCCTACATCCTAGTTTTCTAGAGTCTGGCTCCCCAGAACACACTACTGGACTTCCTCATTAAATGTATTTTCCTGAGCTTCTACCATCTCTGAAGCACTTTAACATCTGCCATGCACCAGTACTGATCTGCTTGGGCCTTGTACTTGGCTGGAATTCTTTGTGAATATGACCTCCCCCCAGCTTCAGGTCAGTCGCATATCAAACTTTATTTGACCTTTAAAAATATTCAAATCTTGTTCCCATATTCAGAACACTAACCTTGCCTTTAGCCTACACATGTTCCCAGATCACTTAAATAGCATATAGCAAGTAGTGATTGCTAAATGGGACAATTAAAGTTGACATGTTTAAAACAAACGGCTACACTGAAATACTAACAAGACTAGATAATAGAAAAACAAATAGCAGTTTTCACTTTTCTGAAATTTGCATCTCTCATGATTCAACCATTAAAATCAGTCAGCCAAATGCTTTCATTTATAAATGTCATAAATGTGTAAAGTTTTACTTCAAAGTGAGGGCTGAAAACAATATTGCTAATTGAAAACTGAAAATGTCAACAATTTTTATGTATTTATTATTGGAAACCATTAGTGTTTTATGTCAGACATATAAAAACAACAACGAGAAACTTCATTTCTAAGTTGATACTTGAAAACCACACAGAATTTAATCATACCTGCAAAGAATGCTTATTGGAAAATTGACCTCAAATATCATGAAAGCTCTCTAATTTGTCTCTTTGAGATTTGTGTTGCTTGTATTTTCTTCTGAGTGGCAGAAATGGGAAGTCTTCTCTAACACAGTTGTCCTTCGGTATCCATGGGGGATTAGTTCTACAACCTGGTGGATACCAAAGTCCATGGGTGCTCAAGTCCTTTATATAATAAAATGGCAGGGGGCTTGCATATAACCTGTGTACATCCTTCTATATATGTTAAATCATCTCTAGATTACTTATAATACCTAATACGATATAAAAGCTATGTAAATAGTTGTTATGCTGTATTGGTTTTAAAATGTGTATTATTTTCATTGCTGTATTGCTATTTTATTGTTTTTATTTTCAGAATATTTTCAATGCCCTATTGGTTGAATCCATGGATGCAGAACCTGTAGATACCGAGGACTAACAGTATTTATATATACCGAAGACTGACAGTATTTATGAAGGTTGATAGATGATGTCATTGTGCCAGGTATTTTACAGCAGAGGGAGAAACATATGGCTACATTTTCTGATATGGTATTCAGTAGCACTACAGAGAAACAGACAGACATGTAACTCTAGTGTTTTAAGTAGAATTCTATACTTGTTTCTTTTTTTTTTTAACTATCTGGGTCCAATGACCCCTCTAAAAACTGTTATTGTAAACTGTCAATTTATAATTGTATATATTACTAGGTACAAAGTAATGTTATGGTGTACAAATGCAATGTGGAATAATTAAGTTAAGCTAATTCACATATCTATCCCCTCAAATATTTATTTTTGTGGTAAGAACTTTGAAATTTACTTTCTTTTTTTTTTTTATTTTTTTTTATTTTTTATTTTATTATTTTTTTAAATTTATTTATTATTATTATACTTTAAGTTGTAGGGTACATGTGCATAACATGCAGGTTTGTTACATATGTATACTTGTGCCATGTTAGTCTGCTGCACCCATCAACTCGTCATTTACATCAGGTATAACTCCCAATGCAATCCCTCCCTCCTCCCCCCTCCCCATGATAGGCCCCGGTGTGTGATGTTCCCCTTCCTGAGTCCAAGTGATCTCGTTGTTCAGTTCCCACCTATGAGTGAGAACATGCGGTGTTTGGTTTTCTGTTCCTGTGATAGTTTGCTAAGAATGATGGTTTCCAGCTGCATCCATGTCCCTACAAAGGATGCAAACTCATCCCTTTTTATGGCTGCATAGTATTCCATGGTGTATATGTGCCACATTTTCTTAATCCAATCTGTCACTGATGGACATTTGGGTTGATTCCAAGTCTTTGCTATTGTGAATAGTGCCGCTGTTGGTGGGATTGTAAACTAGTTCAACCATTATGGAAAACAGTATGGCGATTCCTCAAGGATCTAGAACTAGATGTACCATATGACCCAGCCATCCCATTACTGGGGATATACCCAAAGGATTATAAATTATGCTGCTATAAAGACACATGCACACGTATGTTTATTGCGGCACTATTCACAATAGAAATTTACTTTCTTAGCGACCTTGAAATGTACAATACACTATTATTAACTATATTCACCACACTGTACAATAGATCTAAAAAAAAAAAAAAAAACTTATTCCTCCTGTCAAACTTAGACTTTGTACCCTTAGGCCATTATTCCCTCACTTCCCCTACCCCACGCTCTATAACCCCCATTCCACTCTCTGTTTTGTATGAGTTTAATTGTTTTAGATTCCAGATATAATTGAAAACATGTATTTGTCTTTCTGTACCTGGCTTATTTTACTTAGCAAAATGTTCTCCAATTCCATCCATGTTTCTGCCAATGACAGAATTTCCTTATTTTCTAAGGATTAATGGTATTCCATTTTGTATATATACCACATTTTCTTTATCCATTTATCTGTGGATGGTCACTTAGGCTGATTCCATAACTTGGCTATTGTGAATAGCGCTGCAATAAACATGGGAGTGGAGACATCTCTGACATTCTGATTTCAAATCTTTTGGGCATATACCCAGGTGTGGGATTTCTGGATCATACGGTAATTCTATTTTTAGTCTTTCAAAGAACCTCCATACAGATTTCCACAATGACTGTCCTAATTTACATTCCTACCAACAGTGCACAAGGGTTTCTTTTTCCCTATGTTCTCACCAACGTTTATTATCTTTTGTCTTTTTTTATTACAGCCAGTCTGACTGGTGTGAGGTGATATATAATTTTGATTTCAATTTGCATTTCCCTAATGATTAGCAATGTTGAGTATTTCTCATATACCTGTTGGCCATTTTTATGTCTTCTTTTGAGAAATTTCTATTCAGGTCCTTTGCCCATTTTTAAACTGGGTTATTTATTACTTTGCCATTGAGTTCCTTATATATTTTGAATATTAACCCCTTATTAGATACAGGTTTGCAAACATTTTTCCCCAATCTATAGGTTATCTCTTCACTCTGTTAATGTTTTCTTTACTGTGCAGAACGTTTTTAGGTTGATATAATCCCATACACTTTGAAGTCAAATTCAACCCAGACCAATGTCATGGAGCTTTTCTCCTATGTTTTCTTCTAGTATTTTTACAGTTCCAGGTCTTATATTTAAGTCTTTAATCCATTTGGAGTTGATTTTTGTATATGGTGTAAGACGAGGGTCCTATTGAATGTTTCTTTGAAAGCCTCAATCATTTATTTTGACTCATAAACTATGTTTTCCCCCAAGAGTAATAGAAAGCTGTTAAAATAACTAATTCTGCATAAGTTTAAAGCTTCTGATACAGCCTTGACGAAAGCTCCCATCTTTCAATGTTCTTTTGCATTAGGTGAATCTTCTGGCCAGTCAAGCCCAGTCTGTTGCTAGTCCAGCCTTAACTGGCCAAAGAAACAGGTTGTGAGGAAATCATTATATTCAGGGCCCCCTGAAGAGCATCCTTGTCCAAATACAAGCCAAAGTCCTTGAGATAAATCCAAGAGTTAAAGCCAGGTTGGCTAGAAAGAAGCATCCAGTCCAAAGAGAGAAGCAGAGTCCCTGGTAGCAGAGATGGAGCCAAGAGTCAGAAGCCAGATGGATTCGAGCGTGGTCAAATGGAGGCAAACAAAGCAGTTTTGGCACAATTGATTTTCAAAGAGGACAAGATCAACATGGATACCAGTGCTCTTCCAATTGGTATCACAGATATTTGTAGAAAAGGCATTACAGCAGTACCTTCCAATTTGAGTCATTCAATTTAGATAATCACTTACAGAGAACAGATTAAACCAGAAAAAGAAAACTATGCCTGCCAATAATGAAAAAAGAATTTTTTAAAAAATAAAGATGAATCAATTAGACAACACAATACAATCTGTTTTATCGAATACTCTATTAACTAACATTCTCCATTAATTGAATCATCTACACACCCATAATGCAATTATAACAGATGGTTATGACAGACCCTCAGGCTCTACAGTATTCTGAAGTAATTTCTTAGCACTAGATGAACAAATTATATTATGAATGGTTTGGAAGCAAAGGTAATCGATTTCTTCTTAAATGAAAAATTAATTCAATTAAGCATTTAAACTGCCTAGTTATGTACAATTGAATGACGATACAGTTTTTATATTCATTAGAATACTTTAGTATTCACAAGATCTTGCCTCACAACAGAGTTTTCTGACTAGATAACTTTTATCTAGTCAGTTTTTTATTCATCAGAATACTTTAGTAATCATAGAAAGATCTTGCCCCCAAACAGAAAGTTTTCTGACTAGATAAAAATATAATAACATTAAACATGAGGAATAATGCTTAATTTCTGTGCTAATGTTATAAAAATAATACTTTATATTTGTTAAACATGTACTATGTACCAAGTTCTATTTTAAACACTTAACATGTTTGCCTCCTTAATCTGAATAGCAGTTCAATTTAGTATTTACTATTATTACCATCCAAATTTATAGTTGAAAATTGAGGTTGAGATGTTAAGTAACTTGGTCAATTTCACACAGACAATATATAAAAGATCTATCATAATATATAGCTAGGCAGGTAGGAGACAGACATAAATAGAAGGATAAGACAAGAGAAAACAATACTTATTATTATTATTATTATTTTTGGAAGGGCAGACTGCATCACACCTAATTTATAGTTGAGAAACTGGGATTTAGAGATCAAAAGCCTTAGCTAGGATAAAGAGTAGAAATCAAATTCATCCTTGACTTTTTATTTAGGTTAAATTATATGGAATTCCCAATACTTGAACATTTTTGACCTAGAAATATGGCACTGTCATGTGGTTCAATCTAATACATCCTTTTACAAAGCACTTAAAAATACAAGTAAATTGCCTCAATATTAGAAGTCATATTACTCATACTACTACTCCTTATGAAACACTTAACTTGGCATTGATAACTAAATAAAATTTATCTGAGCATGCACATAACCTTAAAAACAATAAATTTAGGAAGTATCTACTACTACAATGGTTTGATTTGGGTAATAACTTAGCAAATAGATTTAAAATAAGTTTAACACTTTTTATTCAAAATTTTCAAAATACTTTAGAACCATGCCTTTATAAATTCCACATCTTCACGATGTGGGCAAGCTCTTATTACCACTCTTAAACATCCTGGAAACCAAAACACAAAAAAATTTAAATGACTTTCTGCTGTCATTCAATGAGTCAGCAGTGATAGCAACATTTTGAGTTATGAAGCATTATTTATTCCATGCCACATAGTTAATTTCACAATATCATATGGTGGGGTATATTTTGTTTGACTTTCATATAATAAATGAAATTCCTACAACACTACCTAAGAAAAAAATATTAAAAATAATGTGATGATTGTAAGTAATGAATGAACCAGATGAAAACTATAAAACTTTGGCAGTTCAGTTGGCTCATCTTTATAGTGTCACCATAGCTGGCATCCAGCAACACGATTCTCTCTTTCATTGCAGTTACAGACAACCGCAATAGTCTGGGATCATTTTATTCATAATCTTCCATCTGGCTATCTCCCCGTTTAGCCTTGGTCTATAACCAGTCAAGTGAAATCTCTTGGTTCCATTAACATTTACGAATAATTTCACATTCCTGATCTGTGAAGTTTCCGATATTTTTAATATTCTATTTGTCCAATACTGTACTCTAAATCCAGTGCCTAATTAAATGTTTGTTGAATAAAGGAATCTCTCATTATGCAAAGAGGATCCAAAACTACTGAGATGCTAGCAAAGCCACTAAACTGAAGCTACTGAATTTGTCTTTGTCTGGTGACATACTTGGTCAGAATCCTGAGAAAAGTGTACTTTCATGGTGACTTTACTCAAACAAGTCTTACGTATAGTAAGATGTTTTCATCAAGTGGAATATGCTTATATATACAGTCCTTCCTTCACATGGTCCTGATATACATACATTTCAGTTACCACAATTTAGCTAAATAACACAAGTCCCAGACAACACCATTCAAATTTCAATTGTCATAATATATTAACTGTGAGAAATTGCTTAAAGTATAAACTTTTTTGCCAGCTCTTTAGTCTACAGATCTGAATAACAGATAACATAAATAACAGTGTGTCTCATGACAAGTAACAACTCATATCTCTCCTTTCTAAGTCTGTCAGTGATTGATTACTGGGCATTCAGTACTCAGACAGCAAAGTACATAGTTGTGTTGCCTCCTTGTTACCCCCATGATAAACTTATGTGACATTTTACACAAATTGGTAATCCAAAAAGGGAATTGGGCAACAAAATGTAAGTGAAACAAAGAAGTAAAGAGTAATCATGCTGGAAGTGAAATTCAAATAGATTGTATATGGATTTATGGAAGAAAGAGTTGACCATGGGAATGATAATACCACTACCATTTGAGGGAATCTAGGTATATAGCCAGAGAAACTAGGTAAAGGTGAACTTAATGGAATAATTGATAGAAGTAGTCACGACAAAAAGAATGATGCTGTCCCAGAGGAAGTGATGCCAGCAAAAATATTCACATTAAAGGAACTCTTGGAGATATTTCATAACATTTAATGAACAAAGGATAAAATATTATAAGTTGATCCAATCTTAGAAAAAATAGTATGGCAATTCACCTTGGCAGGGAAATACTCCTGCTATATTTCATAAGTTTTATAAGGAGAAAGCTAGCACTGTTCAAACTGTCCTGGATAAGTTGTTTACAAAGAAATAAAACACTTTAATTCTCAATGTCCCTAACATTTTAATTTACATGGTACTAAATAAACATTTGTTTGACTATTTTTATCCTTCCACATTTATAAATGAAGACAGTTTTAATATTTTGATAAGAATTTTCAAGGGTCATAAAATAATCACAATTTTTCCCATTGGTTATTAAAATCATATTGCATTATTTCAAATTGCACATTCATTTTTATGGTCTTGCACTACTCTGAACATTGAGTATTTCCTATAGTTTATTATAGGTCAGAATCAACTTCTGCTAAGAACAACTAGAAACAATGGACTAAAACAACAGATAATTTTTTTAAGTTGTCTGTTTAAAGCTACTAGGGAACAACAGAGGTGTTGAGGACTTTTTGACACAGGAGTGGAGTGCCAAGTACGTGGAAGTTCTAGGGAACTAGAGAGTCTCTAGATCACTAAAAGTGCTCAGTATGTGATTGTCAAGTGAATTAATGAATAAATAATAAATGAAAGAAGGAAATAATTCAGCTTCCAATTATTACCATTACCTAGGTTAAGAAAAGTAGCACTGATAATTATTCTTTGTGTTGACAGAAATCCTCACTGGGTTTTCAACTTGCCAAGATTAATGAGAAGGCCATAAAGCAGCTACTGAGTTTAACTCACTGCCAGCATATATATATATATATATATATATATATATATATATGCCACAAAAATCCTTGAATAGATAACATCAGCAATAGAGAGAGAATGACAATTTGAGGCTTGATTTCTCATCTGATATTCTGATTACTGTCTGCCATAAGTGTTTTGGGGGAAAAAAAGGAAATATATTGAATTTTGAAGACAGAACTCAATAGGAAATTACTCTATGTGTACATACAAGAATCTTGCCTTTCACACTAGAATCTGCCATGATCTTCCTTACCTGTCCTTTACTAATAAAATATGTTGCCATGTCCTTTGCTTCCTGATCCACTGCAGAGAAGAAGAAACCATGGCCTCTGATGCCCATCACTTCTACTAATGTTGGCATGGGTTTACTAACATTTGAATTCAACATTGTCTATGTTCAGGTTTAAGTTCAGAGTCTGGGACTAAGAATGTATAACCAGCTACTAAATTGTGGCCATGAATCCTATGCCCTCTTTCTATCTAGCCTTTTAGCAACCCAGTCCTTAATGGTTTAATTTCATTGTTATATAAACCCATATATGCCTATTGTAAGTGAAAGGTACATATCACTGTAAAGATGAGAACTGAACAATACACTTGGAATAAGGACATGATAAAAATCCATGTCAATTTTATCACCCCAATAGTAGTCAAGAGATCTCTGAAAAAATCACTTCTATTTGATATCACATTGTGAAAACTATATGATAAGTTGTGATTTCATAACCAGGTACTGTGATGATACTCTTTGGCTAGCTTAGAAACAAAGCCAAATGACTGTATTAAATAGTACAATGATAGCTGGGCGCAGTGGCTCATGCCTGTAATCCCAGCATGTTGGGAGGCCAAGGCAGGTGGATCACCTGAGGTCAGGAGTTAGAGACCAGCCTCCCCAACATGGTGAAACCCCATCTCTACTAAAAATACAAAAAAATCAGCTGGCCATGGTGATGGGTGCCTGTAATCCCAGCTACTCGGGAGGCTGAGGCAGGAGAATCGCTTGAACCTGGGAGGCGGAGGTTACAGTGAGCTGAGATCGCGCCACTGCACTCCAGCCTGGGCAACAAGAGCGAAACTCTGTCTCAAAAAACAAATAAACTAAAATAAAACAAAATAAAATAAAATAAAATGAAATGAGTGAAGTGATAAGAGATGTTTCTTCCATCAGTTCCCAGTCTTGAATGACAACACTTGTCTGAGAAAACCCTAGGGGTAAATTAAGATAGCACAAGTATACTCTTCTGATAGAGTGATACATGGTCTAGTGAAACAATAAAAGATATATTAACACTATAGGTTTTATACTATAATATACATAAATTAATATATAAAAATAAAATATAAAATGATATTAAGAATTTTAACAGATGAAAGATTAACAAGCTAATCGATACTTTTTTAAGGATTTTGCTTGAATAACCTCATTCATTTGGATTGTACTAAATTGCATTTTATAGATTTTGAGTTATAGCAATGATGAAATGGGTTGATTCTGACCAATTCTCCCTCTGAGAAAAGATAGATTATATAAATAAAATATTTTACAAAAAAAAGTCTCCTTTTAAAGGCATTTAACAGCTACCAAGGCAGTGAGCACCTGTAAGGCTAAGATCCAGAAAAGAGGTGAGCCTAAGATTTGGTATTTCAAGGAGAGGTAAGAGGGATTGGGACAGGACCAATATTTGAAGATATAATTCCTAAGAATTTTCCTAATCTGATGAAAGGCATCAAGGTATAGATTAAAGAAGTAACATGAATATCTAGCAGGATCAATTCAAAGGGAATCACATTTAAAAATATTCTAATAAAGCTGTTGGAAACCAAAGACAAAAGAAAATATAAAGTGTCCACAGTGAAAATAGTATATTAGCTTCAAAAATAAAACTAAGACTTAAAAATAAGTTTTAAAACAATAACAAATATCTGACTTCCCCAAAAATTAAGTAACACCAGAAAACAATGAGATGATATAATCGAGGTCTGAAAGGAATAATGGCCAATTTATACTTCTCTTTACAGTAAAATTTTATTTAAAAATAAAGATAAAATGAAAACATTTTTAAACAAATAAAACACAATTTATCACAAACAGATCACCTCCTAAAGAAATACTCAAGGTGGATTTTAGGGCAGAAGTAAAATGAAGCAAATGGAAAATTCAAAAATGCAAGAAGAAAAGAAGAACAGAGGAAAAGGAAATGGGTAAATATAAATGAATATTGGCAGTATTAAGTAATAATAAAATCTCCATTGGAGTGGAGAGAGAAAGCAAATAAAAATACACGACAACAATAGTGCATGAGTCTGTAGTAAGTAAATGCCTGTTAGCACTGCAAGTAGTCAATTTTATCCTGGAGATCTTTGAGCAATCAAAAAGAAAAAAATGAAACAAAAGTCTTAAGAGTTGGAAAGGAATAAATACAATACTTGGTATTCAAGACAATATGACTATTTAGAAACTCCAAAAGAATAGACAGATAAATCACTAGTATACATACATATTTACATTAGAAGATACTTAATATGATTTCAATTTTTTAAAATGTCAATTTTTTAAAATTTAAAATGTCAATTTTTTAAAATGTCAATTTTTTAAAATTTCAATTTTTTAAAATATTTCCTTTGTGGGATTAACATATTGTCTATCTTAGAGAAAGTTCCATGTGCTAAGACAAAGAATGTATACTCTGTGGTGGTTGGGTAGAATTTTCTGTAAATATCTGTTAGGGTCATTTGGTCTAAAATCCAATTTAGTCCAGTGTTTCTTTGTTGATTTTCTGTTTTGATTATCTGTCTATTGCTATGACTAGGGTGTCGAAGTTCCCCATTATTATTATATTGCTGTCTATCTCTTTTCTTAGTTCTAGTAATATTTGTTTTACATATCTGAATGCTCTGGTGTTCCATGAATATACATGTAGGATTGTTATGTTTTCTTGTTGAATTGATACCTTGATAATTATATAATGGCCTTCTTTTTTTTTTTTTTTTTTTTTACTGTTGCTGATTTAAAGTCTGTTTATTAAAATATAATTCATAAAATTAAAATACAGATTTGTGAGGTGCTTACATTTACAATTATTAGTAAAAACAATTTTCAAAGCTAATCAGTAGTATTAGATTGGTTTCTGCCATTACTTTTAATGACAAAAACAGTAATTACCTTTGTACCAACCTAATGTTAAATAAATGAGAGGTATTTAACAAATCAAGAACAAACTACTTTTTCGAAATGTTGTCATGCCTATATAAAATAAATGAAATACTAATTGGAAACTATTCTGATGTAAGTAAATTTGGCACAAGAAAAAAAGTTTACTTGTGACTAGTTACTATGTTTACCTGAAAGTAATAAAGCTTCATTAATTTTAATTATATTTTAGAAATCAGATTTTTCCATGAAATCAAGCAAGCCTCTCACATTTACCAGAATTAAATTTTAATGTGTTTGGGTATTTCTACACATCATTAACATGGTGAACGGGACTAACTTTGGCAAAATTTAGACAAATTAATCTATGTATTTTTGATATAAAAGCCACATTAATATTTTTACACTTGGTCCCTGATTTATTCTCGTTCTCTCCTAGATCTTTAGTTATCTTTGTATGAACATTATTTATATGTAGGAAATGTTTATCATTTAAAATGTCATCTTCAGATCATACATTATGTTACCTGTTCTTTTTCAACACCACAGCAGTTCATTACAGGAGACAGAAAACTAGACAGAAAAGCCAAGGAACATGCTCTGCCATTAGGTATCTGAGCGATCTTGGGTAAATCACTTTACCACGTTGGGCCTCAGTGATGTTGTATGTAAAATAAGGAGAGGAAACTTTCACTTGTTAACATTTAAGGAACCTATAAATCTATTTTACCTTAAACTTTTGATTTTGGACAGAGAAGGTTTGCTAAAAGTCATTATGATTATTCTTTCCTTGTTCTATTCCCCCCCATCTTGAGTGATCCAACCCAACTCTTCTGCTCGCTTAGATTACTTGAATCTGAAGCCAACTAACTCAGTCTTTCCCCCAGTCTCAGTTCCTAAGGGATTCTCCAGATAAACTAAACACTGTTGGAAAACTCCACTGATTTCAGTAGGGTTAAGGGGAGAAGAAGCAGGTCTGCAGTACCTAGAAACTTTATCAGATGTGCTGGTTTATATTAATCTCTTTGTACATGACTCAAATTCCCCAATTTACACTACTTCTCTGCCTCCCCTACAAATCTCTGCAAAAGGCGGTCCTTGATCTTACCTTTCATTCAGGTCAAAAAACCTAGATGTCTCTGATGATTAACGATCATGAGAATGTTTTTCATATGTTTGTTGGCCATGTGTATGTATTTTTGGAGAAGTGTCTGTTCCTGTCCTTTGCCCATATTTTAATGGGGTTATTGGTTTTTTTGCATGTTAATTTAAGTTCTGGATAGTAGACCTTCGTTGGTTGCATAGTTTGTGAACATTTTCTTTCATTCTGTTGGTAGTCTGTCTATTCTATTGATAGTTTCTTTGTGGCTATTGCTAATGGGATTCTGTCAATAAGATACTATCTCACACCAGTCATAATGGCTATTATTAAAAAGTCAAAAAACAACAGATGGCGAGGCTGTGGAGAAAAGGGAATACTTATATGCTGTGGGTGGGAATATAAATTAGTTCAGCCACTGTGGAAAGCAGTTAGGAGATTGTTTAAAGAACTTAGAACTGAGCTATCATGCAACCCAATAATCCCATTACTGGGTATATACCCAAAGGAAAATAAATCACTATACTGAAAAGACACTTGTAATCATATTTTCATCCCCACACTATTCTCAATAGCAAAGACATGGAATGAACCTAAGTGCCCATCAGTGGTGGATTGGATAAAGCAAATGTGATACATACACACCATGGAATACTACACAGCCATAAAAAAAATTAAATCGTGTACTTTGCAGCAACATGCATAGAGCTGGAGCTGGATGCCATAATCCTAATACAGGAACAGAAAACCAAATACCACATGTTCTGACTGATAAGTGGTAGCTAACCATTGAGCACACATGGGCAAAAACATGAGAATAAAGACACTGTGAACTACTAGAGCAGGCAGGAGGGAGCATAGGTTGAAAAAGTACCTATTGGGTACCTTTCTCACTACTTGAGTACAATATGCCCATGTAACAAACCTGTACTCATACCCCCATATTTAAAATAAAAGGTGAAGTTTAAAAACAAAATAAAAATGTAGATTGCATTTGTCCTTATCTCTCAAGAAATACCATTTAAATGTGATATTTCCCTTATGACGTTTCCACGGGAGTTTGGGACCTAACGCCACTGTAACAAAATTAGAATGCACACAATTCACCCTCAATTTGGATAATGACTCCACTCAGTTTGACCTTTATTATGTTTTTCACTACTTTCATTATTGTGGCCAAGAGAATGCAAACCACTTCATAGTTTTGCTTGCTTTATTTCTTCTCCCACTCTTCCCCCTCTCAAAGGTTAGCCTGATCTCTAAAATTTACTTTTAATGTATAAAGTCACTCCTTTTATTTCTATAAGATAATATTTATACTATTTTGTTCTCCTATACAATAGGTGGCCCTTTTAAATCCTCCCTTATTACTTCCCATTCAGGATTCCCATTTAATGTCCCACTCAGCATTCTTAATATTAAATTTTTATTTATCTATATATATTTAAAAACTCTATATTTTACAGCCCAATGGTTCATCAGAAGTCCAGGGAAGCCATTATCTAATTTGTGTTAATTGACATATATTTTATAGACACTTAAAATTCATGCAATTTGGTTTATGCACTGTAATTACATTTAACAAGTTCTGAGTACCCATTCCATTGACAGTATTGACATGAAACCAGGACTTCTTCTAAACTCATTGTTGTAATTAACTTTAATCATTCTATCCCTTTTTAATATGCAGTTGTCACTACTTGGCCATTGGCAGCCCTCTTTGTATGCTGGCCACTTTGTCCTTTTAAACACTAATCCATGTTTCTCTGAATGAATCCTGGCTTTCTTGCAACAATAAGATGCTCCAAGCTCATCTTTATTTGCTTCTTCCCCAAACAAGAAATTTTTTCTTCTAGTGGAATACAATGTTGAGTTCAAATATATGGGAACCTAGAAAGCACATTAGGTTGTTCTATTAAATGACCTGAGTAGCCAGGATAGTGCCAGAGATTAGTCACTTTATTGACAAAGTAAGAGTTCCCTTAAAAAGAAAAGAGGGACAGAGGATCCGCAGTCATATTAATTTTTCCAATTTAGTTGTATTTTTACTTATCTCCACACTTTACTATGAGAGCTTATTACTTCATTTTTTCCTGTTTTGAGCTACCATTTTACAGTTATCTAACTTTAAATATTTCATGCTATATATTGTATATGTGATTAAATTATTCTAATGCCCCCTCCAGAAAATTTTTTAATCTTCTTTACATGCATTATTTTTGTTCATTTTGACCTGTGGCCAAATGATCCTGAAGTTGGCCGTAAACTGTACAGGTCTAGATGACCTAATGTGTCAACTTTTTCTGAGCCTAGAGAATAAAACCATCCAAACTAATTTCAGAGGAAAACCAAAATATTAAAGTCATACAGCACTTAGATCAACAAATTAAATCCATGTACTTGGTGTAAAATAACAAATAACTGAGTTTCAAGATTTTTACATAAAATCTTTCAGTTTTCATTCCCATGAGCCAAAATATGTGCTTAAAACCCCATATTTGAGATACACTATTTTAATCTACTTTCTCATTTTCTTTGCCCTTATTATTGTTCATTTAAGGCACAAGAATTCTAGTGAACTCTGATATTTGCAGAAACCCTTAGGTATATACTTAGGTATATACTTATGACTCCAAATGCTCTAAACCAAATATACTTGAAAAAAATAGAATATTGAGAATTACCAAATAATTATGCCAAATATTACAACATGTAAATATTTAATCTCCTAATCAGAAAGTTGATGTATTAGCCATATTATTGTCCATACAAAGCACATTCACAAATACTGTTCACCATGACTGTGCTCCACAAGACTCAGCTCATAAAATGCAAATGCACAATTGATGATAGCACATTTCAGAATTCTATAGTAGCTCTCAATTCCATTGGCCCATATCCAGAGATTGTTTTAGTCTCATAAAGTAAATACTGAGCATTGAGAAAGCTATATCTACAGGAAAACTTACTGCTTACCCTGCTCTGGGTTCCTAGGTTTCCATCAATCGGAAATGAGAATGAGTATTAGAACTGGTGAGAAAACGTAGAAAATTTACTACATTATGTATTACTACTGACCAAAGTAAGTTGGAAAGATAGCAGATATGCAGTATCCCAAAATTCTTGTACATGCACCAGTTCATGTAAATCCTTTAATATTTGACTCAAATTATTCCTAATGTCCTCACCAACTTGCTTGCCACACAAATGCCTTCCAGGTGTATCTGGAGAATTTCCCACCTGAGGGAGAAATAGCTAGCACAAGTGTGTTCCTGCCTCTCATAAACTTTTATTTCAATTGCATATTAGAGTTCATATTAAAATTCCATCCCCTTAAGATATGATCCTATTTGGACTAATCACTGTTTTATAAACTAGGCCACTTGAGGGCTAAGATAAATAAGATAAATAAGAAAGTAGGAAAGGAAAAAGAAATATCTCTCTTTTAGTAGATCCAAGTTTCAGTTCCATAACTATTATGATGGGAGGGGCATTATAAGAAATCTAAACTGTAAACCCTAATTCAAAATTTCTTAAGCTCAAAACTTAAAAACATATACTTTGGATTCCCTAGGCAGGATAATTTTTTGTAATAATTAATTAATATTGACTATGGTAATTCATAAAGTAATTCGTGTACTCCGTAGTTTCCTGTGCAAGAATATCTTATACATTCTGTGTCACTTGGGATATTTCTCAGGCACACACACACACATACTCACACACACACAAAATTAGTGCCTCAGCAACTTTAAAAAATACACAGAGATATTACTAATTGCATGCTCAAATTAGTAATTTTATACAATAGCCTCAAGGAACAGTTATTTTTTTGATTTCAATGAGTTGTTAAATTTGTTTGTTTCTTTCAATTCGGTTTAAACCTGAACCTCACAGAAGTGATCTGAATCTCTTTTTCTACATTGTTTAAACTTTGGCTGAAAAAGTTTATAATTTTGCCAGCTGACTATAATTACATAGTCCCCATCCATCTCCATTATTGCTTTTGTTTAGAAGATGAATTCTATACCACTTCTGTTCCCCAAGCCACAGCTTCTTTAAAGTAATCAGTACTTGATATCACTATGTAGTTCATCTTCTTTTTCACTTGTTTAATAGCTTTACTGAGATATGATTCACATACCATAAATTACATCTTTTAAAAATGTACAATTCAGTGATTTTTACTAATATGGTGGTCACTCAGTATATGCAGGGGATTGGTTCCAGGACCCCCATGTATACCAAAATCTGTGCATACTTAAGTCCCACAGTCAGCCCTGTGGAACCCACATGTATGAAAAATCCACACTCCATAGATGTGGGTTTCACATGCTGAGAATACTGTAGTTTCAATCTGCATTTCATTGAAAAATCTCATATAAGTGGATCGGTGCAGTTGAAACCCATGTTATTCAAGAGTCAACTGTACTTACAGAATTATGCAACCACTGCTGCTATTCTATTTCAGAACATTTCCATCACCCTAAAAATGGGAAACTCTTGTTCCCATCAGCAGTCACTCACCATTTTCCCTCAAGGTCTCCCCACCCAGCCCTAGACAACCACCAGTCTATTTCTGACTCTATGGATTTACCTATTCTGGGTATTTCATATAAATGAAAATTAAACACTACATGTTTTTTGTGTCTGGCTTTTAACCTAGTAAAATGTTTTCAAGGTTCATCCATATTATAGCATGTATCAATACTTAATTCTTTTTTATGACTGAATAATATTCCATTGTATGGATATAAAACATTTTGTTCATCCATTCATCAGTTCATGAGCATTCTGGTTGTTTCATTTATTGGGCTATTATAAATAATGCTGCTGTGAACATCTATGAACCCGTTTTTGTTGATATATGTTTTCAGTTCTTTCTGGAGTGGAATTGCTGAGTCATATAGTAACTCTGTGCTTAAACACTGAAGAACTACCACACTTTTCCAAAGAGGCTCCATCCTTCTACATTCCCACCAACAATGTATGAGAGTTCTAATCCTTAGTTCATCTTTAATTACCATATTAAAACTGGTAATTTTTCACTAATAAATGTTTTCATTAAAATCAAAGTATTCAGTTTTATTTTGTCCTGGGTTTTTATTTTTTCCAAGCCCTTTATACATTTTTATTGCATGAAACTAGACCCCTAATTTTAATGCATAAAACTTAATTTATCTATCCTGACTTGGTGCTTCTTGCTCTTACAATTCATCCTCAGCCCCAGCAAGCTTTCAACCTGCCTATATCCATCTCATTACTATTGTTCTCTTAAAGTAATAAAGAACTATGAGGCTCGTGATTCTTAGCAATGTCAGGCTTTTAGAACCTGCATAAATTATGAGAGAGAAATGTTGAATGTTTCAGTTAGTGATGAATTTCAAATCACTGTGACTATGCAGAGGGAGCCACAGTTTAAATTATATTCTGTCAATATGTCTTGTTTATGAGTGCTTATTTTCACATTTAATATGAGGCCTCAGAATCCAGATCCCAGGAACAATTGTTTCTGTTGTTTGAAGCAGTTTGTTTCTTACTATTATAAAAATAATGCTACTTAGAGAAGTAACTGCTGCTTATTTGGTTTCCCTTGTTTCCAATTTAATACAGAAGGTGGAAATGCTCAAAGACTAATGATATTCATTTTATAGTTTTACACTCCTGTTCACTTTTAGCCCAACGGCCTGCGTGAGCAGAGATATCAGTGGCACAGTTTTAACCACAAAAATTGGATTACTGCTGTTCTTTGCTCATTCTGCTAGGCAGCAGAATCTGAACTGTTTTTCCGGTGCTTATTATCTATGGAAAAGAGGCTAAACAGCACAGTATTTTTTACCCTTTCAGCCACAAATATTTTTTATTCTGAACAAATACTTTAGTTTTCCATCCAGATTTTCAGATTGGTCCCCTCACTTCTAGTGTTGCTGATAAACATCTGGGCCAACAGTGAAATTGTGCTTCATGCATACAAACTAAATCATATTCATTTGTCTACAAAGAATGTGGCTATGTTGATGCCATAGAAAGTCTCCGTTTATTAAGCAGGTCCCTTTGTACCTGTTCAGTGATCGGCTCAATTTAATCTGGGCACTTCACTAAATATTAATGAGGTTGAACAGGCAAAATTTTTCAAATCCTTGCCACCTCTAAAAAAGGAATTCTCAAAGAATATTATGAACAGTTAACACATTTAGAGTATCCTAATTGTGTATGTGCTTGGTGTCCACATTGTCTGGAAAACACAAGCATAAATACTGTAACATCAATTGCAGATAAGATTCTTAACAAGAACAGAAAAACTAAAATGTGAATTCAATGAATAAAGAAAGAAAGCTCTTAAGAACATAAGGATTTTTTATTGTTTTCCCCTCTCTATATGAGTACTTAGCCCTGGCTGCAAATTACAATCACCTGAGGGAGCTTTAAACCTATCAAGGCTTAAGATGGTATTCCGTATGTATATTGCAAATATATTATGCTTTAATAAAGCATTAAATGAAGAAAAAAATCCAAGGCCTGGGTCCCATCTCAAATCAATGCAAAAGTATACAGTTTACACATTTCAAATATTCTTCCATCCTAGGACACAGCCTTATGAGCCCATCAGGTGATAATAACTGTGTACTGCTGTGATCTCAGGGTTACCCTGAACGAGGTTTACCTTCCCAGAAGGACATGGGGTTGTGCCTTCATCTGGTGTGGGACTTCCTCATTCTCTTACTTAACCACGTGGGTTTTGAGTTAATCATTTTTATTACAATCTGAGCTCTACCACTCACTGGCCTTATGGCCTTGGGAGAGGCATTTAATCTCTCTGAGCATTATTTTCTTCACCTTTCCATGGGAGGTATTTCATGACCCTCTCTACGTACTGAAGCTGAAATGAGATACTAAGTATAAAACTTTAGTACAGGTGGGTGGAGCAAGATGGCCGAATAGGAACAGCTCCAGTCTCCAACTCCCAGAGCGAGCCACACAGAAGACCGGTGATTTCTGCATTTTCAACTGAGGTACTGGGTTCATCTCACTGGGGAGTGCCCGACAATCGGTGCTGGTCAGCTGCTGCAGCCCGACCAGCGAGAGCTGAAGCAGGGCGAGGCATTGCCTCACCTGGGAAGCGCAAGGGGGAAGGGAATCCCTTTTCCTAGCCAGGGGAACTGAGACACACAACACCTGGAAAATCGGGTAACTCCCACCCCAATATTGCGCTTTAAGCAAACAGGCACACCAGGAGATCATATCCCACACCTGGCCGGGAGGGTCCCACGCCCACGGAGCCTCCCTCATTGCTAGCACAGCAGTCTGAGATCTACCAGCAAGGCAGCAGCGAGGCTGGGGGAGGGGCGCCCACCATTGCTGAGGCTTAAGTAGGTAAACAAAGCTGCTGGGAAGCTCGAACTGGGTGGAGCTCACAGCAGCTCAAGGAAACCTGCCTGTCTCTGTAGACTCCACCTCTGAGGACAGGGCACAGTAAACAATGAACGCAGCAGAAGCCTCTGTAGACGCAAACGACTCTGTCTGACAGCTTTGAAGAGAGCAGTGGATCTCCCAACACGGAGGTTGAGATCTGAGAAGGGACAGACTGCCTGCTCAAGTGGGTCCCTGACCCCTGAGTAGCCTAACTGGGAGACATCCCCCACTAGGGGCAGTCTGACACCCCACACCTCACAGGGTGGAGTACACCCCTGAGAGGAAGCTTCCAAAGCAAGAATCAGACAGGTACACTCGCTGTTCAGAAATATTCTATCTTCTGCAGCCTCTGCTGCTGATACCCAGGCAAACAGGGTCTGGAGTGGACCTCAAGCAATCTCCAACAGACCTACAGCTGAGGGTCCTGACTGTTAGAAGGAAAACTATCAAACAGGAAGGACACCTACACCAAAACCCCATCAGTACATCACCATCATCAAAGACCAGAGGCAGATAAAACCACAAAGATGGGGAAAAAGCAGGGCAGAAAAGCTGGAAATTCAAAAAATAAGAGCACATCTCCCCCGGCAAAGGAGCGCAGCTCATCGCCAGCAACGGATCAAAGCTGGACGGAGAATGACTTTGACGAGATGAGAGAAGAAGGCTTCAGTCCATCAAATTTCTCAGAGCTAAAGGAGGAATTACGTACCCAGCGCAAAGAAACTAAAAATCTTGAAAAAAAAGTGGAAGAATTGATGGCTAGAGTAATTAATGCAGAGAAGGTCATAAACGAAATGAAAGAGATGAAAACCATGACACGAGAAATACGTGACAAATGCACAAGCTTCAGTAACCGACTCGATCAACTGGAAGAGAGAGTATCAGCGATTGAGGATCAAATGAATGAAATGAAGTGAGAAGAGAAACCAAAAGAAAAAAGAAGAAAAAGAAATGAACAAAGCCTGCAAGAAGTATGGGATTATGTAAAAAGACCAAATCTCCGTCTGATTGGGGTGCCTGAAAGTGAGGGGGAAAATGGAACCAAGTTGGAAAACACTCTTCAGGATATCATCCAGGAGAACTTCCCCAACCTAGTAGGGCAGGCCAACATTCAAATCCAGGAAATACAGAGAACGCCACAAAGATACTCCTCGAGAAGAGCAACTCCAAGACACATAATTGCCAGATTCACCAAAGTTGAAATGAAGGAAAAAATCTTAAGGGCAGCCAGAGAGAAAGGTCGGGTTACCCACAAAGGGAAGCCCATCAGACTCACAGCAGATCTCTCGGCAGAAACTCTACAAGCCAGAAGAGAGTGGGGGCCAATATTCAACATTCTTAAAGAAAAGAATTTTAAACCCAGAATTTCATATCCAGCCAAACTAAGTTTCATAAGTGAAGGAGAAATAAAATCCTTTACAGATAAGCAAATGCTTAGAGATTTTGTCACCACCAGGCCTGCCTTACAAGAGACCCTGAAGGAAGCACTCAACATGGAAAGGAACAACCGGTACCAGCCATTGCAAAAACATGCCAAAATGTAAAGACCATCGAGGCTAGGAAGAAACTGCATCAACTAACGAGCAAAATAACCAGTTAATATCATAATGGCAGGATCAAGTTCACACATAACAATCTTAACCTTAAATGTAAATGGACTAAATGCTCCAATGAAAAGACACAGACTGGCAAACTGGATAAAGAGTCAAGACCCATCAGTCTGCTGTATTCAGGAGACCCATCTCACACGCAGAGACATACATAGGCTCAAAATAAAGGGATGGAGGAAGATTTACCAAGAAAATGGAGAACAAAAAAAAGTGGGGGTTGCAATACTAGTCTCTGATAAAACAGACTTTAAACCATCAAAGATCAAAAGAGACAAAGAAGGCCATTACATAATGGTAAAGGGATCAATTCAACAGGAAGAGCTAACTGTCCTAAATATATATGCACCCAATACAGGAGCACCCAGATTCATAAAGCAAGTCCTTAGAGACTTACAAAGAGACTTAGACTCCCATACAATAATAATGGGAGACTTCAACACTCCACTGTCAACATTAGACAGATCAACGAGACAGAAAGTTAACAAGGATATCCAGGAATTGAACTCATCTCTGCAGCAAGCAGACCTAATAGACATCTATAGAACTCTCCACCCCAAATCAACAGAATATACATTCTTCTCAGCACCACATCGTACTTACTCCAAAATTGACCACGTAATTGGAAGTAAAGCACTCCTCAGCAAATGTACAAGAACAGAAATTATAACAAACTGTCTCTCAGACCACAGTGCAATCAAACTAGAACTCAGAACTAAGAAACTCAATCAAAACCGCTCAACTATATGGAAACTGAACAACCTGCTCCTGAATGACTACTGGGTACATCACGAAATGAAGGCAGAAATAAAGATGTTCTTTGAAACCAATGAGAACAAAGATACAACATACCAGAATCTCTGGGACACATTTAAAGCAGTGTGTAGAGGGAAATTTATAGCACTAAATGCCCACAAGAGAAAGCAGGAAAGATCTAAAATTGACACTCTAACATCGCAATTAAAAGAACTAGAGAAGCAAGAGCAAACACATTCGAAAGCTAGCAGAAGGCAAGAAATAACTAAGATCAGAGCAGAACTGAAGGAGATAGAGACACAAAAAACCCTCCAAAAAATCAATGAATCCAGGAGTTGGTTTTTTGAAAAGATCAACAAAATTGACAGACCACTAGCAAGACTAATAAAGAAGAAAAGAGAGAAGAATCAAATCGACGCAATTAAAAATGATAAAGGGGATATCACCACCGACCCCACAGAAATACAAACTACCATCAGAGAATACTATAAACACCTCTACGCAAATAAACTGGAAAACCTAGAAGAAATGGATAATTTCCTGGACACTTACACTCTTCCAAGACTAAACCAGGAAGAAGTTGAATCCCTGAATAGACCAATAGCAGGCTCTGAAATTGAGGCAACAATTAATAGCCTACCAACCAAAAAAAGTCCAGGACCAGATGGATTCACAGCTGAATTCTACCAGAGGTACAAGGAGGAGTTGGTACCATTCCTTCTGAAACTATTCCAATCAATAGAAAAAGAGGGAATCCTCCCTAACTCATTTTATGAGGCCAACATCATCCTGATACCAAAGCCTGGCAGAGATACAACAAAAAAAGAGAATTTTAGACCAATATCCCTGATGAACATCGATGCAAAAATCCTCAATAAAATACTGGCAAACCGGATTCAGCAACACATCAAAAAGCTTAACCACCATGATCAAGTGGGCTTCATCCCTGGGATGCAAGGCTGGTTCAACATTCGCAAATCAATAAACATAATCCAGCATATAAACAGAACCAAAGACAAGAACCACATGATTATCTCAATAGATGCAGAAAAGGCTTTTGACAAAATTCAACAGCCCTTCATGCTAAAAACGCTCAATAAATTCGGTATTGATGGAACGTACCTCAAAATAATAAGAGCTATTTATGACAAACCCACAGCCAATATCATACTGAATGGGCAAAAACTGGAAAAATTCCCTTTGAAAACTGGCACAAGACAGGGATGCCCTCTCTCACCACTCCTATTCAACATAGTGTTGGAAGTTCTGGCTAGGGCAATCAGGCAAGAGAAAGAAATCAAGGGTATTCAGTTAGGAAAAGAAGAAGTCAAATTGTCCCTGTTTGCAGATGACATGATTGTATATTTAGAAAACCCCATTGTCTCGGCCCAAAATCTCCTTAAGCTGATAAGCAACTTCAGCAAAGTCTCAGGATACAAAATTAATGTGCAAAAATCACAAGCATTCTTCTACACCAGTAACAGACAAACAGAGAGCCAAATCATGAATGAACTTCCATTCACAATTGCTTCAAAGAGAATCAAATACCTAGGAATCCAACTTACAAGGGATGTAAAGGACCTCTTCAAGGAGAACTACAAACCACTGCTGAGTGAAATAAAAGAGGACACAAACAAATGGAAGAACATACCATGCTCATGGATAGGAAGAATCAATATCGTGAAAATGGCCATACTGCCCAAGGTAATTTATAGATTCAATGCCATCCCCATCAAGCTACCAATGAGTTTCTTCACAGAATTGGAAAAAACTGCTTTAAAGTTCATATGGAACCAAAAAAGAGCCCGCATCTCCAAGACAATCCTAAGTCAAAAGAACAAAGCTGGAGGCATCACGCTACCTGACTTCCAACTATACTACAAGGCTACAGTAACCAAAACAGCATGGTACTGGTACCAAAACAGAGATATAGACCAATGGAACAGAACAGAGTCCTCAGAAATAATACCACACATCTACAGCCATCTGATCTTTGACAAACCTGAGAAAAACAAGAAATGGGGAAAGGATTCCCTATTTAATAAATGGTGCTGGGAAAATTGGCTAGCCATAAGTAGAAAGCTGAAACTGGATCCTTTCCTTACTCCTTATATGAAAATTAATTCAAGATGGATTAGAGACTTAAATGTTAGACCTAATACCATAAAAATCCTAGAGGAAAACCTAGGTAGTACCATTCAGGACATAGGCATGGGCAAAGACTTCATGTCTAAAACACCAAAAGCAACAGCAGCAAAAGCCAAAATTGACAAATGGGATCTAATTAAACTAAAGAGCTTCTGCACAGCAAAAGAAACTACCATCAGAGTGAACAGGCAACCTACAGAATGGGAGAAAATGTTTGCAATCTACTCATCTGACAAAGGGCTAATATCCAGAACCTACAAGGAACTCAAGCAAATTTACAAGAAAAAAACAAACAAAAAGTGAGCAAAGGATATGAACAGACATTTCTCAAAAGAAGACATTGATACAGCCAACAGACACATGAAAAAATGCTCATCGTCACTGGCCATCAGAGAAATGCAAATCAAAACCACAATGAGATACCATCTCACACCAGTTAGAATGACAATCATTAAAAAGTCAGGAAACAACAGGTGCTGGAGAGGATGTGGAGAAATAGGAACGCTTTTACACTGTTGGTGGGATTGTAAACTAGTTCAACCATTATGGGAAACAGTATGGCGATTCCTCAAGGATCTAGAACTAGATGTACCATATGACCCAGCCATCCCATTACTGGGTATATACCCAAAGGATTATAAATTATGCTGCTATAAAGACACATGCACACGTATGTTTATTGCGGCACTATTCACAATAGCAAAGACTTGGAATCAACCCAAATGTCCATCAGTGACAGATTGGATTAAGAAAATGTGGCACATATACACCATGGAATACTATGCAGCCATAAAAAAGGATGAGTTCGTGTTCTTTGTAGGGACATGGATGCAGCTGGAAACCATCATTCTCAGCAAACTATGGCAAGAACAGAAAACCAAACACCGCATGTTCTCACTCATAGGTGGGAACTGAACAATGAGATCACTTGGACTCGGGAAGGGGAACATCACACACTGGGGCCTATCATGGGGAGGGGGGTGGGGGGAGGGATTGCATTGGGAGTTATACCTGATGTAAATGACGAGTTGATGGGTGCAGCACACCAACATGGCACAAGTATACATATGTAACAAACCTGCACGTTATGCACATGTACCCTACAACTTAAAGTATAATAATAATAAATAAATTAAAAAAAAAAAAAAAACTTTAGTACAGGTCCTGACACTCAGTATTGTAGGTTTTCTTATTAATCATTGAAATCAAATGTTTTAGATTCAGTGAAAAATATAGGATTTCAAAGCAAGGACAGCAAGCTAAGGCTCATCAACTAAGAGTCACAAATGATTGTCTTAGACCTGTGTGTTAGACCATTTCAACTTTGAAAGTAGCCTCTAGTCAAATATGGGTATGTTTTAATTGTCCAAAATGTGTACCTGTAGTCAAAGTTAGGTAGGAGGGAAGGACATGTGAAAGGAAGATTTCAGAATGTTTTTCATTTACATTGTGGAGGAAGAGAAAGAGTGCACTCATTCTTGGAAATCTCTCTCGTGTTCCCCATTGGCCAGGCACATGCGTGTCTCTCTGATATTCTTAAAATATCAAGTTTGTGGGAGTTGGTATCTGGCTCATGGAGCAGACTGTATCCACATGTAGACAGTCACTTAGGTGATGTGATTCCAGGAGCCCCTAGAAGTCCATGAATCTCCACTCTCTTCCTCTATTATCTGTAACATTGTGGGCTATTCTGTCATTGACGTTTATTCTTTGCGTTGAGTCTTCACCTTTTAATGCTCTGTCTTGGTCATACTCATACAAACTAATCATTAGAACATGACCTTATATTAACTACTAAAGTCTGGAATGCTTTTGAATGCTGATTACAGTATACATCTATAATTTGTCAATTTAAAGAAACACAGAGTGCTGATCCCCACCCCCAGAGTTCCTGATGCAGTATATCTGGGGCAGGGCCTAAGAATTTGCATTCCCAGGTGGTGCTGATGAGGCTGGTCAGGGAATGCACTTTGAGAACCACTGCTCTAGGCTATATCTGGACCTTACCATATACAAAAATAAAATAATTTAAGACACAGTTATAGTTTTCACAAAGTACAAATACTAAAGCAGTAATTCTCTGAAACATATTAACTCACTCAATATGTATTTTGAACAGGTTGAGTTATCTGCTTTCCTATACACATAAAATGAAAGCTTCAAGTCTGAAGCAAAGTTAATGCTCTGGTGGAAACATACTTTTACAATTGTCTGAGCATCAGTGACGAAGGAGCAAATATATTAAAAAGTAGAAATGGAACTCATAAAGCACAACAGGTGTCAGGGAACTAACTCTGCCAAAAAAAAAAAAAAAAAATCTGTGCCTCAGCCTCACCCACTATACAGCCAGCTGTTCTCAATTACCAGCAACCTGTAGATACCTACATCAGGGTTACTCAGAAGTGACTCTCAGTAAAGTTTAGAGGTATGTGTGGCAAACAGGGTTCTTCTTTCTGCTAGAAACTTGGATATGCACTTCTACCTGCCTAAATGCTTAAAAAAAAAAAAAAGACCAAATTCCTGAAACAGAAGCTACTGGAACAATGTTAGTGATCCTAGTTTCCTAGTTTTTGTTTTTCTGTTTGTTTATTTTGAGACAGAGTCTTGCTCTGTCACCCAGGCTGGAGAGTAGTGATGCAATCTTGACTCACTGCAACCTCCATCTCCCAGGTTCAAGCAATTCTCCTGCCTCAGCCTCCCAGTTAGCTGAGATTACAGGGGTGCACCACCATGCCTGGTCAATCTTTTTTGTTTTTAATTTTTAGTAGAGACGGGGTTTCACCATGTTGGCCAGGCTGGTCTCAAACTCCTGACCTCAGGTGATCCACCCGCCTCAGCCTCCCAAAGTGCTGGAATTACAGGCGTGAGGCACTGTGCCCAGCCTCCTAGTTTCTATTATAGATCTACCAAGTGCTGATTGCCTGGGTTTTAAAACTCATTTCTGCACATACACACTGCCCTCCCCAGTTCCCACTCACATATGAATTGTCTTTATTTTAATTTGCCTATCTAGCTAACTCCTAACTGAAGAGATGCTTATATTCAACATGACCATTTTCCCAGCCCTTGCTCCTTCTATGAACCCTTAATCTGATGCAACCTTTAACCTGGTATGATGCAGCTAATTACATGCAGCTAATCTGTGCGTGTAGGAATTAGATATATGGTCTACCTATGCCAATGACCACATGCACTTCCCCTAAATTTTAGTAGTAGCCAGATATAGATCAATATATTGCGACATCAAATATTTTAGTAAGTTGCTGAAGTACATTTTTTAAAATACAGAAAAAAGCAGAAAAGCATAGAAGCTAAACATATCAATTATTCTTTATCCCATCACTCAGAGGTAACTTCTATCATATCATATACATCTATATGTCTCTGTGTGTGTGTGTGTGTGTGTGTGTGTGTGTGTGTGTGTGTGTGTGTTTAAGAGACATGCTCTGTGTTTCCCAGGCTGGTCCTGAACTCCTGGGTTTAAGTGATCCTCCCACCTCAGCCTGTTGAGTACCTGGGACTACAGTTGTGCATCACCACCATCTCTTTATCTAAATAAATTATTTGGTATTGTTTATACAACTCTCTAATCTGCATTTTTCTCAATGTGCCTGATTATGTTAGATAGGGTACTCTCTTCTCCCTCCCTTTCCCTAAATATCCCCCTCCTCCAATCCACTCTATGAGGAAATGTCTATTTTCATCCTCCAGGAAGGAGCATTATCACATGGAGCTTCGAACTTGTATTTTATCTGATTTTCAGTGATAACGTTTTGGAAGAAGAATGGATTACTTGAATGGAGGCTGCTTTAAAGCCTCAAGTTGATTGGTACAAATTACCAGTAGTGTCTAAAAATAAACCAACCCCAGTTAGAATGGCAATAATTAAAAAGTCAGGAAACAACAGACGCTGGAGAGGATGTGGAGAAATAGGAACACTTTTACACTGTTGGAGTAGGAGTATAAATTAGTTCAACCATTGTGGAAGACAGTGTGGCAATTCCTCAAGGATCTACAACCAGAAATACCATTTGACCCAGCAGTCCCATTACTGGGTATATACCCAAAGGATTATAAATCATACTACTATAAAGACACATGCACACGTATGTTTATTGCAGCACTGTTCACAACAGCAAAGACTTGGAACCAACCCAAATGCCCATCGGTAATAGACTGGATAAAGAAAATGTGGCACATATACACCATGGAATACTATGCAGCCATTAAAAGGATGAGTTTATGTCCTTTGCAGGGACATGGGTGAAGCTGGAAACCATCGTTCTCAGCAAACTAACACAAGAACAGAAAACCAAACACTACATGTTCTGACTCATAAGTGGAAGTTGAACAACGAGAACACATGGACACAGGGAGGGGAATGTCACATACCACAGCCTGTTGAGGGTTGGGCGGCTAGGGGAGGGAGAGCATGAGGAGAAATACCTAATGTAGATAATGGGTTGATGGGTGCAGCAAACCACCATGGCATGTGTATACCTATGTAACAAACCTGCAGGTTGTACACATGTATCCCAGAACTTAAAGTATAATCGGAAAAAAAAATTTTTTAAATAAAATAAACCAACCTACAACCCTCTCTCTCTTTTGTCTCTTAAATGACCTCCCCTCAAGCTTCTGACAGGTCTATCCCAGGGGTCTGCCATATTTGCTCCATCCTCTGAATTATTTACAGTCAAGAACTTTGCAAGAGCTAAGTTAGGAGCTGGAGGTCAGAGGCCAGATGCATTGGCCTGTTCTCCATTCTAGCTTTAACTACAATAAAGCTGAAAATGTAAACCCTTTTAGATTCCCTGTGATTATTTTTAATTGACTCAAACCAAAGTGTGGTAAGAGGATGTCTGAGTGTTTGTATTTACTTGGTTCCTGACTCTTGCATGTACTTGTTACCTCCAAGTATTTATATCTATACAACTGCTTTAATAAAAATCATTTCACGTATATATCTGATTACCTCTTTGTCATAGAGTATGTTTATACAAATGGTATTACTGAATCAAAAAGTATGAGCATTATAAGGTTTTTGATATGTACTACCAATGTTTTTCTACAAAGTTTTCAATAATTGACCATCCCACCAGTAATATATAAAATTGCTATCTTATTTTATCCTCATTAGCATTGAGTATTATCACTGTTAAATGTGTCAATATTATAAAAGAAAATCATTTTAATATTTTCTTTTGATTATTAGCTAACAAACAATTTAACATATTTATTAATCATTTTTATTTATTTGGTTACTATACACATTTCATAATTTTCACATTGGATGTTTAACAGTAAAGATTTTTAAATTATTTCAAGAAACCATTTTCAGACAAGATATATTTGGTGAAAATGGTGAGATTGGTTACCACACTATTATTTTTCCGTGTACAATCTTCATGGCAGTTAGATTGGGGTGACAGGGCAGCAATGTCACCAATGGGAACACGAGCAGAAGACATGTATCACTCCTACTGCGAGTCAGTATAAAGCATTGTGAATTCTCCTTGGCTTGCTCTTTCATTCATATAGCAAGAAGTAAAGAACTGTTGAGGTGGCTAAACTGCGATAAAGAAGCCTGAAGTTGCAATATAGAGGTCTAAATTATCCATATGGAAGCTGTCCTAGATTTCCTTCATTGAGGAAGAACCACAAAGAAGAGCCAACTGACTTTCAAAATACAGTGAAGTCAGTGAAAACAAAAATTTTGTGTTAACTCCCTATCTATCACAATTAGTACAACATAGCACAGCCTAACAAAGGGGAAAAGCCAAAAATCAGTTATTCTAAACCGGGGGTGGATTCGGCACCTCACAGGGGATATTGACATTGTATGGAGACCTTTTTTGCTTATCAAAACTGGAAGTATACTAACTGCATCTGATTGGTAGAGACCAGGGATGCTGCTAAGCATCCTGTAATGTATAGGACTACCCCTCAGAGCAAAAACTTATGTGGCTTAAAATGTTGACAGTGTTTAGGTTGGGGCGTGCTTTAAATCTATCATATTTGCAGGAAATATTTTCCCAGTTTACCTTAGACTCTTAAACTTTCTTTATAGAAGGTTTTCTGAAGTCCATAAACATTTTCCGATATAGTTTGTGTGGGGGTTAATTTGTTTCCATTGTAAGAACAACATATGGTCACAATAGATTACTTGGGAAATAGAGGACATCCTTGCTAGATGAACCTGCATAATTGGGTGAGAAAAGCTGATCTTTATGACCAAAATGGGGAAAATAAGGAACATCTTTCCTCAGAACTTGAACTAAGAAATAGTTTCAAATAGATGGTACGAATTTCAGACTGGAAAAAAGTCACCTAGGGACGATGCCATTCTTACCAAGAGAAATGGTGCTATGTGGTAGGAAATGAGTAAAGGACATCCTGGGAAACATCATCGACACTTTCTAAGTTGGAAAAAATTACAGGGGAAAGGGGAAGACTTTGTTAAGCTATTTTTTTTCTCTGAAGACAATTTCATTCAGAGGTTGCTTTAGCAAAGGAGTCTCACCAAATTTAAAGTCTCTGGCAGTGCTCTCACAAAGACCCATGTCCTCATCAATCATTTAGCACCATCCTGAGGTAGAGAAACACTTCCCGGAATTAGATTCTCCCAACCTACAAAGGCAAGTATTGGAGGTGAGTGCAAGCTACAGGACAGGAAGGAACCACTCCCCAGAGAGCCATTTTTACCTTGCATTTGGAAATAATAGAATGATTGATTAATAAAAAACACGTAGCAAATTGCAAGTTGAAAGCATACAAGATGTGTTCTAGATATGTACTGCTAAGTTACAAACCACCCCATTGTTTTTAGCTTAGAACATTTATTCAGCTCATGAATTTGCAATCTGGGCAGGGTTCACTCAAGAGAGCCTGTCTCTGCTCCACACAGCATTAGCTGGGATTGCTCCAAGGCTAGGGGCTGAAATGAGCTGAAGGTTTGCTCACTCCTGTGTCTGGCAGTTGATGCTGGAAATATAGAAACTGTCAGGGACTGAAAGAGCAGTGTCCTGGTATCTATCGGCCTTAAGTGACATCTGGGAGCTGTTTAGGTTACAGCTTTCTGGTTTGTTTTCCCCATATCGCCATAATTTCTCGATAGACATGTATAGTTTACTCCCATGCAGTTTTCTGATGCTTTTTCCTCATGCAACTAATTCCCTCCTCTCTCATACTATTCCCTGTAAGTCTTAGCCACCGAGACCTCCCTGTCTCTTCAAATCAGAGAAAGTTTCATGCTCTACCTGTGATTCCTTTCAGTATAGGGGAGGACAGCATATGCCTCCACACAACAGGTCAGGACAATCACAGGGCGCACATTTGTTTTCCTTTTCAGAGACCACAGGCCTGAATTTCCTATTGTGCAATGTCCAAAAATTATACATATATGTCAATGAAAAGAAGTCAAACTCTGTAAAAATTTGCAGAGATTTATTCTAAGCCAAATGTGAGGTCTGTGACCCATGACAGCCCCAGGAGGTCCTGAGAACATGTGCTCAAATTGGTGGGGTTACAGCTTTTACACACTTTAGGAAGACAGCAGTTACAGGCAGATACACAAATCAATATATACATGTAAGGTGGACATTGATTCAGCCCAAAAGGAGGGACATCTTGAAGGTGGGGGAGGGGGCTTCCACATCATAGGTGTATTTAAATATTTCCTGATTGGCAATTGGTTGAAAGGGCTAAGCTCTGCCTCAAGAGTAGAAGTGAGCAGAAAGAAATGATTGTAGATAAGGGGGGTTATGGAAGCCAAGGTCCTTGTTATATAAATGAAGCCCCCAGGTAGCGAGCTTCAGAGATAATAGATGGTAAATATCTCTTGTCAGATCATGAAAGGTGCCAGACTCTTAGTTAAATCTCTCCTGGATCAGGAAAAGACCTGGAAAGGGAAGGGGATTCTTTACAGAATGTAGATCTTCCCCTCAAGAGACAGTTTCCAGGGCCATTTCAAAATATGTCAAAGAAATGTATTTTGGCAAAATACTTCAATTTATTTCAGGGCCCGCTGTCTGTCTAGAGTCAGGTTGAAATTTGGTAACTTATTGCTACAAAGAGTCTGTCTTTTTTCTTTTTTTCTTTTTTTTTTGAGACGGAGTTTCACTCTCGTTGCCCAGGCTGGAGTGCAATGGCGCAATCTCGGCTCACAGCAACCTCCACCTCCCACTTCAAGCAATTCTCCCGCCTCAGCTTTCCAAGTAGCTAGGACGATAGGTGCCCGCCACCATGCCTGATTAATTTTTATATTCTTAGTAAAGACGGGGTTTCACCATGTTGGCCAGGCTGGTCTCAAACTCCTGACCTCAGGTGATCCACTCGCCTTGGCCTTCCAAAGTGCTGGGATTACAGGCATGAGCCACCATGCCTGGCCAATTTATTTATTTCAGGGCTCGCTGTCTGTCCTGTGATGCTACACTAGAGTCAGGTTGGAATTTGGTATCTTATTGCTACAAAGCGTCTGTTCTGTCAGTCTTAAGATATCTGTTTTAATGTTAATGCTGGACAGTTGTGCCTGAATTACAACGGGAGAAGAGTATAATGAGGCACGTCTAACCCTGCCTTCCCATAATGGCCTGAATTTGTTTTTTCAGGTTTACTTTGGAATCCCCTTGGCCAACAGGAGAGGTCCATTCACTTGGTTAGGGGGGCTTAGAATTTTATTTTTGGTTTGCATATACATTGATATGATTTGGATCTGTGCCCCCACCCAAATCTCATGTCAAATTTTAATCCCCAGTGTTGGAGGTGGGGCCTGGTGGGAGGTGACTGGATCATGGGAGTGGATTTCCCCCTTGATGCTGTTCTCATGATAGTAAGTTCTCATGAGATCTGGTTGTTTAAAAGTGTGTGGCACGCTCTCTCTTTCTCCTGCTGCAGTCATGTGCCTGCTTCCCCTTCACCTTCCACCATGATTGTAAGTTTCCTAAAGGCTCCCCAGAAGCAGAAGCTACTATGCTTCCTGTATAGCCTGCAGAACTGTGAGCCAATTAAACTTCTTTTCTTTATAAATTGCCCAGTCTCAGGTATTTCTTCATAGCAATGCAAGAACAGACTAATATATATACACACATCTATATAGACACATATATACATATATACACACACATATATACATATATATATGGAAGCAAGGAAAGTCTAGTGCCTCTTCCTGTATCATGGCCTGAAGCATCAATTATGTATTGATTATAAATGTTTAAGCTAATGGGTACATCAGGTCCACTCTACTATTATCTCTACTGTGATATATGATTATTTCCCTGTAGCCAAAAAAAAAACAACCTAAAAGAGCTGTTAGATGAGATTTCTAACCAAGTTGCCATTCCCATTTTAGAAGAACAAAAAGACAATTTCAATATCTGGTATTCAAATCTACAGAGGATAACCACCATAAATTTCCTGTCTGAAAACTGATGCTCCAAAAATAAGCAATCCAATAATTTGAACATAAAATTGTACTTAAACATAAAACTAGAAGTCACAGTGATAGCTATTCGAAATATGTAAAAGAGTGATGAATAGAATTTTTAAAGGTCACATTAGCAAAAATTTGTTGAGGCTCTAAGTAAAGATTAAAAAAGCTTTCAAATATAAATAATTCTTCAGACATCCAGGAAGAAAAATCAAGTCACCTATCAAGGGGGAAACGTAGACAAGCCTCAGAGTCTCCACATGAGTAGCTAATGTCAGAGGGCAATGGCACACTACGAGTTCTGAGGATCAAGCCCAGGATACCCAGACACATTGTTGTTTAAAAAGATCAGTAACAAGAAGACATTTTTAAACATTAAAGAAGTCAGCTTCTCAAGACACTTTTTGAAAAACTACTCCACATAAAAGATCAGGAAACCAAAAGATGAAACAAAATAAAATAATTGAGGAGTGGAATAACTGTGATAAAAAGGACTGATGGGAAACGTTGAAGCTAACTAAATATGCAACCAAGCTTAAAAGACCAGAGTAATTACTATACACACACATATACACACATATACAAACACACACATATACACATGAACATATATACATATACACACTCATGCATACTTGAACATATTTTCATATATATGTATATATACATATCCATTAAGTGTCATATAGGACGGTGACTTCTTAACTTGGATGCTAATATGTGTGTAAGATAAAAGTCATATTAATGCAAAAATTACCCTCAAAAATCCTTTAAACCTCTAAGAGAGTTCAACACACATGGTTTTGTGTCTGCAACCTTATATATTAAATATTTTAAAGACTAACACTGCCTTGAAAATTACTCCTTTGACAAAAGGAAGGAACTAAAGGAAATTTGTATGCAGATAACTGGGTGTGCAAACAATTCTGCCTTTAAGCTACGTATCAAATACTTATTGTGAATAAGGAATTGGTAGAGAATTCAAAAACATTTCTGTTCTTCTGCAGGGTTGATTCCATTCTGTTTTAGTATTATACATGTATTCACTATGCAGCTCTCCAGAAATTCAAAAAAAAAAAAAAAATCCAGTGGTGAATGGAAAAGTGATAGAAAATTCTAAAGAGTTCTCCCTTGCCTACAGAATTTACTCTAATTTGTTTAAATATCAAGCATCTATAAACATAATAAATGTTAATAAATGTATTTGTGATTGTGAAGATTAAAGGTTAACTTGTAAAATCAGTGTGTAACTTAAAAGATTCTACTGTAAATCTTAGCAAAGTTAAAATATATGCACAATTTTAAAAAATGGAGTAAATTTTTAAAAATAAGTACTTTATCTTTTATAGTAGAGAGTAAACAAATACCATCTAAAATTGGAAGTTAGCTTTTGAAAATGGTACAATGAATGAAAATCCTTTCATTTATGTAACAACCTTTTCTCTCAGTTTCAAATGGATATTTCAGGAACTAGTACATGTTATATTGAAGAATACAGATAGGTTCAGTTTCACTCCATTTTCTTTATCATCAATAAAATAAATCCAATCAAATTTTTGTATTTTATTTAAATTAGAATGTACAATATAACCCAGTTTTTCTATAATTATTTCTATCTCCCTACCTGTTTTTCTAACTCTATGCTTGTATAAAAGATGTCTCTGAAAATACTAACACTGATGATTTTTGGTGACAATTTGAATGAATTCAATTTTTAAAAATTATTAGTTTCTATATTGCTATAACAACATCAAAACTAAAACAAAAAACAAAAAACAAAAACTCTCTAAGCAAGTGACAGAAGTGCCAGTGTCCTATCCCCTCCATTGCCCTCGTTCACCATTTCTATACCAACTGCTACTTTTAGGTGTCAAAAAAGAAAAGCCTCTCTTCTCTTTCAACAACAAAAAGAATCTTTCCTCCACATAAACACCTTCTAATAGATATACATAGAGGTCTAGTTCAGTACTAGCTATCAGTTTATAAGCATTTTATCCCAAAGAACCCTGTTACAGCTCTGTCTTCATAAATGTGTTTGATATTTTGACAAAATCCAATAATAAAATGACTAAAAACAGACATCTTCCCACACCAGACTACACCAGTTCAGTGATATAATTCAGATGGCTTGCTCAATTGCAGATTAATATAGTATATTCATGAATGAACAGCTAATTCTTCCTCAAAGTTACAGTTTTTATTTTGTTGCCTAAAACCGATGCTTTTTAACAGTGATAGTTTGTAACTTTTTAAGTTTCATTTTTCTTGGCTTTGTCATTTTGATGACCATTAAAAGCACACTTTAGCGATGTCTATTATATGACGCATGTCTTCTTTAAGGAGAATAATTTCTTTTTATAATTAACTCCTCAGCCACTGACTGGTCTGTCAGGATTCTTCTGATTTGGTCTTCAAAACCTGGCTTTAACTTTGGAACATAAGGTTAACATAGTGAGAAACATTTAAAATAACTAAAGAGTAAAGCTCCATTGTTTTGAATTTGAGACTACCCTTAAAGGATACATTTTTTTATCCTCCTCACCCCTTAAGTACAAATGAAACACTTTGTTTTCCTATCTTTTACTGGAGACGGAAGTGTAGATTTCCTTGTCAACACTTGCCATGATTGGTAAATGCTGAACAAGGTAGTTGGCAGGGAGAATTTCTGTGGCAAAAATGAAAATAAAGTCACCATAGACCTTGTGGATTTAACCCTAACATTGGCTTTGCTTTTTGACACTGCAATCAAACATACCATTTCTATGTGGTATGTGTATGCATCGCTCACCACAAGATCAGTGTGCTGGGGCTTAAAAGGAAAACATTTATGAAAATATAGCACACATGTAGGACATATATACACACAAAGTGTTGAAAATTTGGTGGTAAGAGTTATATTAGACCACATCTACGATGACAGGTATAGCTCCACATTCCATGGTTTACCAGAATGTTGAACTATAGAAAGTCTACAAAGGAAGGTGACCAAATTGAGGGAGATCTAGAAACTATGCTAGGAAAAGAAAGAGGAGGATGGAAAATGTCCACCTTGAGTAAGAAGAGCCTCAGGAAAACCAGGATAAGCTAGCATGTGGAATACTTTAAGGGAAAACCTTAACCAATAAGTTACTATTTTACGAAGGTAGATTTCAAGTCAGTAGAGGAAACAACTATCAATGCTAATATTAGAACAAAGTGGTTGGGAGGGGTTGTTTGTTTTGAGATGGCGTTTCGCTCTCATTGCCCAGGCTGGAATGCAATGGCACAATCTCAGCTCACTGCAACCTCCACCTCCAGGGTTCAAGCGAGTCTCCTGCCTCAGCCTCCTGAGTAGTTGGGGTTACGGGCACCACACCTGGCTAATTTTTTTTTTTATTATTTTTAGTACACACAGGGTTTCACACTTTTGCCCAGGCTAGTCTCGAACTCCTGACCTCAGGTGATCCGCCCGCCTTGGCCTCCCAAAGTGCTGGGATTACAGGCAAAAGCCACCACATCGGGCCAAAATAAAGTTTTATGTTAAAAAAAGAAAATTCCCATCCTTGAACTGCTTTAAAAGGAAGTCAAAGTGACCTATCAAGCTCTCAGAAATGTAGCACGAATGATGATTAAAGTGAACAGAAATTCTTTCTATATGTCCCAATTATTTTACATTCTAAGAATTTCATCACTCTGTTAATAAGGAGAGAGAAATCCAGTTTTTGAAAGCGTAATGAAAGAGTTGGCTTTCAGAGAATTGTCCAATTATAAACAGGGAATGCTGAAGCTGGAATCCAGATCTTCTAACTGTAAATATGTTCTACCTGTCTAAGTTTTTTTACAAAACTGTTCAGATAAATAATACTCATTAGTAATATAATATTAAAATATTTAAAATCATGGTCATGGGAATACAAAGAAGAGTTCTTAATCCTTAATCTGCCTCCCTGTATCTTAATATTGCATCACTCAACTTTAACTAATATGGCTTTTGAAGATTTCACTAAATCTGTTCTTCCTGAAATACTTTCTGAATTTATCTCACAGGTAGAGGGCACTTATATTTTAAAATGTCCACTAATAGACCATTTAGATTATATAAAGGCAGGCACAGTCCACTGGAATGTAAGCTTCGTAAGTGCAGGCATTCATTCATGCATTCATTCATTCATTCATTCATTTGAGATGGAGCCTCGCTCTGTCACCCAGACTGGAGTGCAGTGGCACGATCTATGCTCACTGCAACCTCTGCCTCTCGGGTTCAAGCGATTCTCTTGTCTCAACCTCCCGAGTGGCTGGGATTACAAGTGCACACCACCACGCCCGGCTAATTTTTGTATTTTTAGTAGGGACAGGGTTTCACCATGTTGGCCAGGCTGGTCTCAAACTCCTGACCTCAGGTGATCCGCCTGCCTCGGCCTCCCAAAGTCGTGGGATTAGAGGCATGAGCTACCGCACACGGCCAAGAGCAGGCATTTTCATCTGTTTCTCTGAGCCTAAGGGCCTAGAACACAGCCCAACACATGGCAGGTACTCAATAAACATTTATTGAGTCAATCATTGAGTGAATGGAGATTAAGGCAAAATGAAAAAAGTATGTTTTTAGTTGTCTCCTGGCTTATTCAGAGGAAAGGGATAACGGCTTTAACCTCAGAGAAGACAGGAGATAAGAGACGGCGCTTATGGCAGGAAGGAAGAGAGGGTATGATCCGGAGAAAGGACTGGATAGAGGATGGCAGCTTCAGGAAGCAAGATGACAAGAGAGCATAAGAAATCTAATTCAAAGCTCCTACACTTCTTTGAATGAATCTAAGACATAAAGTGATAACTGAACTATAAAGGCATTTTAAAACTAGAATTATAAAAGTGAATGGATTTCTAATGGTATCTGGTAATAGAAGTTTAGAATTTAAAATGCATTAGCAAAATCTTAAAAAAACTACATTGTTTGCTTGAAAAGATTTTCTTGGAAATTTGTTTCCTTCTAAAAAGAAAAATGGGATGGTTAGTCAGTAGAGCTAGGGCATTTATAACAATGTCCTTTATATCTTACCATTGATTTGTTTTCATTAGGTAAGTAGCTTGTTTTCTAAAGCCTTTTTTCCCCTTTTGCTCTTGGCCTTAATAAAATTGGTGGTTCTGGCACAGTCATTAATTCCATAGTTGTAAAATTCCCTTAGAGAAACATGGTAACTTCAGTTTATTGAAAATACTAGGAGAAGGGTAGTTTATTAGGTATTTGGATGACTGGATGTTGAGAAATATATCATTTATCATTTAAAATATCCTTGGTACAAGGGCACTGCTAAGTATATGCATATAAAATACTGAACATCTGGATTAAAACAGAAATGGCAATGAGATGTGATGTCTTCATTATGCCAGACAACTAGATATGTGGAGACATATGGCAGAGTGAGTTTTTACATTTTATTGGCATGTTTATAGATCCACAGAAGGAATCCATCCAATTCTAGAAGCTAAGTATTTTTTTCTTCCATTTTAGATATTAGGAACAATTAGGAAAATCATCCCATACCACAACTGTATGAGATTCAGTCAGTAACAGACAAAAGGATGTCTAAACAGCCAAATCTTAAATAGGATAGTAATACTGATGGCCAAGTTGGATCTATCAATACCTATGCAATTTATCATAAATGTCCTCCAAAATATCAAATCTAAGAATTATATTAGTACAAACTTAAAGCTGGGAAGGATTTTGGAGATTATCTTGCCTGATCCATCAACTTTAGTGAAGAGAAAATCAAAATGATGATAGTAACACACATTCCTGTCTTCGAGGGGTTATCAGTTTAATGAGAAGATAACCCCTCAACAGGAAATTACCATATAGGGTAATGGAGGGCAAATGGATACAAAAACTGAGTATTATAGGATTACATAAAAATGATATTATCTCTTGCTTTGAGGGCTAGGTGAGGATCAAAAATAACCTCCCAGAACAGATAACTCTGAAGCTAAATCAATAAAGAAAGAGTAAGAGTTATGCAGGTCAAGCAGAGAAAAGGCATTACAGGAATGGAAATAGAAATAGAACAGAAATAGAAATAGAAATCCCTTAAGGAAAGAAAAGCCATGTTGTATTGAGGGAGCTGCAAGCAGTCCATTTGAGTTGGTTGGCACACAGAAATGGCAGTAAGACAGAGGCTTCTGGGTGTCAGGATAAGAAATAAACTCTACAACTACACTTAATACGTTTATGTATGTATATGTGTTTATGTATGTATACATGCATATGAGTGGATGTGTGAATCAAAATTCAATGGCATAATACTTAGCCACTTACAGGCAATGCACTCTATTTTCTATTCTTATTGTAATTTATTTAAAAATATTGGTAAACGCTCACTAACATAAAGGACATGATCCACTAAAGTGCTATGATCTGCTGTTTGAAAGACACTCATGAAAGTTGAAGGACAGTAAGGTCATGATAAACTATGGATATCAGACATTATGCATTGGAGAATGGAGAGTCATGGAAGAATTTTGAGCAGGGGAGTGAAGTGATGCCACTTGCATATAGAAAGATCATCTAAATCACTCCAAAAAGGCCTGGAAAGGCTTTCATGAAGGAGGTCAATTTTAGAAGTTTCTAGAGGTAATTTAAACCATTGATAGTGGTGCCAGAATTAAGATATATGTTTTGAGGATGATGAAATGCAATTAAGAAGTTATAATTAATTGGACTTCATTATTATTTGGAAGAGGGTAAATCAGGGGGAAACGTGGTGAGATTTTGGAGTCTGTCATAGGAAGTATGTGGATAGTAATACCATTCACTGAAGGAAAAATAGGAAGAACAGTTAAGGGCTGAGAATAATGATTCGGTTTGGGCATTCTGAGTTTCAGGTATCTGTTGGATATCTAAACAGAGATATCAAGCTAAATGGTAAATACAGATGCTCCTCAACTTACGATAGGGTTGCATTCTGATCAACCCAATTGTAAGTTGAAAATATCTAAGTGGAAAATGCATTTAATACACCTAACCTACTGAACATCATAGCCTAGCCTACCTTTGAGGTGCCCAGAACACTTTCATTAGCCTATAATTAAGCAAAATCATCTGGGAACACAGTACACTGTAGAGTATCAGTTGTTTACCCTCATGATCACATAGCTGAGTAGGAGCTGTGGTTCAGTACCACTGCTCAGCATCTTGAGAGAGTATAGCACACTTTCTACTGAATGTGTGTGATTTTCACACCACCCTAATACCAAAAAATCTTAAGTTGAGCTATCGTAAATTGAGGACTGTCTGATATGATTCCAGAGAGCAAATGACAGTTGTGGCTGGACAGATTTACAAGCTAGTAGTGTACATGAAATAACTGAAGCCACCGTTTAAAAACCCATTTATGGATTGCGAATATTTGCAATAATATTTTCTGACCCTCTAAATGCATAAAACAATATTATAACATATGAGAGGTACATTATTATCATGCCCATGTACAGATCAGGAAACAGGCCCAGAGACTTTAAATACTTTTTAAAGCTTAGTTTTGCCAGAATGCAAGACAGAAGCCCAAATTTTTTTATGATGCCCCTTTTGTTTTTTTTCCCCAGTCTACTGGGTTGTTCCTCTTCACCATGCCATCTGCTTTAGCTCAAGTAAGAATAAATACATCTCTTCTTGTCCAAATAATACCTAGTTTATCTGCATTTATAAGTCATTAATTATTAGGTTGTTTTGCTCTGTTTTGTTTTTTGTGTGCAGGGTTTTGATTAATCATCCTTCATAATTCATAGAACATCATCATCATTCATTCCTGGAAGGCCAGTCTCTTATGTATTTATTCTCTTTTACCCTCATTCAATATTTTTATGTCCTGCTATTGACTACCTTTCTAATATGTTAGATATTCATCCTGTTATTTATGTTCTTAAAGCAAACTAAATATGACCTGAGAAGGACGCCATACTTCTCTATTTGAGTCCTTGTGGACGAACTGCAACCTAACTTAATAGGTAGACAAGATTGAGAACCTAACTTGGGAGTGTGCACCTGTAACAGTGGCCAGGCCTTGGCCAATCCCACCAGACATACGTCAACCACTCATATACTGTCGAGTGTTCAAACTTTGTTCAAATAAGGCAAATGCTGAGCTGTAACCAGTCCAGTTGTTTCTGTACCTCACTTCCGATTTCTGTAGGTAACTTCCCTTTTTAGTCTATAAATCTTCCTCTACCACATGGCTGCACTGGAGTCTCTCTGAATCTGCTGTGATTCTTAGGGCTGCCTGATTCACAAATCGTTCATTGCTCAATTAAACTCCTTTAAATTTAACTCGGCTAAATTTTTTAACAGACAGTGTCAGAAGCGGGGTCCAAAGTAGACCCTCTAACGCACCCCAGGAGTACTGAGTGAACAAACAAGGTACCTGCAGAACCCACTTGTGTCCATTGATCTCTCAAGAGCAGTTGGAGATCATGGGTAAGTTCTCTCTTGGATTTTGGAGCTCCATGGATTGGTGTTTTGAATTCTACAAGTTTCTTTGAGCAAACTTCCAATAGAAACTGGGTTTGGAAGTCATGACAGAAACTGCGCTGGGTCCAGGAATGGATTTTATCTGGTAATTAACTGACTTGGATCCAGTTAGAGGCCTCTTACATCTGACTCGGTCAGAAAGCAACTGGTAGTAAATGGTAATATTGCAGGGGTTGTAAAATTTGGCTTTTAAAAATTCAAGGGGATTTTTGTGTTCTCCCCCTTTGTTTCATTTTTCTTTTACATACTTAGGTAAGAAAAATCACTGGCTAAGGTAATACGCTCTATAACAGATCTACTATCAAGGCTATAGTTACACATCAGACTTTAAGTTCTCTTGTAAAAGTTATGTTAAATAATAGAATTGACTAAACAGAAAAGTATCTGTACAACTACTGACCCTTGTGGCCTATGGAAAAATACATCAAATGTAGATTATAAAAATTCAGTTATAGGTGATTAATGAAAAGACCACTTAGTTAAGTGAAAAGACTCTTCACCTAACTCATTCCTTGATCTATTTGATTTTAGGTGGTTTGGTTTTTGAGGACCCTGAGTGAAGAACATACTCCAAACACTTGGTATTATCCTCCTGACAGTCATAATAATAGTCTCCCTGGTACACCGCATTCTCTCAAAGGTTTTAAATGTTTACATTTAAACAAACATTTACATTTAAATTTACATTTTCATTTACATTTTTTAAAAAATCAAAGGTTTTAAAGGTTTTACACACAGCCGTCTCTAGAATGTCAAATGGTCTCTCTTCAACTGGAATGACAAAAACCGAAAAAAAATAAATACAACCATGAGAACATCATAACCTATGAATGACGTACTGAGGCCAAAAACCCAAAATGATGGTAACTAAGAGTGACACTAAGGCCCTAAGTTTTAGTCACACTCTCACCTAAATGAAAACCTGGCCAAAAAGGAAGCACCTTTTTAGACAAAATTATGGAAGGCCATTATTTTGGACTGAGCTCATACACCAGACCCCAACAAACTAAACTAAACCAAAATGGAGTCACTTATACTAAATGTAACATAATCAAACTAAGACTTTAAAGAAACACATAGATCCTAAAACAGACCAAGTTTTGTTTTTCTCCTGTAAACAGAATGTTTCAATATAAGGAACTACCCTCTACTCAGTCCTCCTTCCTACCCTTACAAAACTCACTGTTCTACTGTTCCCCAAGGGGTTTCAAGACCAAATAAATACATATAGGATGGTAATAATGACATCAATGACTAAAGTTTTGGCCAATCTCTCAAAATTGAGAAAATGACCAAAAAGGGGGAATTGTTAAAACAAACTAAATATGGTCTAAGAAGGACTCCTATATTTGCATAGAACTATAGAAGTACTTCTATATTTGAGTCCTTATGGATGAACTACAACCTGACTTAATAGGTAGACAAGATTGAAAACCTAACTTGAGAGTGTGCACCTGTAACAGTGACTGGGTCTTGGCCAATTCCAACAGCCATATGTTAACTTCTCATACACTGTCAAGTGTTGAAAGTGTGTTCAAATGAGACAAACACTGAACTGTAACCAATCCAGTTGTTTCTGTACCTCACTTCTGATTTCCGTGCCTCACTTCTCTTTTTTGGTCTATAAATCTTCTTCCACTACGTGCCTGCACTACAGCCTCCCTGAATCTACTATGATTCTGGGGCCTGCCCATTCATTGCTCAATTAAACTCCTTTAAATTGAATTCGGCTGAATTTTTTACCTTAACAATGTGTACTGTGTTATAAGCGTCCATTTCAGTTTGTTTTCTTATTGTCTTAACTCAGCACTATTGTTTTTAACAGCTATTCATAACTATGTAGACATATCTAGTCTGTTCTTTCCAACTACTCCATAGCAATCCAAGGTATCTATCAACCACATTTTGTTTATCACTTCCCTCTGAGGTTGGCATCTAGTTGTCTCTAACTTTTTGTTACTGACAACAACCCTGTGGCAAATTTCCATGTAAATATTTTCTTAATAGACCTCTATGAGAATCATCTGAGCTATATACCCAAATAGAAATGCAAGCTCATAGGATATGCATGCACTTAATTTCATTAAGTGTTATCAGACGTTTTTTCAGAATGGCTATTAACAGTGTGCTCTCCAAATCACGTTTGTATGTTAGTTTTATTGAAGAAGTTCTTCCCATTCCTAGGTCTCCAAAATACTGTTCTACTTTTCTTCTATTAATTTTATGGTTTTACCTCTCATATTTAGACCTTAACCCACATTATTTACATATACCTATATATATAATCGATTATATATATTACATGTGGTGACTATTTATAGTTTTTAACAGCTTTATTGAGGTATGATATTGATATAGGGAAAAACTGCATGTTTAATATATACAAGCTGGTGAGCATGAACATATGCCTATATATAATGTCTTATATAAAATAAATTTTAGTAATGTCATTCACTACCCAATCCATATTTTCTCCATTAGTTTTCAGTGTCATTGTTATCAAATATTAATTTTCTGTATCAACATACTCTATCTTCTCTAAAGCATGACTCTCCAGCCTTGGAAAGAATCATCTAGTAGGTTTTTATTTAATTCAATCAGCTTATCTCAAGCTTTTATAAATGTACATTTTTCTTATTGCAGTCCTTCTATGGAAGCAGTGAATCCCTTGATTTTAAGTAATGTTAAACGGGATTCAACCCAGTTGTGCCACACCTCTTTGAACATTTGAATTTGGCAAAAGCCTCTAAAACTGGTAGATACAACACACCTGAGAAATAACATTGCAAAGAAGTGTGAGAGCTTACACACAGCTTTGGGTTACAATAACCCCAATTGTTCCACTGATTCAAGAAATGATTTCAGGGCAGTTATTTTCTCTCCTTCCTGGGTAAAATAAATATTATACCTGCCACCTGCGTACTTTGAAGAAAGTTTCAGATTCACTGACTGGTATTTATGGGATAATAATGTGAGACATTTACTGATACAAAATCTCTGTATTTCCAATTTATAAATTTAGATATTCTGAACAATTAGTAAAGATGTCTGATGACCCTTCTTTCCTTCTAAACCAAATCTGAATAAACACATAAATTATTTTTTTGTACAATTTGTTACTCAATGTTATCTTTATAATAAAGGTCTCCCTATCTCTCCAAAATAGTTTTAAAAATTCTAATTTAGGCCGGGCACGGTGGCTCATGCCTGTAATCCCAGCACTTTGGGAGGCCAAAGCAGATAGATAACGAGGTCCGGAGTTCAAGACCAGCCTGGCCAAGATGGTGAAACCCCATCTCTACTAAAAAGAAAAGAAAAGGCCGGGCGTGGGGGTTCACGCTTGCAATCCCAGCACTTTGGGAGGCCGAGGCGGGCGGATCACAAGGTCAGGAGATTGAGGCCATCCTGGCTAACACGGTGAAACCCCGTTGCTACTAAAAAATACAAAAAAGTAGTCAGGCGTGGTGGCGGGGGCCTGAGGCAGGAGAATGGTGTGAACCTAGGAGGCGGAGCTTGCAGTGAGCCAAGATCATGCCACTGCACTCCAGCCTGGGCAACAGAGCAAGACTCTGTCTCAAAATAAATAAATAAATAAATAAATATTAGCCGGGCAGGGTCGTGTGCACCTGTAATCCCAGCTACTCGGGAGGCTGAGACAGGAGAATCACTTGAACTTGGGAGGCGAAGGTTGTAGTGAGCCGAGATTGTGCCACTGCACTCCAGCCTGGGTGGCAGAGTGAGACTCTGTCTCAAAAAAAAGAAAAAAAAAATTCTAATTTAACTAACAAGTTGTCCCTAAAATATGAACAACCTTTAAAAACAAAGTCTTAAATATCATGCTATTAACAGATTCACTGTCCTAAAACTCTCTTCTGGACAAACAGGAAACACAGAATCTTCCTTTTCTCCTCCTCTCACACCACCAGCAATCCCATTAGTTGCCAGTTCTCCTTAGCATCTCTGTTTGTCAAAACTAGTATAATGGCTGTTAATTCACAAACACTTGCAGAAGCCTATGCAAATTTATTCCAGATGAGGGCGGCCAGTAGCTACTTCTAATACTTCTGTTCTCTGTTATCGTGCAGCCTACCTCAGCTCTAAGTAACAATTTGAACTTTACATTTGCCAAATGATGCTAGAAACATCTGTTGACTGATTCCCCCTAATATAGCTCTGGGTATCTAACCTTCATCACCCCTATTCCAAAAGGTCAGACCATTTTAGCCTCTACTAATTGCCATGGTATCTCTCCCTATAAGCATCGTTAAGACAAATTGTCCCTTCCTCTGCTCTTTATCATCATTCTTTGAGTAATTTTCATCCAATTTTTTAAACTTTTAAAGTGACTGACAGTATTCATTTGAAGAACAGTCTCACCTCTTCTTTATTTCTTAATACTTCAGTTTTAGGAAAGCAAATGTGAAAGAACATGAGCTGATGAATTTCTCACTTCTTGTAACTTTTTACAAACATTTATGCATTATTTTTCTTAGAGAAACTATTATATGGTAATTAATTCAAAACCATTCTCATTTTCTCTATTTCACATTATTAGAACAGTCTTAATATCTCCCCAATCCAACCTTCAAATCTATCAAAATATTTGTAAGTTATTATTAATATAATAAGAGTTATCTTCCTCTGAGTGATTTCTTTCCTTGTCACAATTCCTTTGGAAGCATTATTTGAAGAGTTTTTCATTTCCATCCTTTTCATGGTGAATGTGTTTTGGTTTCCTTAAGCACTGCTATGTATGAAAGCTACAGCACATCAAAATGCTGAAACAGAGTAAACACACACAAAAAAAAACCAGCATAGGAAAAGCAAAAAATCACATCTGCTTTTCAACATTGTGAACAAATTCACTCATCTTCAGAAGACATGGTTTTGAGCAGATAAGAATTAAAGGCTTTTGGCTGCATTTGTTACGAGTAAAGACAGGGCACTGACTACTGTAATTAATGTCAACATTCAAAAGAAAAAACCCCAGCAAGTTATTTGAAAGAGTGATTCAGCATTTTAGTTATTTCTCCAGTAAGAAAAAAAATTAAGAAAGTTAACTCATAGAAAAAAAAATGAGCCAGATGATTATAAAGGAAATATTTAGAAGGAAGAGGCATAAACATTCTGATGAGAAAACTTGTAAGAAAAGAAGAGAGAAGAAATGATGTGAGAAGAGAAGAATGGAGATGGCAGAGAATAACAGAGGTAGTTAAGAGGAGAACAAAAAGAAGAAAGAGAGATAGTGAGAAGATAAACAATAATGCAGGGTTAAAAGAATATTCTTGGAACCACTGTACAAATCACACGGTCCTGCTCACCAGAGAAATTTACTGCACAAGTCCTTCAAGAATAAAGTCTTAAACAGTGTCAGTCACATTTTGAACATGCATCACTGTGTGTCAGTATATGTGTATGTGTGTAAGTATGTGTGTATGTATGTGTGTGTGCATGTGTGTGCGTGCAAGAGAGAGAAGCCAAGACAGATCACAAAATCTATTACAATTCCATTTGTCATGATTTTAATCAGAGTGCATATCTAAATGTTTACAAGATTTACTTATTAAAACAATTACTAGCACTATAACTTTGAGCAAGTTATGTAACCCCTTTGAATTTCAATGTCCTCACCTATGAAATGGGGATTATAACATCTATCCTGAAGTTTTTGTGAGGATTAAATTTGCTAACATACGTAACTAACTTCTAATAGGGCCTGACATATAGTGAGTACTTAAAAGTATTACCTAAAATTAGTAGCAGAGTTAATAGGAGTAATAACAGTATTAAAGAAGCTGTGGATGAAATGGTACACAGAATTGGTTAATATTCTTTCCAGAGAATCAACAGAATGATGTGTACATGAAGAAATCCAAGACCAGGAGTTACAGGATAAGGATTTAAGTTTGCATTCCTCAGTATACGACTGTGTGACCTTTTAATTTAATTTCCCTGAGCCTGGCTTTCCTCATATCTGACAGGAATGCATTGGTTTATTGGTTTAATGCATCTGATTTATATCAAAGTTTTTACACACACTAATCTTCGATGGCAGCTTTTATCTATGATTTAAGTTATCATGGGATCTAGTGTTTAGAAGATCTGTCACTAAAGAGGGTGCTTGATGATAAACATAGCCCTTGGCCATGTGGGTTCACATAAGGTGATGGTGCTGATCCAGAGCTCAGGATAAGCTACTGATTCAGAGCACAGGATGAGCCACAGTATAAGCCACTCTTCCTGTGGCCACTTCATGTTATTTCTTACTACAATCACTGAACCAAAGCCTTTTGAAGAGGGCCACGCCTGCGCAAAGTATGAAGAGAACTCAGATGGGCCAAGGCCTTCTAGAAACCACCACCTCACAGTCCTCACCCTGTTATCTTTGCCTATCACTCTACCTTAGGTTACATCCATTATAAGAGTCTGAACAATTTTTCAGAAAAGCTAATACCTGAATATTTTGCTAAGTAACGTAGATGTCAGGCTTGATTTGAAACTCCACTGTCTCACAGTTTTCAGAGACTCCCTGTCTTAAGTTGCCCTGTTGAATATGCTAACTCATTTTTTCCATCCATTCACCATTCTCTCCGAGGCTATGAAGTATGTGTATGAAGTATGAAGTATGTGCCATATCCTAGGAGTCTCCAATGTGGTGTTATAAATGGCCTGTTAAGGAGCAGAAAAACCTAAATGAATTTTTTGGATTAGCTGTGAGTAGACAGTTACGAATAGATTGGTTATATTAAAAAGCCCACTTGTAGGGTTAAAAAAAGCATTATAAATGTCTAGATTGAAAATTATACCATTGATTCAATAATTTTTAGTGACAATAATTTTTAGTGAGAACAGTGTACTGATAAAATCCAGCAGTGCCAAACCTATGGAGAGAAAATTTAAATGAAACTTTGAAAAAAAATAAGAGAACAATCTATTAATCTATAATCCTGGAGTAGCGTTAGAGATTTGATTACTATGATCTTATATGCCAGCCAATATCAAATTATATGAAATTTCAATATTTAATTGTAAAGGTAATGGCAATCTGATATGTATATCATTGTATATATATACAGCCATAATTTACCTAGGCTATCTATATGTGTGTATATATATATTCCCATTTAGCTTGAGAAACTAAAGAACATGTAGAGTCATAGCCAAAAACATATTTTATAGCCCCCATTTCCCGAAGTTATTTTCAAATAAGTAATACTAAGTTTTTTATTAACTTATGAAACTCTAAATACTACCACCCTAAATTATATTGCAATGAACTTTGCAAGTATATTTTGTTTTCTTAATATTGTATATTGCGATTCAGCATGAATTATCACTTAATTTTTCACTTTGTACTTGCTCATTATTTTATTCCTTTCCTCCATCAGTACATGAAATTATGAAGATTTATTATTTCATTCAATAAGCACATATTGATTCCTCAGGAGTTACACGTTTCCAGGAAGCTTTAAACACCAGACATCTTGGTCTTCTCCGGGTTCTTTGCTTGACTGAGTCTGAAACTTGTTTCACCATTTCTTAAACTTCTAAAGCTTAATAAAGTAGAAGAGTGTTTTGTGAACACTCACTGTATCCCTTCAAGACAATCAATATTTGGAAGTGTATTCAACAGTCAGTAAATAACTCTTCAGACAATAATTATAGAGCACAATGGCAGCTTCTCATTCATCAGTGTAAAAAAAAATGTCTAGGGGAGGTAAAAGAACATCTAGGGTAGGGAAAAATTCACCTGAGATTCTGCTCCCGAAACATTCTCTTTCGTTGACACGTACCCATTAGTTGGGCTTGGTTGTGAAGAGTTTGCTTGCTTTGTAACAAAATGTTGATGCCATTACAAAAAAGTGGTGCATTCTGTCAGCTGTTTCTCAGCATAATTACTTCAGAGATGACAAATGGTTGCTCAGACTATTAACACAGTGGTTTATCATCTTTTGGTGGGGGCAATTCTGCCACATTAAAAGAGCAACAGAGCTATTTTTCCCAAAGAGTAGTAAAGGAATTTGGGGAAAATATTTATTTAGTAAGTCTATTTATATATCTAATATAGCTCAAAAAGATAAGCCAAAATGTTTTAAATGGAAAGTATAATAAATGAGAAAGTGTGTTTGGCTCAAGGAATGCTGAACAAATGCACATGTCTACTGCCAAGCAACTCTATGGCCCAACAGCATCATTTTTTGGTCTGAAGGATCACAACTTTCCATGTATTAGTGTTAACAGCAAAAATATTAGCTTTCTCTTCTTTCCAATGGAACTCATAGGAAGTACATTATGGTTTACATTCTCTTTTCTTTTGAGGATTTGAATTATGAAAGAATAAAATCTTTCTCATCAAAAATGGATGTCGCCTTGTAGATTACATGAAAAATATAGAAAATAGAATAAAAGTCATACAATGAACTTTACAAAAAATTATTAAAGGACCTCTCTTAGCTCACTGTCACAGAACCACTTGTCAACTGAGCTTAACTAAAACTAGGACCTAAACTGTATTTAAGTTCAAGCAAAGTTTGTTGCAGAAACACCTATCAGATGCTTACAACATGCCATGTATTACCCTAAGTACTACTCAGACACAGAGACACAGACACACAATATCTCAATTAATCCTCAGAACAATAGCATGCACTGGACATTTTAATTACCAGCCATTTTAATATTTTTTATCTTTAAATTTTATAATAGACATTTAAATGGAAGCTCAGTGTTGTCAAATAACGTCCTCAAGGACACATAGCTTGAAAGTGAAGAAAATCGAATTAAAATGCAGGTTTAACTCCAAAGCATTTGTTCTTTCTGCCTCCATTAACTCCATTATGCTGCCTCCATTAACTCCTCTATTAGTTGTAGTCTAATGGGTTACCCTAAAATTGATTAGTTTGCATTTCCATTTTAATTCTTGTGATATCATTTACTGTTCTTCCTTCCTCACTTCCCCATCCCTAAATTTGTGCTTTACACTGTCCTTTACCATCATAGAGTAAATAAATGACTCAAAAAATACTTACGGAGCAACTACTCTGTGCTCAGCACTGTGCTGGGAGATTAAAATAGAGTAAGTTCTGCTCCTGGGATCCATGGATCCCCAGTATGGGAAAGAGTGAAAGCAGAAACAAACACACAATAATCATCATATGCTAATTAACCTCTAATTAATACACTAATTTCTATGTGTCAAACAGTGTATGTACTTTATATGTAAAACTACTTCTAATTCTAACAACATTCTTATAGGACAGAAATTACCAATATTCCCAACTTATCAATGACGGTAACCATCCATAGTTTAGGAAGCTAAATAACTTTCCCAAAGAAAACAGTTTGTAAGAGACATAACTCACATTTAAAGTCATGTTCTTAAGGGCACCCCAAATTAAGGCTGCTATCTTCTTTTCCCAGTTAGGAGAACCACCCCCCATGTACACACCAAAAAAAATGCATTTCTTCCAACTTGAATACATAAAAACCTTTTTGGAGATAGACTTGATATATTCATGTGTCTAGTTTTAATACTTGATTTATTAATATGGTTATGCATAAGTACAAGGAAAATCACGTATTTTATAAAGAATTAAGAAATACAGCATTTCTTTTCCTATCACATTTTGAATAACAATTTTTCTTGCTATACTTTCATATAGTATCATGATGTCACTGGAGCCACAGGCATCTAATGCAGCTTCCTGAGCATTTTGTTGTTACTTTTACCAAGATTACCTGAGCCATAGCACCTTTTTATTCTATCTATAATACTGTCACTGCTAATTGTACCACAACCCACCAGCACCAATTCTCAAAACTGTAGGACCATTGTTTAACTTTCTTTTTTTTTTTTTTTTTTTTTTTTTTGAGACAGCATCTAGTTCTGTTGTCCAGGCTGGAGTGCAGTGGTGCAATCTCGGCTCACTGCAACCTCCGCGTCTTGGGTTCAAGCGATTCTCCTGCCTTGGACTCCTGAGTACCTAGGATAACAGCCCCCCCACCACCACATCTGGCTAATTTTTGTGTTTTTAGTAGAGACGGAGTTTCACCATGTTGGCCAGGCTGGTCTCGAACTCTTGACCTCAGGTGATCCACCCTACCTTAGCCTCCCAAAGTGGTGGGATTACAGGCATGAGCCACTGGCCTGTACTCATTCTTTAATTATTTGTTGATGTATAACAAAGTATTTCTGATTTTTAGTGTCTCTTAAAAGGCTTATTTACAATTTCTAATATCTGCAGTTATAAAATTATAAACCCAGGCAGTCCAAAGGAAGAGATTTGAAAGGGACAAAATAACAGAAATGGTCTCAGGATATAATTTGCACACAGAAAAATTCATGGCCTTAATTACTGAAAAAAAAAGGACTAAAAGAATAAAAATTAATTAATCATCGAAGCAGGAAGGTGAGAAAAAGAACAAAAAGTAAACCAAAAAAGTAGAAAGGAAATAATAAATATAAAAGCAAAATGTAGTAAGGTTGAAAACAAAGGTAGTGGAATAAATAAGGTTTTTTTTTTTTTCAAAAAAAACCAAAAATGGCAAAACAGGACAATCACTAGGTAACCTAATCAAGAAAAGAAAGCATAACATACACACAATAACAAATGACATGATTGAAATAACCACTAAAAGACTACATTTTAAAAATTGGGATGGGCATCTTCCACTGGTCTCTCCCTGTCTTGTTTTCCCTGCCCTGTGCCCTAGGAGAGCTGCCCCATAAAAGTTTCAAGCCGCCTTATCCTATGGTTTCCATTTGGGTTTGGTCAAATGAAAGATTAGAGAATGTTAGTAAGGAAATCAGATTGGAGCAATTATCCCTACTACCCCAAAGGTTCTCCTACTGGGCTATTTTGGATTGGCTGCATTCCTCTCCAAAACCACAGCTCCTGCCAGTTGGTCCTAACTATGAAACCATCCTCTCTGTGTTCTAGTAATTACTGCTTCTCTTTGCCCCTTCCCTGGGTTGGTGATGCCACCCCTGGGTTAAAAGCGCAGGATTCTATACTATTTCTCTTTGATTTCCTTAAGCCTTGTCCACATTTTGTACATTGTCTTTTTATTTAACTGTTCTCAGAATGCCCAGGTTAAATACATGTTTCCTGCCATGATTTCCGACCAATGGAAGAATCATAGTCATTGCAAATATATCTGAAAAAAATAAGTGAAATTGATAATTTTATTTATTTTTTAAATTTATTTTAGGCCAGGCGCAGTGGCTCACGCCTGTAATTGCAGCACTTTGGGCGGCCGAGACGGGTGGATCACCTGAGGTCAGGAGTTCGAGACCAGCCTGGCCAATGCGGTGAAGCCCCGTCTCTACCAAAAATACAAAAATTAGCCGGGCATGGTGTCAGGTTGCCTGTAATCCCAGCTACTCAGGAGGCTGAGGTAGGAGAATCGCTTGAACCCTGGAGGCAGAGGTTGCAGTGATCCAAGATGGCATCATCACACTCCAGCCTGGGTGACAAGAGCAAAACTCCGTCTCAAAAAAAAAAAAAAAAATTATTTTAGGTTCGGGGTACATGTGCAGGTTTGTTATATAGGTAAACTCATGTCATGGGGGGTTTTTGTATAGATCATTTAGTCACCTGGGTACTAAGCTTAGTACCCAATAGTTATTTTTTTTAATCCTCTCCCACCTCCCACCCTCCACCCTCAAGTAGGCCCCAGTGTCTGTTGTTCCCCTTTGTGTACATGCGTTCTTACCATTTAGCTCCCACTTACAAGTAAGAACATGTGGTATTTGATTTTCTGTTCCTGTGTTAGTTTGCTAAGGATAATGACCTCCAGCTCCATTCATGTTCCTGCAAAGGAACTATAAAGACAATTACAATACATGAATTGTAGTTGGATCCTGATTCCAAATAAGTCAGCTATAAAATAGAGGGTGGCAATTAAGGAAATTGGAATATGAACTAGATAGTCACTGAATATTAGGATGTTATTTTTAATTCTTCTGAATAATGATATATTATTATGTAAGATAACGGCCTAAGTTTTAGGAGGTACATGCTTAAGTGTTTAGGGTTATACTGCTGTTGTGTTTATAACTTAATTTCAAATGATTCAGAACAATAGGAAGATGGATGGAAGGATGAAAGGATTGTTGGATAGATGCTAGACAGACGACTGATACATAAAAAGTAAAGAAATTTGGCAAAATATAAAGTTCAAAGTTGTTGAGTGTACCTGGTGGCTAAATACGTGCCCAACGTATCTTTAATTCAAATTTTATGTATATTAGAAAGATTTTATTATTACAAAATAAGAAAACACTAACAAAAACAGGTTGTTCTACTTACATTTGAGATTTTACTCACCAAACCATTTATGTAATAATAGAAATTTATATTTAAAGAACATCCGGGTCGGGCGCGGTGGCTCAAGCCTGTAATCCCAGCACTTTGGGAGGCCGAGGCAGGCGGATCACGAGGTCAGGAGATCGAGACCATCCTGGCTAACACGGTGAAACACCGTCTCTACTAAAAATACAAAAAAATTTAGCTGGGCGTGGTGGTGGGCGCCTGTAGTCCCAGCTACTCGGGAGGCTGACGCAGGAGAATGGTGTGAACCTGGGAGGTAGAGCTTACAGTGAGCCGAGATCGCGCCACTGCAATCCAGCCTGGGCGACAGAGCAAGACTCCATCTCAAAAAAATAAAATAAAATAAAAAATAAAATAAAATAAAATAATAAAAAAAGAACATCTAAGTTGGGCACTCTTCTCATTTCAAAACAATCAGTCCTAAGATTACCTATCACTTCTCACCTCCTTCTAGAATTGCTCCCTGAAGTATCTGTTTCTCCATCATCTTCTATCATATCGTTACTCCAAAAACCAGCCTTCTCTTTACTTAATCTTCCCTATCTTAAAACACATTTTCTTGATGCTGAATATATACACCAGATATTTTCAGTTCATTAAATGTCAAACTTTCCAAAAATACTGCTTAACACCTTATCATCGATATTCTATATGTGCCTTCAATCTGCAACACTTAACAATTTGACTTTTGCTAATCCGTCTATAAAACTTCACAAGTAAAACCCATTCAGGTCACAGCACAGTCATACTACTGACATTTTACATTTTCAAATCTAAACTTTCAGATATTGACATGGACAAGTCTGGGGAAATCCTTATTTGGATAAGTATTACTAGAGTATGGTAGAGGGGGAGGAGGTGGAGCAAGATAACCAAATAGAACCCTCCAGCATTGTCCACCCTATAGGAACACCAAATTGAACAACTATCTACACAAGAAAGCACCTTCATAAGAATAAAAAATCAGGTGAGTGATCACAGTACTTAGTTTTTTGTTTTGTTTTGTTTTTTTGAGACAGAGTCTTGCACTATTGCCCAGGCTGGAGTGCAGTGGCATGATCTTGGCTCTCTGCAACCTCTGCTTCCCAGGCTCATGCAATTCTCATGCTTCAGCCTCCCTAGTAGCTGGGATTACAGGCGAGTGCCACCACACCCAGCTAATTTTTGGATTTTTAGTAGACACGGGGTTTCACAAAGTTGGCCACGCTGGTCTTGAACTCCTGACCTCAAGTGATCCGCCCGCCTCGGCCTCCCAAAGTGCTAGGATTACAGGCATGAGCTACCACACCTGACCCACAGTACTTAGTTTTAACATCATAGCAAGGAAAGAGGCATTGAAGAAGGTAGAAAAGACAGTTTTGAATTGCCAATGCCACCACTCTCCCATCTCCTGGCACTGGCCACATGGTGTGGAGAATCTGTGGGCTTAGTGGGAAGACAGCGTAATGATTATGCGAATTTGCAGTGGAATATAGTGCTGCCCTGTAATAGTAGAAAGCAACACGAGGCAGAACTCAGCTGGTGACCATGGAGGTCACCATGGAGGGTCATTGGTGACCTCCATGGTCACCATGGAGGGAGCATTTAGAATGACCCTAGTCGGAGGCAAATTTCCATCCCAGCACTTGGAATCTGAGTTCTGGCAAGCTCCACCACCATGGGCTTAAGTGCTCTGGGATCCTAAGTAAAATCGAAAGGCAGTCTAGGCCACAAGTACTGGAATTCCTGGGCAGGTCCCAATGCTGTGCTGGGCTCAGAGCCCATGCACACTGGTTGCATGCGACGTAGTGAGATAGCAGCTGAGGCAGTCAACAGAGTGCTTGTATCACCCTTCCCTCAACCCCAGGCAGCACAGCTTCCAAGTCTGGGTGATACTCCTTCCTTCCACTAGAGAAGAGAAGGGAGAGTAAAGAGAACTTTGTCTTGTGACTTGGATATCAGCTCAGCCTCAGCAGAATGAGCACCAGGCAGAGACCTGAGGCCTCCGTTCCAGGCCCTAGCTCCCAAACATTTCTAGACACACCCTGGGCCAGAACAGAACCTGCTTTCTGGAAGGAAAGGACTGAGTCCTGGCAGGATTCATTAACTACTGACTAAAGAGCCCTTGAGCTCTGAATAATCAGCAGTGTTAGCCAGGCAATACTTGTCACAGGCCTTGGGTAATGCCCAGTGCTGTGACAGCTTCAGTTGTAACCCAGCACATTCACAGCTGTTTTGACTATGAGAAGACACTCTTGCTTGAGAAAAGCAGATGGAAGAGAAAAGGAGACTTTGTCTTGCAGCATGGGGACCAGATTGGCCACAGTGGGGAAGAGCACCAAGCAGCCTCCTGGGGTGCATGATTCCAAGCCTTGACCCATGGATGGCATTTATAAGTCTGTACTTAGCTAGAGGGGAGCCCCTTGCCCTGAAGGCCTGGTAGTATTCACACAAGCTGACTGATCAGCCCTTGGACCTTGAGTAAACACTGGCAATAGCCAGGCAGTACTTGACATGGGCCTGGGATGGTGGTATCTATGAGGAGAGAAAGGAAAGGGAAGAGTGGGAAAGACTTTGTGTAGGGGCTGAGGTGTAAGCTCAGCCATTGAATAGAACACCAAGCAGATTCCTAAGGTTCTCGACTCCAGGTCCTGGCTCCGAGATGGCGTGTCTGAACCTGCTCTGGGCTGGGGTGGAGTTCATCACCTGTATTAGTCCATTCTCATGTTGCTATAAAGAACTGCCAGAGATCGGATAAATTATAAATCAAAGAGGTTTAACTGACTTGCCGTTTCACATGGCTGGGAAGGCCTCAGGAAACTTACAATCATGGTGGAAGGCAACTCTTCACAGGGCAGGACGGGAGAGAATGAGTGCCCGGTGAAGGGAGAAGCCCCTTATAAAACCATCCGATCTCATGAGAATTAACTCATTATCATGAGAACACAATAGGGGAAACTGTCCCCATGATTCAGTTGTCTCCACCTGGTCCCTCCATGACACGTGGGGATTATGGGACCTACAATTCTAGATGAGATTTTGGTAGGAACACAGCCCAACCTTATCATCACCCTAAAAGGAAGGACATAAACCTGGCTAGATTAGCCACCTGCTGACTGGAGAGCCCTTTGGCCTTCAGTGAACATTGGTGATAGCCAGGCAGTGGTCACTATGGCGCTTGGGTATAATCCAGTGCTCTGATGGCTTTAGTTGTGACCAAGCACAGTGCCAGTGGTGGTGACCACAGGGGTGCTTGTGTCACCCCTCTCCCAGCCCAAGAGGCTGAGCACACAGAGAGAGAACGAGAAACCCCATTTTTCTAGGGGAAAGTAAGAGAAGAGATCAAGAGGGTCTGCCCGATAATCCTGGGAATTCTCCTGAATCTTACCCGAGATCAGCACGGTAGTACCTCTATGAGTCTTCAAGAGTTAACAGAATTACTGGGTTTGAGGTGCCCCCTAATTCAGATACAGGTGCAACAACTAAAGATTTAGATCACAACACTCAATTATCTTTGAATACTTGGAAAGCCTCCCCAAGAAGGATGGATCCAAACAAGCCCAGACAGCAAATACTACAAAAAATACCTAACGATTCAATGCCCAGACAGTAATGGACAATCACAATCATCAAGACCATTCAAGAAAACATGACCTCACCAAACAAACTAAATAAGGCAGCAGAGGCAAATGCTGGAGAGAGAGATATGTGACCGTTCAAACAGAGAATTCAAAATAGCTGTTTTGAGGAAACTCAAAGAAATTCAAGATAAACACAGAGAAGGAATTCAGAATTCTATCAGAAAAATTTAACAAAGAGTTTGAAATAATGAAAAAGAGTCAAACAGAAATTCTGGAGTTGAAAAATGCAATAGACATACTGAAGAAAGCATCAGAGTATTTTAGTAGAACAATTAATAAAGCAGAAGAAAGCATTAGTGAGCTTGAAGACAGGCTATTTGAAAATATACAGTCAGAGGAGATAAAAGAAAAGAATGAAGCAAATCTGCAGGATGTAGAAAGTAGCGTTAAAAGGGCAAATCTAAGAATTATTGGCCTTAAAGAGGTCAGAGAGAGACGGGGTAGAAAGCTTATTCAAAGGGATAATATCTGAGAATTTTCCAAACCTAGAGAAAGATCAATATCCAAGTACAAGAGGATTATAGAAAACCAAGCAGATTTAACCCACAGAAGACTACCTCAAGGAGTTTAATAATCAAACTCCCAAAGTTCAAGGATAAAGAACACATCCTAAAAGCTGCAATAGAAAAGAAACATATCACATACACAGAAACTCCAATACATCTGGCAGCAGACTTCTCATATGACACCTTACAGATCAGGAAAAATGTTAAGGTGTTGGGAGGCGGGGGTTAGTGGGAATGGTTAATGGGTACAGAGATATAGCTAGACAGAATGAATAAGATCCAGTATTTGATAAAACAATATGGTGAGTTAAGTCAACAATAATTTGCTGTACATTTTAAAATAAAGAGTATAACTGGAACGTTCATAACACAAAGAAATGATAAATGCTTGAGGTGAGGGACGCTCCACTTACCCTGTTGTCATTACACATTGTTTGCCTGTATCAAAATATCTCGTGTACCTCATATATTTGCCTATCATATACCTATGAAAATTAAAAATTAAAACAAAGAATATTTTTAAAATATGGTAGACTACCTAGTATATAGGTGCTAAAAATTTTGTTCAGTGGACCAATAAATAAATACGTAAAAGACTTATTTTGCCCTGTCTTCTCTGAGCTCATACAAATGCCTATTTGTATCTCTACTTAAAGCTTTCAAAAGTGTTTCAAATCCAAAATTTTCACACTATTCTAAAATCCTTTAGTCTTTGTTCCCACCTTGGTATTCTACCTTAGTGAATGATAAGTCTCCAATCCATTCTCCACATTATAGCCATGATCAATAATTGATAGAAAATGGTATATAATATAGTGGTAACTAAAGCCTCTGAGAGTTAATACTTTAGGAAGAGGAAAGAACAAATGAGAGGAGAATCTGTGATGCTGGACAGCTTAATATGGCCATTTCCTTTTTCTTCCAAATGGCTATTCAACTCCAATGGCTTTCTATACCCCTATTGTTCTAGCATTTACAAGTCTTGCCCCACTCCTTGTAAGAGCTCTTGAACCCAGCTTTCAATTTTCTTTAAATTTCCACAAGCAGTAAAGACAAGGAAAACTACTAAGGAATTCCTTGTAAGTTCAGGTTTCTGATACTATTGTAACAGAATCAGAATGGCAAAACTAGGGTTTAGAGTAGAAACAGATGCCTGCTGTCACCAGAATTTCTCATTGAATTTATCACTAAGTAGCTAAGCAGACAAACAAAACTTCAAACTAAATTTTGGGTAACTCTTTTATCCTCGAAAATAAATAATGAACAATCAGATTTGTGTGTTGTTTTAGAACAGCTGTGTGTTAGAGTATTTGGCTGTTAATACTTAAAGTCTACAGCAATAGCACCAAAGAAATGAACACAAATTTTTAATAAAATAAGTTTGAAAACTAGAAATGTCTGAAATAGCTGTAAGACCTTCAAAATGATCAGCCCGGTGTGGATATATATCCAAAAGAATTCAAAACAGGATCTCAGAGAAATACTTGCATACCCATATTTATAGTGGGATTATTTACAATAGCCAAGAGGTAGAAGCAACTCAAATGTCAGTCTATAGATGAATGGATTTTTAAAAATGTGGTATCTATGTAAAATAAGAGTATTAATCAACCTTAAAAAAATAAGAAAATCCTGTCACATGCTATAACATGAATGAACCTTGAAGGACACTATGCTAAGTGAAGTAAGCCAGTCACAAAAGACAAATCCTGTGTGATTCCACCTATAGGAAGTATCTAAGGTAGTTAGACTCATCAAAACAGAAAGTAGAATGGGAGTTAACAGGAACGGGGGAGGGAGAGGAGAGGAGAGTTGGTGGTCAAAGGGAGAGGAGAGGAGAGTCAGTTTTGCAAGATGAAAAAGGCCAAGAGATCAGTTGCATAATAATGTGCATACACTTAACTTACTAAACTGTAACTTACAAATCATTATTGTGATAGGAAATTTTATGCTATATTTTTTTTACCACAATACTAAAAAAAAAAAAAAGAAAAAGAACGATCAGCCATGGATTTGGTTCAACAGTTACTATAGTGATTAAAAATAACAACTTTATAATCAATCAAAATTCGATTTGAACCCTAGCTCTACTACATTCTAGTACTGTGATGTTTAAAGGCCACAGTGAAGGTGTGTGCCTATTATACTACCTATAAAATAGAGACATATAAGAGCCCAGACGCGGGAGACAGATTACCTAGATTTGAGTGCCCACTCTGCTACTTATTTTTTTATAACTTTGTGAAAATTACTTAACTTCTTTAAGCCTCAATTTTCTAATCTGTAAAATGTAGATAACAATATATTTTCTTTGTGAGGATAAAATGAAATTATGTATTAATAGCATTTCACAGGCAGGCACATAATATTCATTAAACAAATGAAAACAAACATTTATTAAATATCCAATATGTGTCAGGCACTATTCCAGTTGCTGGGGATATAGCAGTGACTTACAATTCCTCCCAGAGCTTGTCATGATATTAATATAGTTTAAAAGAAAATATATTACTTCCCTGAAGCCCTCAAAGTCACTTATTTGTATTTGAGCCTCTTATTTTAGGTAGATAACTATTTTTTCCCTTGATTTCATGTTGCTAATTAACTTTTAGTCCCTATTTCCCTGCATTCTGCTTCCCTATTGCCTCGAATGGAAGGAAAACAAGGGAAGAATATTACAGTACTAGTTGACAAGATGTGATCCCTTGGTAAGACATTCAGCATCTAAATAGCTGAATACTGAAAGTTTAAATGTTAACATGAGGTTCCATGTATAAAAGAGTGCTCAATCTCTGAAACTTCTTGCATACTTAACAATATTAATCTAGTTTTCCAAAAAAACTCTTTAAAAGGCAAATAATTCACTAATAAGAGCTCAAGTTTCTATTAATGGCAATGTACATAATTCATGCTTCAGGTGGGCACCATTGGTGGCATCATTAATCAAAGTAAAATCCATTAAGAAGTCCTCTATACAGCCTCTGTGTGCCTAATATCAGAAACGACTGCCATCCCCTTGAAAAAATAACCATTCAATTCAGGCACCAAGTCCTGATTCTGGCAACAGATCATTACAGAGGGTTGTTACTCCTGCCTCAACATACTTCAGTATGAATTGTAATTATTTCTTCTCTAAATCTAAATTCAACATAAGGAGAAAAAATAATGTAGTAGTTATTTGTAAATGTCATTTTTAAAATATATTTTGCCAATATGAATACTTGGTATATTATTATGAAACGCTAAAATATCCTACTGAGGCTTTCTGGGTTTTTTGTGTTTTTTTTTTTTCCTGCAGAAGCAGCAGCAGCGCCATCTTCTGGAATAAACAGAATGAGAACTATGGTGAATTCATTATCTATATGCGTACAGCAAAATAAAAAGCCAGCAAATAATTTTAGTTGTTAGTTATCACGTAAGAAATTATGGGAAGGGTAGTGGGGGAGGTCTAGGGGAAGTAAGGATGGTTAATTGGTACAAAAAATAGAAAGAATGAATAAGATATAGCATTTGATAGCACAACAACAGAGTCAATAATACTTTAACTGTACATTTTAAAATAACTACAAGGGCATATTTGGATTATTTGTAACACAAAGGATACACTCTTGAGGTGATGGATACCCAGTTTACCCTGATGCAATTATTCATTGTATGCCTGTTTCAAAATATCTCATGTACTCCATAAATATATACACCTACTACATATCCACAAGAATTAAAGGTAAAAAAAAAAAATTAAAAAAGAAATTAACACAACAAATTTCTGACACTAGACAGCAACTGCACAAGAGCAGCAAACCTCTCTCCCACCATCAAGATTGTGTGGGTAGCTCATGCCATCATGAATTTTTTTTTTTTTTTTTTTTTTTTTTTTTGAGACAGAATGTCACTCTGTCGCCCAGGCTGGAGTGCAGTGGAGTGATCTCAGCTCACTGCAAGCTCCGCCTCCCGGGTTTACGCCATTCTCCTGCCTCAGCCTCCAGAGTAGCTGGGACTACAGGCGCCCGCCACCTCGCCCAGCTAATTTTTGGTATTTTTAGTAGAGACGGGGTGTCACCGTGTTAGCCAGGATGGTCTTCATCTCCTGACCTCGTAATTCGCCCGTCTCAGCCTCCCAAAGTGCTGGGATTACAGGCGTGAGCCACCGTGCCCAGCCGAAATTTTTTAACGTATAAAATATGCCTGGAAATGACACACAATTAGCCAAAAAGTATGTTTCATGAATTAATTGAAAAAAGTGAATCATGAGATCTTTTGCTATGGGAAAGTGGGACAGATAGATAAAAATATAAATAAAATTTATATTTATATTCTTGTCTGTCAGTGAAGATACATATAACATCAAAAGGAATAAAAAAGTTCACAAAAGAAAATTACTGCAGCAAACCACACAGTGAGTCAATAAATGGTGGAGCAGGATTGCATCGGGGATAGGTTAACCTAGGGCACTAGTTAAAAGGAGCACTGAAACCATCCCTGGGAAATTAAGGTTATGAAAAAGAAAATTATCAGCCGGGCATGGTGGCTCATGCCCGTAATCCCAGCACTTTGGGAGGCCGAGGCGAGTGGGTCATTTGAGGCCAGGAATTCGAGACCACCATGGCCAACACGGTGCAACCCCGTGTCTACTAAAAATAAAAAAATAAAAAAATAAAAATTAGCCGGGCCTGGTGGCCGGCGCCTGTAGTCCCAGCTACTCGGGAGGCTGAGGCAGGAGAATGGCGTGAACCCGGGAGGCGGAGGCTGCAGGGTGAGACGAGCCCGCTACTCCACTCCGGGCTGGACGGCGCGACACCCCGTCAAAAAAAAAAAAAAAAAAGAAAAAGACAATTTCCAACAGAGCTCTTGCTAACATGGCTAAACGGAATACTTAGAATTGTGGGATGGGAGCGGAGCCTCCCGCAGTGGGGAAGAGGCTGGGAGGCACCCGTAAAGGGCATGTTCAGCGTGTTAGGCAGAAGGAAGCTTTTTTTTTTTTTTTTTTTTTTTTTTTTTTTGGAGGGGGTTTTTTTTTCTCCCCGGCCTGAGTGCAGTGGTGCGATCTCGGCTCACTGTAATCTCCGCCTCCCGGGTTCAAGCTATTCTCCTGTCTCAGCCTCCTGAGTAGCTGGAATTACAGGCACCTGCCACTATGCCGGGCTAATTTTTGTATTTTTAGTACAGACGGGGTTTCACCATGTTGGTCAGGCTGGTCTCCAATTCCTGACCTCAGGTGTGATCCACCGGCCTCCGCCTCCCAAAGTGCTGGGATCACAGGCGTGAGCCACCGCACCAGGCCATGGTAGGCAGAATTCTAAGATATCCATCCAATATTCCCTCTCCCTCATATTTACTCATCTTCTCCAGTTATTCAAACACTAATCTAAAAAATTCTGTGAAGAAACTTTGCAGTGAATTGACTTTAAGATACAGAATGTCAGCTGGGTGTGGTGGTTCATCCCTGTAATCCCAGCACTTTGAGAGACTGAGGCAGGAGGGTCCCTGGAGCCCAGGAGTTCAAGGTTGCAGTGAGCTATGATCACGCCACAGTGCTGTACCCCAAGCAACAGAGTGAGACTGTTTCTTAAAACACCAACAAAAATACGAAGTACAGCGAGGTGCAGCTGACTTAACCAGTAGCCCTTTAAGAGCATCATGTTTTTCCCTGGCTGGTGGCAAAAGCAGAAAGGGCCACATGGAAAGGCATGTGGGTGGCCTCTAGAGGTGAGAAGCAGCTCCTGCTGACAGCTAGCAAGGGAATGGGGACCTCAGTCCTACAATTGCAAAGAAATTAATTCTGTCAACAAAAAATGCACTTGAAAGCAAATTTTCCCCCAGAGTCTCCAAATAAAAATTCCACCTGGGTGACACCTTGATTTCAGCTCTTGATATGTGATATTCTGAGCTGAGAACCTGGCTATGCCATACTATACTTTTAACCCATAGGATTGTGAGCTAATAAATAAGTGGTTGTTTGAAACCACTACGTTTGTGGCAATCTGTTATGCAGCAATAGAAAATTCAGAGTTAGAAAAAAAAAAAAAAAACAGGCTTAAAATTGCTTTCTAAGTAAAGTTCTTCCTGTAACCATCCTGCTTTTGTATTTGCTCAGGAGGTTGCACAATCTGCCTTTTCCTTTCACAATGCTTAGTCTCATCTTTAAATAAATACTTTGGGACACAATAAAAGATTAATGCTGTGTCCAGCAACAAATTATCAGTTTTCTCAGTGGGCCTACATCATTATCTCACACTCAGGTGCCTTCATGTTTGCCAGTAACCAGGGGTGAGAATCGAAATATTGAACTAGTAGTGCATGGACATGGACCAATCACTCAGATGCCCAATCTATCAGAAAGACTGCCAGCTGGTTATTATACTGCCATTGGCCAAATGTTGCCCCTGCCAACAAGCCATGTTCCTAAAGAGAAACAGATGAGAACAAAGGTTTGAAAGCGGTAGAACATCTTCTTGGGAGGCAGGGAATAAGACAGTTTTGCAAAGCTTATTTTCTCTATGCGTCATTCCTTCTTGGTTTCTTGAAGGTGCAGTTCTCACTCCCAATAGCTTCATCATTAGGACTGACAGATTTAAGTAAAAAAACAAAAAACAAAAAACAAAAAACATGACACTGAATTAGATTTAGATTTCAGATAAATAATGATTTTTCTTAGTATTACATGTACCAAATATTTCATGGACCCAATGTAGATGAGTTGACCCCCAGGCAATCCAATCACCAAATACTGCATGAGACATAATTCTACTGTAAAAAGTTATTGTTTATCTGAAATTCACATTTAACCAAGCATCCTGTATCTTACTGGGCAACTGTCATTTTTGTCTTCTCTTCCTAGATAAGTCATTTTTACTTAAAATTGATCTAAGTTTCAGGTCTTTGTCTCTTCCAAAATGTTACATTAACAACCCAAATGTTTACCATGGCTATATTTGGGCACTGTAACTTTTAAGTTCATCTTTATTAAGAGTTGGAGTATATTTCCCAACCCACTGACTTTGGGTTCAGTCACGTTACTTGCTTTGACCCACAGAACAAGGTGGACATGACATTATGCCATTTCCAAGTTTGAACGTCATAAAAGCTTGTGTGTTTCCACTTGCCCACTTGTACATCTGTATCACCTTGAGTGTAAGGAGGAGGATGACAGGCACATGCAGCCACCCTAGCTGAGTTCAATATAGACCTGTTTACTCCCAATTACCAGACTCATGATTGGAATAAAGGTGTATCGATTTGTTGTTTGCCAGGGAGATTTTGTGGTGGCTTCTTACACAAGCACTACTGTTATCCTATGTAACCCACACTTCCCTTATCACTCATACTTAAGGTATTAAAAGAGAAGTTAAATGACCACAGTGCTGGCTGGTTTAAAAGTCCACAAAAAGAGAAAAAGAAAATCAGCCCCTATACATGCAAGAATAAATTATACTACCTCTATGGCTCCCTCAGTGCTCTGAGAGAATCCCAGTGAAAGCACTAAGGGGAAAAAGGAAACTTACTGTACCTGACTCTAATGTCCCAAGAGTTATTGTCTTGTCATAGCCCTATTTTATTTTGAACTGTCGTGCTGAGTTTTATTGAGAATTACAATGCTGGTAGAGAGGGTTTGATAAAGCTTGTGGAACCTTTCCTTGTGTCCTAAACTTTTTTTTCATTTTACCTGGTATATATGTGAATCAAGCACTTATGATTTTATTATCCACCTAAGGATTAGTGCTAAATAACTTTATTAAAGCCCAATGAACTATAGTTCAATTTTCCCACACTCAGATATATTTCCTGCATATGTAAGGCTTTCACATACATAAATATCTCCACAGTTTGATTTCTTTTCCAGTATACTTTCTTAGAGTGTGGGCAGTTGAGCACTTATTTTTAATATGATTGATACTCTAGCAGATACCCAGTAAATCTCTGTGCCACATAACCTTTCAAATACGGATTGACGTAATAGCTCATACTTGTTCATTTGGCTTCTATGATTGTTGAAAGACTGAGAATGGAATATTGGTCCATGTATTTCTGGTTCGTCATCTCTCCGAATTCATCTGGATGTCATCACCAAAAGTACCATGAAAGCTGGTATATGCAGCATTCTATCAAGTGGACATCTCTATTAACTAGCGCTGCTACTTTTTGCCAGGGTAATGATTGCAGTATATCTACAAGCCCCTAAAATGCCTCCTGGCTTGTAACATTAAATTGTATCCAGTGTCATTTTTGTGCTACATGAATATTACTGAACCTCAGTACTCCTAACATTGGAAGATCACACATATTGCATGTAGCAGAATTCAACTTACTTCATTAGAGCAAGCTGATCTTTCTCTCACTATGTGGATAACACTTTACTGAGACTGCATTGTCTCAAAGGATCATTTATATTTGCTTCCAGGAAACAAAGAACTGCTACTCTTTAGGGAGTCCTTATAAGCATAACTGCAACTGGTATTCCAGGCATATTTTAGAAACCTTAGGATGATCTTAAAGGAATGCTTTGCTTATCAGGTGTGATCTGCAGGGCAGCAGTATCAGCATCACCTGGAAGTTGTTAGAAATGCAGAATCTCAAGCCCACATCAGACCTCCTAAGTCACAATCTGTACTTTATCAAGATCCCCAGGTAATTTTTATGAACATGAAAGTTTAAAAAGTGCAGCTCAGCACTTGTTACCACTAGGCTATTACTCCTAGAAGCAAGATACACTCTCAAGTTTCCAGCCAGGCACTTTAGATATGCCACCAAGTCTTAGAAGGCTGAATTTTCCGACTAAATGGGTTTCGCATGGCCTATATGTCTCAAATATTAAATAGCATACATTTGAAAGCAATAAAGAGCCTATACAAATGGTAGCTGTTGCTACTTTTCAATGAGTGTTCCCTCATCTTTTCATTCCTGGTGGAGTGTTCAAAAAGAATTATAATGATAGTCGATATTTATTAAGTCCATATCATGTGCCAGATACTCATCTAGGGCTTTACACAACAACCTCAAGAAGTAGAGTCTGCTGGCCCCATGTTATAGGAGGTAGAACTGAGGCACAGATTCAAACCCAGGCAGTCTTCTCCAGAGCTATTTTCTTAGGCCATACCCCAAACTGTCGCTCATTCTGATACACTAAGAAATCTTTTATATGTGAGGTCAAATTATTCTTAGCCTCTCTTTTCCTTAAGAGTCATCTGACATGCTCATGACAAAATATAAATCTGAAGCCCCTCCCCTGGAGATGCTGATGCAATAGGTGTGGAGTCTGGCCTAGGAATGGATATTTTTAAGATGTGTTCAGGGGAATTTTGTCATCAGTAAGGTTAGTGAAATACTATTCTGCCTTGGGGTACCCACTTCAGACCCAGCTGTGGCCATGAGCTTGCAGCACTTTGGTAGTCTCGTAAATATCGATATCATCTTCACACATATTTTAAGAGTCTGGCCCACAAAGTACAGAGCCCAGCTCTCCTTGGGCTTGCATCAGAGCTTCACTACCTCTCATGCTTCTCTTGGTGACACAGGCCAGGATGCACCTGCCTTCATCTTGTAAATGAACTGAAGCCACCAAGACAGGTCTTCTCTCACTCACATACCTAGAGCAGATGTGGACACACTAATGAGACCTCTCTCCCACTTTGTCATTGCCTCTGCCCTTACCCCTGCCATGCCCTGGAATAAATCTAAATCAGGCGGCATGTCTGGCTTTATTCCTGACATATACTTTGGTGCTCAGGTCCCCAAACTATGTTTGTAGTTGAGAAGGTAGCAATATCATTCCAACAACAAGAATTTCTATGTCTGAACCTGTTTTGAATTCCAAGTCTCCCATTACATAGAAATTGAAATGCCATGCAATTCCCCAAAGTTGGGTGGCCTGCACAGTGACAACATGTTGGGGTGGCTAGCATACTCTTGCACACTGATTTCCACTGTGACATCCACATTGCCATCCATTTTGTGTGTGTGTGTGTGTGTGTGTGTGATTTGTACATGGAGATCACTGTTTGAACTTCTGTTAGTCATCCAAACAATGGGACCTCTCCAGGTGAATCAGCTACATGTGCCAGGTTTGTGGCACTGTCAGAGACATGGAATAAATTCTGCCCTGCATTGAACACCAGGAAACTTTGTGACAGGGTCTCAAACCCACTATTCTTCCTGTACAGTACTGTCTCATGATTTCCTGTGTTTTGCCAGGAAAGGGAAATGATAGGCAAGAATTAGAAGTATCCTTTGTTCTTGGATTCCACAGAGCTACCTGGGATTTTAGTGGAAAGAGGGTAACAGTAGGTCCCAAGGCTCCTTCCCTAGGATCCCCAAACCAAGCTTTTTTTGTCACTCCTCTTACTCTCCCTGCCTCATTTTGGGCATCTATTTAAACTTGAGAGGAGAAAATATTTGCTCTATGATATTAATTTTTCCAAAGTGATGGCTTATGCCTTGGGCTTTTGCATCCTCTCCAAAACTTAAGCTTTTGAAATCCAAACATCAAGAACTGACTTCTGCTTTCTGCTGTGAATACAGATTTAATCATTTAACCTAACTGTCCAAACACAGGGAAGTGTAAGAACAGGAGGAAATATAAGGGAAAGATGCATAGGTTGACATTTCAAAAATAATATTCTTATACACAATTATTTTTGAAGCATAATGGCATTACACACCCTCCCCATCTCAGTAGCAGCCACAGTGAAAGAAGCAGCAGGGACATGACATGGGTCATCGAAACTGCACCATCAGAAAGAATGAGGAAGCAGTATTCACAAGTCTACATTAACTCTATCAAGCCACTCAGCATTTAATTTTTCCTTCTGATAAAATGGACAAAGCATCCCTCTCTTGGTGCACTTAGTTAGGGTTCCACCAGGGAAGAAGTTCTAATTAGACCCAAATTGGAGAAGCACATACACATGGAACAGTGGAGGGAACTGGAAGGGAAGTGTTAACTCCCTGTCTGGCTTGTCAGATTAACCTTGGCAATAACAAAAGTTAATGTCTACTGATGGTGTATTATGTGGTGTCAGGTACTCTACAGAGCCCTTTGCATTTATTATTTCCTTTTTACTTCAAATTCTATGATTGTATTATCTCTACTTTTTCAGATGAGAAACATAATTGTTGGTAGAAGTTGTATGTCTCAAACACAAGTGTTTCTGAATCCCAAAACTAAATTCACAACCACCACATTGTATTGCAGATGAAGAAGAAACAGATGTCACAATCAGACTGTACTCTCATTTAATTGGGTATTGGATCTTATTTGGTGCCCCGAGAGCAAAGCCTGTATGAATCAACCATGTAAGCAAACCCGATATGTTTAGAGAAGTATTACCACCTGACCTACCACTTCCATAACCTGGAGATACCTATTTAATCTTGGAATGACGTATGTAGGAGGCTCCTTTTTCTTCTGAGGACAGTAGAGTATTATGTAGACGTTAGTAGGTACAAAACATGGATTTCAGACTAAAATGTATTGTGGCATAATCAATAATCTTTCAGTTGAAATCTGAAGATATCTAACCTATTTGAGGTACCGCCTCCAAGTAAGTTTCTGGCCTGTAAATATAAAGTAAAACCCAGGAAGACAAACTTACATGAACTGAACAAATAAAAGGCTAACAGAAAATTCATTTAAATATGAAATGTGTATGCTATATATCTACTCATTTCATTTGTGCTTAATTATATGGTTTTGTAGAAGTTTCCATGGATATTTTAACTCCTTAATCATCATTTCATACATAATATCTTGCCAGCTTCCTCTTGTATTGACAACTGTTTTCACTCCAAAGCTATCACTATTATATCACAATTAGCTATGTATAGAGTTGAGTCCTGTCAGAATGGGGAGAGGCCTATAATCCAATTGCAGGCTTCTTTGTCTCTGGCTATAAGCGCTCCTTTTGATAAAATGCTCGTTATGGGAACTAAATGACTAACTCTTTTGAAGCACATAAAGAAACACAACTTACGCTTAATTGGTAAATATGAACTAATGCTTAAGCGTCATCTACCCCAGCCCATGGGGCCCATGGTGCTCCATAATGGCAGTGCTTCAGCCCCACACACAGCATGAGCTTCTTTCATTGCTGTTTTCCTACATTTCAATTCTACTTGCTGAGCAGAAAGGATTTCGCTAAGAACACTTCATTCCCCCAGCCAAAACGAATTTATAATTATAAAGTAACCAGTTGCATTGTGTTGTACTTAAAGTGCTTTAAGAACTTGTGTTGCCCTGAAAATGAGCCCTTTTAACTTTGATGTAAACTTGTTTGGTCTTAATCACCCAGCTTTAACTCTCTCCAACCTTCTTTTCCGTGGTCTCTCCCCATCTGATGTCTTTCCCACGGGAGAAATGTAACAGTAGCATATTTAATTACTTAATACACTTTTCAAATAAATTTTAGGATAACCTAACCATCACTGAGAGCCAAACAAAATAACATCTTACAGCTCAACAAGACCCAAGGAATTAACCTCCTTTATTATTTTATGGGCTTTCAAATTTCCTCCAAGAAGAAAATATTTTTCCCTCCTTTCCACTGGTCTTTAATTTCTTCAATTATTTAATTAGAATAATTCCTTTCAAAAAGTCATTTTTCATCTTTCTCCTTATTGCAAGGATAAACTGCTTACAATGTCACAGCTAGAGATATAGGAATTTCAAAGATTCAATAACATAATCCTCTCATTTTACAAACAAGGGGCTTAATGTCCAAGGAAGTCAAATGACTTTATCAAGGTAACTTAGCAAGTTACACCCCTTACTTTTTTCTTTCTTCCATTCAAGTAATTAATATTATTTTCATATTTCCAACATTCCATATCAAACTCTCAAATGACATTTCACAAAGTTATTGAACATGAATAATTATTGGTTTAATGGGATTTGAACCCCCAATGAAACATGTACAAAATACCTGCTCGCTGGAATTGACAACACATTCTCATTGGGATAAACAAGTTGCAATGATTCATTAAGGCAGACATTTATTGTTTAAAAATGCTTAGAGGCAAAGTGACTTTGCAACCTGCAACATTCACTAGCTTAGCTACAACTCCATGTAGTCTGATAAATTGCTGCCCCTGGTTCTTAAAAGGAAGTGTCAGAATTAGTTTCTTGCCTCAGTCAATACCTATTTTCTCAGTTCTATAACAATTCCATTAAAATGTGGGATATTTGTATGGTTTATGGGTTACATTGAAGAAAATGAAAAATATTTTTTCCAAAAGTATAGCCCTTCAGAGGGTAACAGTTGAAGGGCACTGTGTGTACAGATGGCTGCTGAAAAGGGCTTGAACTATGGTTGGGTAGAAATGCAATGCTTTGGTCAAAAGTTGAAAAAATGCTAGCTGTTTTAACCTCTATGTCATGTGGAAGTAGTCTGGCTCCAACAGTAGATCATTTAAAACTATAAAAACTTCTTCAATAATACCAGCAAGGCTCATTAGCCCCTCCAAAAGTCTCAACTATACCATTTTTTCCACAATATTTCAGTGGCGAGCTGAACAGATATTATTTTAAGAAATGAAAGCACTTCTCTACCTTAGAAGATGGAATATGATAGGATACTCAAAAATTCAATAGCTATCCCAATGTATTAACAAAATAATGTGTTATTTTTAACTATTTATTAAATGTCTATTATTTGCCAGACTCTGTTCTTACTGTTAGGGAACAATTTATAGTAGTAAACTAGATGAAGCTCTTACCCTCATTTGAATCCATTTGCCTTGCAATTTGACAAAGAATTCCCACCCACTCCCCCATTACAGGCAGAAATCCCTATTATAAAAGTAGCCTCAATCAATAAGTACTGTGTGAGAACACACTATGTTTTCATCTGAATATGTGATATAGTTCCCAATCTCCACATTAATATAGTCACTGATCCTTCTCCTTTGACTGTAAATTTGGCTGACAATTAGCTTCTCCTTATTTGGAATTCTAAAGTGCAATTGCCCCTACAGAGCTCATTAGGGCTCTTGCTCAAGTTACATGCACTCTGGTTCACAGTTGGCATATTTTCTAACATTATGAGTGTGTCTTATTAAGAAGAATCTTGCTGAATGAGGCAGACACCCATTCTTGCCCTCATTTTTATAAGAGAAAAAAAAAAGATACTATTGAATTCCAGAAATATAGGCTTTAAGCACTCCAAGAAAATGCAAAACCAGCCCATAAAAGTGACCATAATTTCCGACTCTTCTAGCAAGTGCACTATGAAATACTTATTTTTTCATCAACATTAAACATTTAAATCAACTGCATACAACAAAAAATCTAATTATCTGATATCTTCTATAAATATGAATATAGGTTCATTAATTGATAAAAATAAGTGATTTATATAAAATTAGGGACTGGCAAAATTTATCTATGGTGATAAAAATTAAAACAATGGCCACTATGGGTTGTGGGGGTAAACTAGATGTGGGCATGAGGGAACTTTCAGGAGTGATGTAATGTTTTGTATCTTGATTGGGCTGTTGGATAATTAGGTGCATACATTTGTCAAAACTCATCTAATAGTTAGGATCTGTGTATTTCACTACATGTAAATTTCATTTCCATTAAAAAATAATAGGTAGAGATAACTAAATATATGAGGGGAAAATATAACCAAAATTACTCTATAAGGAAGAAAAAATTCAGATGTTCAGGATTCAGGAACAGTTGGAACAGTTTCCAGGAGAATTAGCAGCCAATAATAGATATGAAGAATGATATGAATTAGTCATATAATGAAAGAGAGGCAGGGAAGGCTATCCTAGATGTTAAGGGAAAAACAGACATAAAGGTGGGGCTTAGGTGAGGAATGATGATAAAAGAGGGTGAAAGTTACACAAGAGCCAAGTCATGGAGAAATTTAATGTCCTACTAAAGATATCATGAAAGATATTTGGAGAAGGCTTAGAGAATTTTAAACTGAGGGATGATACACGCACACATACACATACTCAATTTGCAACAACGTGAAGAATAGATTAAAGGAGGTCAAGACAGAAGGTCAATAACTACTTTCATAGGCTATTTTCTAATTGGGGAATGAAATTGAAAGCCTCAACTCAAGCAAGAACAACAGGCATGGAGACCAAGGAGAGAGTGGACAGACTTATAATTCATTATTAAGGAAAACATGCTGATAGAATTTACAGACCTATGGAGCAGAAGGTAAGGGATTAGGAGCAGTTCGGGATACTGACCATATTTCTGACTTGGGCAACTGTGGGAAATGATGATGTGGCAGTAGAGAATGCAAGATGAGAAGATATGGAAGAAAAAGCTGATCTCTCTCAGGCCACTGTATTTTAAGAGCCTAAAAGACATCCAAGTAGAGCTATCAAATGGGCTGTCGGTTACATGTAGGGTGATCATATCTACAGATCTGCCCAAGACAATTATTTATTACTGTTATCCCAGAAAAAATTAATAGTACCACCTTTCACTTCTCCAAAATGTTCCAGTTTTGTCAATAAATTATAAAGTCACCCTGGTCATGTGGAACTAGATTTTAGGGCACATGTGTTCAATTTAGAGATAAGATTTTTTTGTGTTATAATTTTATGGGTAGTAAGTAAAGCCCAGTTAAAAGATGAGATCATGCAAACAGAGATTTTGATGGAAACTTGGAAATGTCAACACTAAGAAAGGTGAGAGGAAAGGTACCAAAAAAGGAGAATAGCAAAACTAACTAAAGTGCTGAGTGGTGGGGGGCAGGGTGGAGGGGGAACTAAAAAAAATCATTCTGGAAACCAAGGATGCTTTCTTTAAGTAATCCTTTCTAGAAGACTAAAAACTCTTCAAGAGGAGGAGCAACTTCTACTGCACTTAAAGAGTGCTAATGTCTACTGTAGAACCTTATATGTAGAAAATCTCAGTAGATATCTGATGATTAATTAGTGGAAAGATAGAATTTCTGTTCCTAGGTGGCAAAAAATTCATATTGAAGCTGCTTTAATCAGTTCAGGCTGCCACAACAAAAATATCACAGACTTGATGGCTTAAACTATACAACTTTATTCCTCACAGTTCTACAGGCTAGAAGTCCAAGATCAAGGTGCCAGCTGTTTCAGTTCCTGGTGAGGGTCCTCTTCCTGGTTTGCAGACAGATACCTTCTTGCTGTATCCTCACATAGGTGAGAGATCATCTTTCTTGTGTCTGTTCTTTTTGGGGCACTAATCTCATCATGGAGGCTCCACCCTCATGACTTAATTACTTCCCAAAGACACTAACTCCAAATACCATCACACAGGGGATTAAGGCTTCAACATATGAATTTGAGGGAGCAACAAAAATAGTCCATAGCAGAGGCCCAGTTTCAAAAATGTGAAATTATTATAAAATAAATCTTTGGTTTCAGGAACTATGACACAAATAAATTCTCCTTTTGAAATAGAGTACACATTATAGCTCTAACATTATATACTCTGTGTGATTCTTCTTCCTTGCTTCAAATGATATACAAGGAGATATGTCTTTGTCCATAATTCTCTCAAATACTGTCTTCTCTTAGCTTTTACTGCTCTATATTATCTTTGAGTGTAGAGATTTCAATTTTAAAAGTATTGCCCTTCCTACTGTTTATATGTACCTAACAACTAGAATTATTTTCCCCTATCATTCTTACATTTTTCAGCCATCTCCACGGAATCTTGCCAAAAACAAAAACAGTAGCCAAAATCTTCTACAAAGAAATTGTTCATCTCTTGGCACATCTAGAAGTTAACTGTTTGATATCCATCAGTAAATATAGAATATGCATAATTATAGCAAAAAAGTTATAAAGGGTGGAAGAGCTACCTAAGATGTCTTTTCCTATTCTCAGAAATATAAAAAGTCAAAGTTTTACTTCATCAGGTTTATTTATACAAATCTAAACACTCCTATGAACAATAATTTACATAAATCTTCTAAGAGTTGGAGCTTATCATAATTCAGAAAATAAATTGGCATTCTACAATCTAAATCTCAAGTAATTTTATCTTAAAATCAATAGCTTATCTGTGCTGATGGTACCCAAAAGAGAAAAAATAAACAGGAGGGAAAAAAAAAACACACACACATCTTATTACTAACAAGAGGTATAATGGGCATAGTTGCTGACAAATCTGTCAGGTTGAAACTGGCATACAGTAAATTATCAAAAAAAAAAAAAGTAAGTTTCCTTTCTTTTTAGAATAAATAAGAATGCTTCTGAAAATAGTGAGAAGAATCTGGTTGATTTACCAGGCTCATGTGGATGATCCAGAGTAAATAAGTGCCCAGCATGGTACTTTGAAGTGGTATTTCAAAGTCTGATGCTCTTCAGTGCCTAACCAGTGGTGAGGCACTGAAGAGAAGGTCTACCCATATGCATTTGGCTGAATGACTATAAAACACTGTAATACGCATTCCTTCCTTGTATCAATTTTGATTGGCTTTATCACAGAATATGACTCTAGAGTCTTCCCTCTGCTGGTATGACATCCTTTGCTAGATTTAATACCACATTATCTAACCATGACCCATATCATAGACTGAGTTTTAGCTTATTGTTTCATAGCTTTCATAACATAGTAGAAGTTTTTAATAACATCTGTATTGTTACACAGGAGTGGTAAAAACAGAATATAAAGTAGGAAAATGTATTTGGACTTGTAGCAACTTTGGACCTGTAGTAAATCTTGAACACCAAAAGAAGAAATCTGGACTATATCTAATGGATAACAATGAGTTACATATAGTTTTTAACCAGTGGCCTTATAGTAATGTAAGGCTGGGGAAAGGTAGTCCGACATCCTTGCAAACAGATGAGAAAAGAAAAATAAAGTACAAAGAACAACCTTGATGATGACTTAATTCTTAGGCTAAATTTTGGGAAACTTGGTACATAGGTTATCTAAGCTATTCTTCAGACATAACTGGGCTTATTTTAACATAGTTATTTATATTTTCTCAGTAATTCATACTGGTGCTTTCTTCCATAAATGTTAATGAAGCTTTACAAAGGTATCATTAAAAACAGCAAGAACACAAGTTTGTAATTTTGACACTCAATTTAGTGCAATCTTACCTATCATGAAATAGTTTAGACATGACATTCTTGCCTTAAATTCTGAAAAACAAAATTTATTCAATGAAATTGCATGGCTCGGCTAAACTTTCAGTCTTCTGAGTAATCACCACAATAGGAATCAGCTAGATATGGCAAAGTTTTACCTTATGAAGCTAAATAATATTTTGAGATATTAATTGAAGGTTTTTTCCCTCTATAAGTTTCCTTGAGACCATTTCTCTTCTTTTCACCATTCAGCATCCTCAAGGGGAGGATGAATACAGTTAAAAAGTTAATTGAGCTTCTGCAAGAAATAAAAATGAAAACAGACAAATAGTAGACATAATATTTCTGAAAGTCATGGTTTTCAATCTCAAGATCTATGAACTTGGAAGAGAGACAAATTATTTTGCTTTTTTAATTACAGAGATTTGTCATGTATATTAACACCCGGCAGTTTAGAGCACAGTATTAGTTTTTTTTCACCCTACTAGAAAGAACACTTGATACTGGGTAGTTTATAAAGGAAAAAGGTTTACTTGACTCACAGTTCCATATGGCTGGGGAGGCCTCAAGAAACTTATAATCACAGCAGAACGGAAAGCAGGCACCTTCTTCACAAGGCAACAGGAGAGACTGCATGTGTGAGTGCAGGAAAAACCACCATTTATAAAACCATCAAATCAAGTAAGAATTCACTCCCTATCACGAAAACAGCATGGAGGAAACTGTCCCCATAATCCAATCACTTCTTTCTCTCTACATGGGGGGATGAAAGGTCCCTCCCTTGACATTTGGGGATTAAAATACAAGATGAGATTTGGGTAAGGATAAAGAGCCAAACTACATCATTCCACCAATGGCTCGAGATTTCACGTCCTCACATTTCAAAACCAAACATGCCTTCCCAACAATCCTTCTAAGTCTTAACTCATTACAGCATTAACTTAAAAATCCAAGTCCAAAGTCTCATCTGAGACAAGTCAAGTCCCTTTCACCTATGAGCCTGTAAAACCAAAAGCAAGTTAGTTACTTCCAAGATACGAAAATGGTCCCATTCCAAATGGGAGCAACTGGCAAAAATAAAGGGACTACAGGCCCCATGCAAGTCTGAAATCCAACAGGACAGTCATTAAATCTTAAAGCTCCAAAATGATCTCCTTCAACTCCATGTCTCACATCCACATCACAGTGATGCAAGAGGTGGGCTCCCATGGTCTTGGGCAGCTCCTCCCCTGTGGCTTTGCAGGGTACAATCCCCCTCGAGGCTGCTTTTACTACTGGCATTGAGTGTGTGCGGCTTTTCTAGGCACATGGTACAAGCTGTCAGTAGATCTACCATTCTGAGGTCTGGAGAATTGTGGCCCTTTTCTCACAGCTCCACTAGGCAGTACCCCAGTGGGGACTCTGTGTGGGGGCTTTGACCCCACATTTCCCTTCCACACTGCCGTAGCAGAGGTTCTCTATGAGGGCTCTGCCCCTGCAACAGACTTCTGCCTGGACAACCAGGTATTTCCAAACAACTTCTGAAATCTAGGCAAAGATACCCAAACATCAATTCATGACTTCTGTGCACCTGTAGGCCCAGCAACACGTGGAACCTGCCAAGGCTTGGGGCTTGCACCCTCTGAAGCAACAGTCTGAGCTGTACCTTGTCCCCTTTTAGCCAAAACTGGAGCTGAAGCAGTTGGGAAGCAGGGTGCCATGTCCCAAGGCAGTACAGAGCAGCGGGGGCCCTGGGCCCAGTCCAGGAAGCCATTTTCCTCCTACTTCTGTGGGCCTGTGATGGGAGCGGCTGCTGCCAAGGTCTCTGACATGCCCTGGAGACATTTCCCCCATTGTCTTGGGGATTAACATTCGGTTTCTCATTGCTTATGCAAATTTCTGCAGCCTGTGTGAGTTTCCCCTCAGAAAATGAGATTTTCTTTTCTATCACATTGTCAGGCTGCAAATTTTCTGAACATTTATGCTCTGCTTCCCTTTTAAACATAAGTTCCAATTTCAAACCATCTCTTTGTGAATGTATAAAACTGAATGCTTTTAGAATAATCCAGGTCACATGTTCAATGCTTTGCTGCTTAGACATTTCTTTCACCAGACACCCTAAATCATCTCTCTCAAGTTCAAAGTTCTAAGATCTCTAGGACGGGGGCAAAATGCCACCAGTCTCTTTGATAAAGCATAGCACGAGTGACCTTTACTCCAGTTTTCAATAAGTTCCTCATTTCTATCTGAGACCACCTCAACCTGGACTTCATTGTTCACATCACTATCAGCATTTTGGTCAAAACCATTCAACAAGTCTCTAGGAAGCTCCAAACTTTCTCGCATCTTCCTGTCTTCCTCTAAGCCCTCCAAACTTACGGGCAGAGGTTCCAACCTCTGCCCATTACCCAGTTCCAAAGTCACTTCCATAATTTCAAGTATCTTTATAGCAGTGCCCCACTTTTTATGGTACTAATTTACTGTATTAATTTGTTTTCACACTGCCATAAAAAACACTCAACACTGGGTAATTTATAAAGGAAAGAGGTATAATTGACTCATAGTTCCACATGGCTGGGGAAGCCTCAGAAAACTTACAATCATGGTGGAAGGGGAAGTAGGCACCTTCTTCACAAGGTGGTAGGAGAGAGATAGCATGTGTGAGCACAGGAAAAAATACCATTTACAAAACCATCAGCTCTCATGAGTGAACAGCATGGGGGAAGCACCCCCATAATTTAATCGCTTCCCTCCCTCCACATCTGGGGATTACAATTTGAAATGAGATTTGGGTGGGGGTACAGAGCCAAACCACATAAAGCACTGATAATTCAGTAGTAGAGAATCAAAACATTAGGGAGTCTGTGGGCAGATGGACATGGAGGAGAACTCACTAAGTCCTCTCATTCAATCATTTATTCATTCAACTAATTTCTCCAGGGGATTATCATGTTCTAGTCACTGGTTTTGATGCTGAGGATATAATAATAATTAAAACAGGCAAAAGCCAGTCTCTCAAAGCGATAATATCCTAATTGGTGCAGACAGACAAAAAAATGAGATAACTCAGTAAAATGTATAATGTGCTATGTAGTAACAGGTGTGAAGGTAATAAATGTAGTGTGGGAGTAGCTCCAAATTGACTAAGAAATAAAATGGACACCCAAAGGAATCTGGTACAAGGATGAAGAGAACAAAAAGTACATCGCCACCATGAGCAAAGACCATCATAGAAAACTGAGACACTTAGTTGTGGATCCAAGCAAACAGCTTGATATCCAACAACCTCATGGACTAAAGCAAAGGTTAGCAAGGACAAGGGTTTTCAGACAAAGCTGATGCTTCTCTTCCAATGCCTATGTAGTAGATTCCTTGCAAAGACAGTTATAACTTTACCCCTATTTGTGTTGACATTCTTTGAAATGTGACTTTGTGGCAATTCCCATCAAGAAGTCGAATCTATTTCCACAACTCTTGAAACTCGTTTGGCCTTTTTACATAATTTGGCCATAATGAAGTACAGTTGTGGTGTACCAGTTGTGAGCCTGAGCCTCAAGAGACTATGTGTCTTTTCACATACTCTTTTGGAATTCTGGCAGCACCACCACATGAGCAAGCTTGGGCTACCCTGACAGAGGATAAAAGATCACTTTCAGGAAACCTCAGTTATCTCAGTAAAAGCCATCGTAGACCACCAGACTGTTGACACATGACCACCAGATATGTAAATGAATCCCAGAAAAATCAGTAGGGCAGCAGATACCTAAATGAACACAGCTGAGACTATAAGAAACACCCAGCTGACAACTTGTGAGCAATAATTGACGTTTATTATTTAAAGCCACTGAGTTCTGTAGTGTCTTGTTACACAGCAATAAATAACCGATATAGCCAGGAAAATGTATGAATTCCATATAAATTCTGCAGGATCTTATAATACCCCTAGGTAGAGTGTAGAAGAGTAGAAAAATATTGAATTAATTGAGTTTAAATCCTGAACTGACCACATTTAAATCTGGAAGTAATCAAGTAACTTTTGATTGGTAGACATGGGGGTTTGTCAACTATCAAGTTCAGTATGAAAGAAAAAAGTCACACACACACATGAGATGCAATTGTAAATTGTAAACTGGTTGCGCTTCTGCTAAAATAATTTCGGTTATTCCAGTGAGGCAGCTACTTAAGAGAAATCACTGTTGTCATTAGGCGGCCATGTCCTTCAGAGACCACAGCACCTAGTATACCTCATAGTTTCGGAATAAAAAATTATTTTAAGAATTCTGTAATTCTTGTTTCCTTGGCACATTATTTAATTTTTTTTAATGAGAGTATTATCTCTGTGTACAATGGGTAGCTTCTGAAAGAAAAATGTGAAATTAACCCTAGGCTGTACCTAAAAGCATGCAGGCTATAATATTACCAAGAAGACTACAGATTTCCTCATCCTCTGTTCCTTATGTGACCTAAAGTAGGGGTTGAAATAAAGCCCCTCTATATGTTTGCTATTGCTTATGCAATAATATTTAATCACCTACTATCCTCAACCAGTAACTTTGATAAGAGAATAAGAGCTGGGAACCAGGCTAGTGAGGACACTGGGGGATTGGATTTCAGATAGTATCATCTAATGCTAGAAGTCAATAAGTTAACAAAACTAGGCTCCAATTCAGGAATGATAATTCAAAACAATACAAATGAAAGCAAGAACAGTTGAAAAGATTAGGAAGACCTTTCTAAATAATTTTGTTTCTCTTTTGTTTTCTGAGAATATGTCACAACTCCAGGAGTCAATTCATATACTGATCTATGTAATTGACACCCTCTGTAGTTGTGCTGTGTATTTCTCTCCAAGAGAAATGTGGGTAGATCAAAGATTTATGGATGAATTATTTGTAGCTACTATGTGCTGGGCAGTTTGCTCATGTTATGTCACTTGATTGTGCAATCATTAGCCATTATAATTATTAATAATTATAATATAATCAATGATAATATGTAGCTACTCAAAGCTCCAAAATAGAATAGGGGGAAACATTTATGTTCTTGCTGCTCAAAGTGTGGTTGACCATAGACCAGCAGCATCAGCATCACTGGAAAACTTGTTAGAAATACATATTTCTCAAAGAACTAAAAATGGAACTACTATTGGACCCAGTAATCCCACTACTGGGTATCTACCCAAAGGAAAAGAAATCGTTCCATCAAAAACGAATCTACACTTGTATGTTTATCACAACACTATTCACAATAGCAAAGTCATAGAATCAACCTAAGTGTCCATCAATGATTGACTGAATGAAGAAAATGTGGTACATATACACCATGGAATACTATGCAGCCATAAGAAAGAACAAAATCAAGCCCTTTGCAGCAACATGGATACAGCTGGAAGCCATTATCCTGAGCAAATTAATGAAGAACAGAAAATCAAATACCACATGTTCTCATTTGTAAGTGGGAACTAAACACTGGATACACATGGACATCAAGAGGGGAAAGATAGACACTGGAGACTCCAAAAGAGGGGATAAGGAGAGTAAGGGTTGGAAAACTACCTATTAAGTACTTGTTCATTATTTGGGTGATGGGTTCAGTAGAAGCCAAAACCCCAGCATTATACAATATACTCGTGTAACAAACCCACACATGTACCCCCCTGAATCTAAAATTAAAAAAAAAATGAAATACAGAATCTCAAGACCAACTCTAGATCTGCTCCACACCCAGACCTATTAAATAAGAATCTGCATTTTTAATAAGATCCCCATGTGATTTGTATGCACATTAAAGATTGAGAAACATTGACCTACACAACATTAAGCAGTGTCATATGCCATACTATTCTTTAACTTCCAAGGCTGTGACCTAAGTTGGATAATAAAGAAGCCTGCATTTCCCATCAGATAATAAAAATTTTTATAAATTGATGTTAGTTTGAAAATCATATCAAGTCACGTTGCTATCCACAGAAAAATGCACATTTAAAAAAATGCCTATAAATTCAAGGTGCCCCAAAGCATTCATCCTTATCTCATAAACAGATGGGATCTATGCCCCTCCCTTTGAACCTGGGTTGATCTGTGACTATCACAAAAGTGAGGTTAGGTGACTGGCAAAGCTAAGTCATAAAAGGCGATAGATACAGCTTCTGCCTAGAGTCTTTGTCTTGCTTTGGAAGCTAGCTGCCATACTGAGAGAAAGCCAAGCAGCCACATAAAGGAGACACATAAAGATGTTCTGGCTAACAGCCAGCTTCCACCACCAAACATGAAAAATTCACCTTCTTGTGAATTTCAGACTCTCATGAGAGTCGGAAATCATAAGGAGAAGAAACTAAGAATGGAAGTTTTTCTGAGTCACCTCCAGACTTCCATCTGCCCCAACTTATATCACATGGAGCAGAGATGAGCTGTCATCACTGAACAGTGTTCAAACTGCAGATTTGTGAGACAAGTAAATAACTATTGTTGTTTTATGCCACTACATTTGGGGTGGTTTGGTATGCAGCAATAGATACCAGAACCAATTTGGTCCATAAGCCCCAAGTAAGGACCACTACCTAAAAATGTTCTCTCAGTGTTGTCATGGGGAGTGCAACCTCCTCTTCTAGCAAGATTCAAATCTGGAAAACAAGAAACTTCATAAAAACGGGCTTTATTTCCTTTTGATTCCCACTGGGCCCTGACAAATCTACAAAACTGAAATATCAAGAGCAGCCCTTGGTATCTGATATGGTTTGGCTCTGTTTCCCCACCTGAATTTCATCTTGTAGCTCTCATAATCCCCACGTGTTGTGGGTGGGACTGGTGGGAGATGATTGAATCATGGAGGAGGATCTTTTCCATGCTGTTCTAGTGATAGTGAATAAGTCTCACAAGATCATGAGTTTAAACAAGTGGGAGTTTGCCTGCACAACTCTCTCTGCCCGCTGCCATCCACACAAGATGTGACTTGCTTCTCCTTGACACGCACCATGATTGTGAGGCCTCCCCAGCCACGTGGAACTATAAGTCGATTAAACCTCTTTCTTTTGTAAATTGTCCAGTCTCGGGTATGTCTTTATCCACAGCATGAAAACAGACTAATGCGGTATCTCACCATCCCTCAGGTTAAAAACCTATCTAGCCAGGCATGGTGGCTCATGCCTGTAACCCCAGCACTTTGGGAGGCAGAGGCAGTAGGAGCTCTTGAACCCAGGAGTGTGAGACCAGCCTGGGCAACATGGTAAGACCACGTTTCTACAAGAATATAAAAGTTTTTTTAAAAAAGCCAGGCATAGTGGCCTGCATCTCTAGTAATAGTTACTCCAGAGACTGGGGTGAGATGATCATTTGAGCCTGGGAGGTCAAGGCTGCAGTGAGCCGTGATCACACCAATGCACTCCAGTCTCAGTGATAGAGCAAGACCTTATCTCGGGGGGGGAAAAAAAAAACCATAAAAAAAATTTCAAAATAAAAACCCACTATCTCTAGAACCCTAGGTGATAAAATATGTCTTTGCAGAATCCTACATAGCTTGGAAGTTTCTAAGGTTAAAATACTGATTATAAAGAAATCTGTATCTTCTGCAATTAGAAAGTGGGTCCAGAGTTTAGTTAGCATGTCTCCTTTTGTCTCCTTATGGATACTGGATACTATGGATACTCTGAGACTCTCCCCCCGACTGATCAGATGCCCCATATGGTTGCTCATGTCAACAAAGGGACTCTAAATAGTGATTTTTTAAAAAAATCTTTTGCCAGAAAGGTACATGTGAGTTCTGAATAAGAAAGTCTGGTCAAGACTGTTCACTGACATACTTAGGGCATGTGGTGTTCTCAATAATTCAGTACTCTAATTCCCTATTGTCCACTACTACCCATGTGTGGCCATCTATATTTAAAATAAAATGAATTAAATAAAACTAAATTATGAATTTGATAAATTGAATTCAATTGAATTTATCAAATTATAAATTCAATTCAAATCAGTAGCCACATTTCAAATGCTCAATAGCCACATGTGTATTACATTGTACAGATAAAGGATATTTTCATATTTACAGAAGTTTCTACTAAACAGCACTGGCCAAATTATCTAATATCAACCAGAAAAATGCTCTTTTTTAACTTAAATACACTTTTCATGTACCCTTTGATAATAGCTGATCCTGGCTTGTCTGACAATTACTAATTTTAAAAGTAAGCTAAAATTTCAAGGTTAAAGTAGATTGAGGTTTGCATTGAATCCAGTCCAGGTCTTGGAATTTTCTCTTTTGAAACAACAAGAATAACAAAATTCTGTCATCCAAAACCAACAAAAGACTCTGCCTTGTTCTGCAAAACTAATTTACATAATAAATGTAATGATTCTAAAAAGTGATATGATTAGCTGGGATTTGGATAATAAAAAATTTTCCCAATTGTATCTCACAGCAATTTACTGATATTTAAGGAAGAAGGAATTTCAACACAGAATCAAATGCCTTCAAAGTAAACTGACTTGATTTATGAGAATTTCATCTACAAATTATTATTTGAAAAAATAAAATTCTTCTAGAAACAAAGAAAAGCATTTTTCTCAGAAAACATCTCTTCAAAGCCAAAGAAGGACTTAAGAAAAAACATCTCTTCCCTTTCCCAAAAAACATCAGAGTTCTTAGTTCATTGCTATCAAAAGCACATAAAGATCAAAATGGACAATATATGTAAGTCACATTATCGCCATTAAACAAATTTGCAAGTCATCTCAATACCTAACCAGAGTGCATCAGGTACATCTTATTCTTGCATTTGAAGGATGAAGAATTTTCTTATTGGTTAAATCTATATAAAAGAGACGATCCTGTACTTGACCCTTGTAACAGCGAACTCTTTTTGATCTCAGTTCTTAAAACATAAGATCAGAAAGTAAGCAGGAACAAATTGTTTACTGCTTGTCTTTTCTGTTATTTTTCAGGGTTGGAGGGGATTATATTTGTAAGTAAGCTCCCAGAACTCTTTTTCCAAATTATAGTCTCTTAACCTAGCAAAAAGGAAGTAGTTTGGTAATATATGTGGAAGCAATACAAATATTATGAAATTACTTTTTTTTGGTAAGAATGGAAGTTTTTCTTTACAATCTCATTGCAATACTGCAGTAGTCACTCCACTCATAATTTAAAAGCTTGGTGTTCTAAATCTAAAACCTACAATGGTACACAGATCATAAGGCTACAGAAAGTAGCGACTATATTTTAAACAGATTTAGACTATGTTGTGTACATAAAGGAGAGTTTTTAAAAGGCATCTGAAGTTGGCTGAATAATATTATAAAAACCAAAAGTCAGAAATGTCACGAAGATGTAAAGCAGCATTATAATATTATTTACACTAGGAATATATCTGTATTCTGGGTAAGCATTTGGTTCAGAAAAGTCTACGTAATTAATCATGTCTGTGCTTACACATTAAACACTAAAACAGAAAAATTTCATCTTGGTGGTTGCCAATAGAGGTCCTTCAACTTTTAATATGTGAAGAATGTAAAGAAGACTTACAGCAAAGAAATAAAAATGATTAACGGTATAGAAATAGGACTTAAGAATAAAGCTGAAATGATTTGGCACTATTTAAACCTAAGGGAAAGAAGGGCAGGAGGTGTTTTAATAATGATCTCTAAAACATGAAGGCTTATTACAGAAAGACTGGGTCTCCATCTCTGGCACTGACAGAATAAAAGGAATTATTGAAAGATAAGTAGAGCTGCTATTTTCTGGTGGAATGCTGTCATATATTCTGTCACAAGCTTAGAAAACATTGTTTTCAGGCTGTAGAATGAATTTTTAGTTACATAAAAATCACAATCAAAGAAGAGAGGCAAGTCCCCCCATGTAGTCCCTTATCTTACCTTGTAGATTCATATTTGCCACTAATAAAGGAGGTAACAATCATACCCTTCAGTCTCCCATCTTAACACCATGTAAACAAAACACCTTAGCAAACCACATCCTGTCACCACCACAACCACCAATCCATTTTTATCCAGTCAAAACTTACTAAGGCACATGAGAAAGAAGGAAACAGACAAGTCATTAGGCAAAGAGCTAAAAGATTTGACTCTTCAATATCAAAAAATTGAACACTAGAAAAGTGATTTTTAAAAACGGAATGCCATTTAAGTTAGATCAAACAGGGTTTAAATTCCATCTCAGCTATTTACTAACTGAATAACCTTTCACCCTGTGTTGCTTTTATTTCTTCAATCAACAGATACTTAGTGAGCACCTACTGTGGTATTGAGCACTGCTCAGGCTCCTGTGGAAATATCAGTGAGCAAAGCATAATAACCCTTGTCCTTTTGGAATGTATTGTGTAGGGCCTTATATGCCATTGCAAAAGAACTTTGGCTTTTATTCTGAGAATGTATTCGACAAAAGAGTGACATGATCTAACAAACATTTTTTAGGAGATTGCTCTAGTTTCTACATGGAGAATCAATTGCAGAAGGTCATGAGTGGAGTAAACAGATTAAACACTAACGCAATAATCCAGGGAAGAGATGATAGTGGTTTGGACCAGGATGATAGCAGTGGATATGGTCTGCTTCTGTAAATACGTTGGATGTAGAATAAATATGATTTATTGATAAATTGAATTTGAAGTATGATAGAGAAATCAAATACAACCCCAAGGTGTTACATTAGAGCAACTGGAAAGATAGGCTTGCCATTAACTGAGATGGACAAGACTGTGGGTTAAGAAGATTGTGGGGAGAAGATACTAAGTATTAAACAAATGTTTGAGATGCCTATTAGAACACTAAGTGGAGATGTCGAGAAAGCTATGAGGTAGGGAAGAGGAGGTGGAGCAAGATGATGGAATAGAAGGTACCACCGATAGTCCCCCACCCAGCAAGGACATTAAATTAACAACTATCTACACGGCGGGGGCGGGGGGAATCTTCATAAGAACCAAAAGTCAGGAGGCAAGCAGTCATAGTACCTGGTTTTAACTTCGTATCACTGGAAGAGGCACTAGAGAGATAGAAAAAAAAAAAAAAAAAAAACTACAGAATCCCCAATTCCATCCCTCCCTCACCCCTGGCAGTGGCAGCATGGTGCCTAGAGCATCTCTGGGGGCTGGGCGGTGGGGGTGGGAGAAAACAGCAATTGGGAAGCATTGAACTCAGTGCTGTCCTGTTAGAGCAGAAAGGAAATCAGAACGAACTCAGCTGATGCCCAACCACCGAGGAAGCATTTAAACCAGCCCTAGCCAGAGGGGAATCATTGATCCCAGTGATCAGAACTAGAGTGCCTGCAAGCCTCGCCACAGAGGGCTACAGTGCTCTGTGTCTCCAAGTAAACTTGAAAGTAAGTCTAGATCCTAAGGACCGCAACTCTTAAGTGAGTCCTAGTGCTGAACAAGGCCCAAGACTGTGGACCAGGGAAGCATGTGACATATTTAGACTCCAGCTGGGGTGGCTAAGGGAGTGCTGGCATCACCCCTCCCCTAAACCCAAGATACACAGCTCCAGGCTCCAAAAGAGACCCCTTCTTTCCACTTAAGGAGAGGAGAGGGAAGAGCGAGAAGGATTTTGTCTTGCATCTTGGATACCAGCTCAGCCGCAGAAGGATAGGGCACCAGTCAGTCATGAGGCCCCCATTTCAAGTTCTAGCTCCTAGACAACATTTCTAGATATGCCCTGGGTCAGAAGGTAACCCAGTGCCTTGAAGAAAAAGACCTGGTCCTGGCAGCATTCATCATCTGCTAACTGAAGAACCCTCGGGCCCTGAATAAGCAGCAGTGATACCCAAGTACTACATCAAGGGCCTTGGCTGAGCATCTGAGAGTTGCTGGCTTCAGGTACCATCATGGCCACAGGGCAGCAGAGCACCAAGCAGGCTCTTGGGGTCCCGGATTCCAGGACTTGACTCTTAGACAGCATTTCTGGACTTGCCCTGGGCCAGAGGAGAGTCCACTGCCCTGAAGGGTGAGTCCCAGGTCAAGGCAGCATTCACTACAAGCTGACTTAAGAGCCCTTGGGCTGTAAGGGAACATCGACTGACAGTGTGTAGTATGGCAGTACTCCTTAGGGCCTAGGGTGGCGGTGGCTCCTGGATCAAGCTCCTCTATCTTTGAAAAGGGAGGGAAGAGTGGGAAGGACTGTGTCTTGGGGTTTGAGTACCAGCCCAGCTGCAATACAAGAGGTGGGTGGAGGGAGAGGATCAGGAAAAATAACTAATGGGTACTAGGCTTAATACCTTGGTGATGAAATAATCTGTACAATAAACACCCATGACACAAGTTTACCTATATAACAAGCCTGCACATGTACCACTGAACTTAAAAGTTAAATTTAAAAAATAAAAATAAATTTAAAAATAACACGAGGTAGACCTCTAATGATTTTGACTCTACTCTCTGACTCCTGGACAGCACCCCTGGATGTACTTGGGGCCTGGGGGACCTCACTGCCCTGAAAGGAAAGACATAGGCCTGTCTGGCTTTGCCAACTGCTGACTGTAAAGTTCCAGGACACTGAGCAAACATAGGCACTAGCCAGGGAGCAGTTACAGCAGACCTTGGGTGAGATCCAGTGCTGTGCTGGTTTCAGCACTGACCCAGCACTGTCATAGTGGTGGAGGCCACAGGGGAGCCTGTGTCACCAAACCCACCAGATTTAGGTGGCTCAGAACAGAGAAAGATTCTGTTTATTTGGGAGAAAGTAAGGAAAAAGAACAAGAGTCTCTGCCTAGTAATACAGAGAATTCTCTCAAATCTTGTCCAAGACCATCAAAGTGGTACCTCTATGAGTCTGCAAGAACCACAACATTACTGGGCTTGGGGTGTCCCATAAGGCAGGAACAGCTAAGATCAGAACACCCTCATTCTTTCAAATATCTGGAAAGCCTTCCCAAGAAGGATGGCTACAAACAGGCCCAGATAGTGAAGACTATAATAAATACCTGCCCACCATTTATTATTTATTTATTTATTTATTTTGAGACAAAGTCTCACTCTGTCACCCAGGCTGGAGTGCAGTGGCACGATCTCGGCTCACTGAAACCTCCGCCTCCCGGGTTCAAGTGATTCTCGTGCCTCAGCCTCCTGGGTAGCTAGGATTACAGGCGCCCACCACCATGCCCGGCTAATTTTTGTATTTTAGTAGAGACAGGGTTTCACCATGTTGGCCAGGCTGGTCTCAAACTCCTGACCTCAGGTGATCCACCCATCTCGGCCTCCCAAAGTGTTGGGATTACAGGCATGAGCCACCGTGCCTGGCCAATACCTAACTCTTTAATGCCCAGACATTGAAGGACATCTACTAGCATCAATACCATCCAGAAAGTCATAACCTCACCAGATTGACTAAATAAGGCATCAAGGACCAAATGAACTAAATAAGGCACCAGGCATCCTGGAGAAACAGAGATACGGAACCTTTCAGACAGAGAATTCAACATAGTTATGTTGAACAAAGTCAAAGAAATTCAAGATAACATAGAGAAGGAATTCAGAATTCTGTAAGATAAATTTAACAAAGAGACTAAAATAATCTCTAAAAGTCAAGCAGAAATTCTGGAGCTGAAAAATGCAATTGACATAATGAAGAATGCATCAGAGTCCTTTAATGGCAGAATTGATTGAGCCAAAGAAAGAAGTAGTGAGCTAGAACATAAGGTATTGAAAATACACAGTCAGAGGAGACAAAAGAAAAAAGAGTAAAAAACAATGAAGGACACCTACAGGATCTAGAAAATAGCCTCAAAGGGCAAATCTAAGAATTATTGGCCTTAAAGAGGAGGTAGAGAAAGAGATAGGGATAGAAAGTTTACTCAGAGGGATAATAACAGAGAAGTTCCCAAACCTAGAGAAAGATACCAATATTCAAGTACAAGAAGGCTACAGAACACCAAGAAGATTTAATCCAAAGAAGACTACTTCAAGCATTTAATAGTCAAACTCCCCAAGGACAAAGATAAAGAAAGGATCCTAAAAGCAGCAAGAAAACAGAAACAAATAAAATACAATGGAGCTCCAATATGTCTGGCAGCAGACTTTTCAGTGGAAACCTTACAGGCCAGGAGAGAGTGACATGACATATTTGAGGAACTGAAGCAAAAAAAATTTTACACTAGAATAGTATATCTGGTGAAAATATCCTTCAAACATGAAGGAAAAATACTTTCCCAGACAAACAAAAGCTGAGGAATTTCATCAATAGCAGGCCTGCCCTTAAGAAATGCTAAAAGGGGTACTTCAATCAGGAAGAAAGGACATTGATGAGCAGTAAATAATCACCTGAAGGTACAAAACTCACTGGTAATAGTAAGTACACAGAAAAACACAGAATATTCTAACACTTGTAACTGTGGTGTATAAACTACTCTTCTCCTAAGTGGAAAGACTAACTGATGAACCAATCAAAAATAATAACTACAACAACTTTCCAAGACATAGTCAGTAAAATAAGATGTAAATAGCAACAACAAAAAGTTGAAAAGCAGAGGATGAAGTTAAAGCGTAGAGTTTTATTAGTTTTCTTTTTGCTTGTTTGTTATGCAAATAGGGTTAAGTTGTTATCAGGTTAAAATAATGGATTATAAGATAGTATTTGCAAGCCTCATGGTAACCTCAAACAAACATACAATGAACACACAAAAAACAAAATGCAAGAAACTAAATCATATCACCAGAGAAAATCACCTTCACTAGAGGAAGATAGGAAGGAAAAAAAAAGAACAAAGAAAAGACCACAATACAACCAAAAAACAAATAACAAAATGGCAGGAGTAAGTCCATACTTATCAAAATAACATTGAATATAAAAAATAACATTGAATGTAAATAAACTCTTCAATTAAAAGACAGAGACTAGTTTACTGAATGAAAAAACAAGACACATTGATCTGTTACCTACAAGAAATGCACTTCACCTATATAAAGATATACATAGACTGAAAATAGAGGGATGAGAAAAAGATATTCCATGTCAATGCAAACCAAAAAAGAGCAGGAGTCACTATATTTATATCAGGCAAAAAAGATTACAAGACAAAACCAAACGAGTTGATGGGTGCAGCACACCAACATGGCACAAGTATACATATGTAACAAACCTGCACGTTATGCACATGTACCCTACAACTTAAAGTATAATAATAATAAATAAAAATAAAAAATAAAAAAAATAAAAAAAGAAAAGACAAAGAAGGTCACTGTGTAACGATAAAGGGGTCAATTCAGCAAGAGAATATAACAATTTTAATATATATGCACCCAACACTGGAGCACCAGATATACAAAGAAAATATTATTAGAGCTAAAGAGAGAGATAAGCATGAATACAATATTAGCTGGCGTCTTCAACACCCCACTTTCAGCATTGGAAAGATCTCCTAGACAGAAAATCAACAAAGAAACATTAGACTTAATCTGCACTATAGACCAAATAGATCTAATAGATATTTACAGAATATTTCATCCAAGAGCTGGAGAATACACATTCTTATCCTCAGCACATGTATCATTCTCAAGGATAGACCACATGTTAGGTCATGAAACAACTCTAAAAACATTCATAAAACTGAAATAGTATCAAGCAGATTCTTTGACCACAATGGAATAAAACTAGAAATTAATAAGAAGAGGAATTTTGGAAACTATACAATATATAGAAATTAAACAATATGCTTCTAAATGACCAGTGGGTCAACAACGAAATTAAGAAGGAAATAAATGTTCTTAAAACAAATAATGGAAACACAACATTCCAAAACCTATGGGATGCAGCAAAAGCAGTATTGAGAGGGAAGTTTAAGGCTGTAAAAGCCTACATCAAAAAAGAGAAAAAAAACTTCGAATGAACAATCTAAAGAATGAGAAAAGCAAGAACAAGCCAAACCCAAAATTAGTAAAAGAAAACAAAGACCAGAGCAGAAATAAATGAAATTTAAGTTAAATAAACAATACAAAAGATCAACGAAACAAAAGTTGAAAAGTTAAACAAACTTGATAAAACTTTAGCCAGACTAAGAAAACAAGAGAGAAGATCCAAATAAGTAAAATCAGAAATGAAAATGAAGATATTACAATGAATATGCAGAAATTGAAAGTATCATTAAGTGGCTACTATAAGCAACTATATGCCAATAAACTGGAAAATCAAGAAGAAATGAACAAATTCGTAGACACACACAACCTATCAAGATAGAACCAGGAAGAAAACCAAAATCTGAACAGACCAATAAATCTAATAATCCGATCAAAACATGGGCAAAAGATTTGAATACACATTTCTCAAAAGAAGACATACAAATGGCAAACAGGCATGTGAAAAGGTGCTCAACATCATTGATCATAGGAGAAATGCAAATGAAAACTAGCATAAGATATCATCTCACCCCAGTTAAAATGGCTTATATCCAAAAGACTGGCAATAGTGAATGCTGGCGAGGATGTGGACAAAAGAGAACCCTTTTATACAGTTGGTGGGAATGTAAATTAGTACAACCACTATGGAGAACAGTTTGGATATTTCTCAAAAAAATGAAAACTTGAGTTACCCTATGATCCAGCGATTTCATTGCTGGGTATATAACTAAAAGAAAGAAAATCAGTATATTGAAGAGCTATCTGCACTCCCATATGTATTGTGGTACTATTTCAACAGTTAAGATTTGGAAGTAACCTAAGTGTCCATTAACAGATAGATGAATAAAGCAAATATGGCACATATTCACAATAGAGTATTATTTGGCCATAAAAAACAATGAGATCTAGTCATTTGCAACAACATGGATTGGAGATAATTACGTTAAGTGAAATAAGCCAGGTACAAAAAGACAAACATCACATGTTCTCACTTATTTGTGGGATCTAAAACTTGAAACAATTGAACTCATGGACATAGAGAGTAGAAGGAAGGTTACCAGAGACTGGGAAGGATAGTGGGAAGGTGAGGGGAGGTGGGGATGTTTAATAGGTACAAAAATAGTTAGAAATAATGAATAAGACCTACTATTCAATAGCACAACAGGGTGACTACAGTCAATAATAACCTAATTATATATTTTTAAACAACTTAGAGTTTAATTGGATTGTTCCTAATGGTAATGGATACCCCATTCTCCATGATGTATTTAACTCACATTACTTGCCTGTATCAAAACATCTGATATACCCCATAAATATATATACACCTACTATGTACCCATAAAAGTGAAAAATTTTAAAAAGTGATTAGATGAACTTCACACCTCTGAACTTCATTCTATTTATCTTTAAAATTAGGTAATAATAGCTACCTTTAGGAAATGAAAGAATCAAAGAGAGATGTAAAAGCACCTGGCACATACTAGACAATCAGTAGAGTGCATGGTAACCACTATTATTCTTCAACAAGACTATGCTAATGTCAGCAGGGTAGACTAAGGCAAGAAACTGATAATTATGTTTCTGTCATTCTGCAAAACAGCCGTAACATCTCAGAGGCAGACAACAGTAAACATTTATTTAGCCGACTGTCAGCTGATTTAGGCTGATCCAGACTGGGCACACTCATGTATCTGCCACCAACCAGAAACTCAACTGATTTAGGCCAGTGGCAGCTTAGAGTGGCTCTACTCCATGTGGCTTTCGTCATCCTCTTTGGACCAGTATATTAGTTCCACAGTGATAAGTGATGCTCAAGAGATGAATACTGAATAGTTAAGAAAAGTAATTTTGTTGGAATATATCACTTAATTTCATACTAACTAAACTAACTTAGGCATCCATCTCTAAACCCCTTTGGTCAGCTCAGAACTGCCAATACTGCGCTATTGCCCCTTAGTGACAGGGATTCATCCTGGAAGCCCTTGGTTAAGGGCCATCCTGCTCAAAAGCTGACTTGTACATGGCATAACAGATTGTCACAGATCTGCATACCATCATAAATCTAACCACATTATTGCAGGAGATACTACATTAACAGTGAAAGATATTTTCCACTTTAAATATGAGAAAAATGCATATCTCTTGATTCTATAACAACACAAATGGCCAATGTTTTCTGAGTTACCAAAATATTTCTAACTGCTTGCTAATGATGACTAGGATTCAGATTCAATCTCAAAAGCGATCACTTCAATTTCACTTATTACTCTCTTTCTTACCCTTAGCCTGATTTCTTAAAAATCCAAGCATTACAATATATTAGTGGATGGGGGGGATCATTAAGAATTGGGCTATGTTTCCTACATTTCTCAAATTAAATCATTTTTATGAGCTGATATTTTCACGGATGGAGTAAATGTACCAACTAGTACAAGTTAATACTAGGATATGAAATGTAAATGAACTTGTCTGAGATACAAAAGGCTCCATTATCTATGTTTAGTCCTGCTTGTATTATGTATACATACATATAGCATATAGATTTAAATATAGTTTATGAGGATGGAATTATGGTTTAATTATTAATTAAGCAATATGTAGCAAGGCAACAGTTCTGACATTTATGAGAAAATTAAATTTCCAACATAGAAAGCATAAGACACAGTCGGGTACATCCAATCCCCCAAGGATGTGATTATCTAATGATAAACCATGTTTTCTGCAGCTGCATGATTGCCGGTACAAAAAAAATGTTTATTATAAGTAAGATTGTGTTCTTTTTGCATGGAGAATAGATGAAGTTGGTTGCACAGAATATCAAACAGATGTTTCAACCAAATTGTGTATCTTCAATGGATTAATTCTTGCTATTTAAACTGGACTACATCTGAAAGCAGATACAGTCTATATGAGGAAAATGTAAATACTTCTCAAGCAAATTTCACATCACTGTAAAATAACAAACAGCTAGTAAAGGTACAGATGCAGGCAGTTTTGAGCTTTCCAGCCTCATTTTGTATGTACATATACACAAAAGCTCATGAGAATAATACTGACTCAGGATGATTTGTGAAATTTTTCCATTAGTAGGACTAGTTTTGCTGTGTTTCCACCATCTGTGAGAAGACTGTCAAGGAATAAGCACAAGCTCTTTTTTTTATTTTTTTATTTTTATTTTTTTACTTAGTAGAGATTAAATCTAACTTTTAAACAATTTTCCCGATGTCTTGATCTCAATCTGGGCAGGCCCACTATGTGCTAAACAATTTATAAGACATTTATATATACCATTTCATCTTAACCATAACCTTGAGAAGGTGTTTTTACTATTACTACAAACTGAGGTCAAGGTATATAAATCATCTTATACATTATCACACAACTAGAGAATAGAAACACTTGGATTTGGAACTAAGATCTGGCAGATTTCAAAACCACACTTCTTTTCATTATGTCATTGTGCTGGATATATTCCATTTGACCCATCCAGATCTACTTTCCATCCGTCTCCATTCTGTTTTTGCTACATGGAACCTAATCTCTATGGACTACATGAATACATTCCCTTGCCTTCTTACTTGTGATTGGGTTTGGCCAAAGGTATCACCAGAGGAGATCTAAAAGCTACTGTCTGGAAGCCTTCTCCTCCTTCTTCTCCTTCTCTCTCTCTTTCTCTCCCACCCCCCTCCCCGCCCTCTCTCCCACTCTCTCTCCCTCGCTCTCGCCCCCGCCCCGCCCTCCCTCCATAAAGTCCACTAGCAGCTCCCTACCTGGCTACCTCACTTGTTTAGGCCATGGTGGCAATACCTACCTGATATGACTAATACCAATTCATTGCACTTTCTCCCTGTTTTCTACCCCTATGTAAAGATTTCCTTTATTACATTATCTTCAAATTATTTAACCTTAGTGTTCCGTTTGCTGCTGACACTCTAATATGGCCATGTGTGGTTTTTTTTTTTTTTTTAATTTATTAGGTAATATTCTAAAAATTTTAGTTTGACCTTAATCTTTTAAAAACAGTTTTTAAGTACAGTTATCATGTTCTACACACTGCTAGGTACTAAAAACACTTAAAGATAAAGCACAGCTTTTCCTTGAAGAAGCTGAAAATCTAGGAAGTCAAAACATTTTTTAATGGTATTATATAGTCCCAGCTACTGGGAAGCAGAGGTGGGAGGATCACTTGACCCCTGGAGTTTGAGGTAATAATGAGGTATGATTATGCCACTGCACTCCAGCCCGGATGACAAAGCGAGACCCTGTCTCAATCAATCAATCAATAAAAAAGTGTTATAGAGGAAGTTACAGAGGACGAGGTCTTAATCCAAATATAAGGGTCAGGGAAAGCTTCCTAAGTAGGTGATGTCTGAACTGGACCTTAAAAGGATGCATGGAAATTCGTGCTTATGGCATTGGAGTTGCTGAAGGGGAATTTCAACCAGAGGGCTCAGGGTGTCAAAGTCACAGAGGCTTGAGAAATCAAGGGATGGAGCTGGAGGAGGTAATCCTGAAGAGGTTGACTATTGGTTTCTAATGATGAACTTTCTGGTCTGTCCCTGGCAGTTTTATTTCAGTCTTGAAATATTACAAATAGAATAGGTACATCCTTTGCCTTGCATTTTAGGAAATATTTTGAAAACAAAAAAGGGAGTGGATAGAAGGAGCAAGTCATGAATACCAGTTCAGAAGATATTATAAAAGTTTGAGGCAGAAGTTATTTTGGCTTGAAATGGCCATTACCATTAGAGTACTTCTCTACTTTCCATTAAAGTAGAGAAGAGGTAGACAGAACATTTTCTCTTGGTGAATTGGTCTCTCTCTATATATGTGGTCTATATATAAGGACATTGGAGAAGGTATCAAGGATGCCTCCAAGATTTCTGGTTTAGGCTACCAGGTGAAAATCTCCTAAATATCAAGGTTTCTCAACTGCAGCACCATTGACATTTGGGGCCAGATAATTCTTTGTCATGGGGAGTAGGGGAATGTTCTTCCTGTGAATTATAGGATGGTTAGCAGTATCCTTGACCTCTACCCACTAGATAGCAGCCGCAACTGCCTTCCCCCAAGTTGTGACAACAAAAAGTATCTCCAGGCATTGTCAAATGTTCACTGGGGATAAGGAGCAAAATCATTCCCAATCAGGAACCACTCACTGCCTGATGTGGTAGCACTAAGGAATGAGTTGTGTAGCAAAACAATGAATACCATCTTGGACAAAGGAAATTTGAAGTTTTTATGATAAAGGAGTTATTTGTACAAACAAGAAGAGGATCTACGGCTGGATATTTCCATTTGAGGACATTAGTACATAGACAGTTGAAACCCTTGGAGAAACTGAGATCATCTCGGGATGCATGGGTAGTTGTCTGACATATTTCAATCAGGAAATTTATACAGGCCATCTGAACTTTTATGAAAATAAAACAGTCATATACACTAGAAATAGTATTTTGTTTCTGAGTTCCCAGAATCTATAACGTACTATAAACAAATTTAAATATACAGAATCAAACAGCTTTTGGTTTATCTGGGAACCAATAGTCCATCAAACAAATCTGTGGGTATCCATGTGTGTGGACAGTTTCCACCTTCACTGCTTTCCCACAGCTATCTTAGAAAGTGAGGGGAAACAGCATTTATTGCTAAAATATCTCTGTTTTGAATATATAGAGTTAATATTGTCTATAGTCACTTGAATGGAAAGCAGCAGAGCAGGAAGTGGAGCTTAATGGTGTATGACTTTTTGTCAGGTACATTTTTTTGTCAACACAATATGCACGTTTCTGTATTTTATAAAGAGCCCAATAGCACTTGCAATCTTGTCTACCATCCTGATAATGATAGCTAATGCCATTGAGAACTCACCAAGTGCCAGAAACCCTTAAACTTTTATAGGCACTGTCTCATTTAATATTCCCCCACCAAACCCTGGGAGTCAGACATTGTTATTATCCTCTTTCACCAAAAAAAAAAAAAAAAAAGAGAGAGAGAGAGAGAGAGACAGAAAGGTTTAGAGAGATAATGAACTTGCCCAAGAAGACATAGCTGGTAGATAGCATAGAGCTGGAACTGGAATGCGGGTCGGTACTATTACAAGCCTCCCTCTTAAAAACCATTCCACAGTTTCTCTGTCTCGTATACCTATAGATACCTGGCAAATAAAAAAAGTAGGGTTTGCATTTGATTTAGTAATATAAAATGACTGTTCAAAAATTGTCAAGCTTTTCAAATACTTAATGCATGGGTATACTCAGAACTGAAACTAGAAATTGTGTTTCAAAAAACCTTTAGGTTTTTTTTTTTAGCTCTTATTTTACTCGGATTTGTATTTCCTCTAGTCGTTTACAAGACTGTCTTTCCCATTCGATTTTAAACTCCTTGAGAGCAGAGACTGTGTTTTTGTAACTCTTATAATACAAGGTTGTATTGATTGATACATGGTAAGTGCCCTCAAACTGTTTTCTGATTGCTTAATTATAAATTAAGGAATGGATTAGATTCTAAATGTCTGATGGTGAACTTATTCCTGCATATTGTGGTATTATCGCATTGTATTAAACTGTGCTTCTGGCTGTTTCTTTTAAACGGCAAATAAATCCTGTTCAATTCTTACAGACAAAGATTGTCCCCTAAAATTTAATTATTTGATCTGCTAAAATATTTCCTGTAGAGAGGTAAATTATTATTTTTTTTTATTTTGAGTATGGCTCTTTGTTGAATAAATTCCTTCAGCAAAAAAAAAAAAAAAAAAAAAAGATTTAGGCAGCTATTTTACTTTGTTCCCAGTTTACATGGTTCAAGAGAACAGAATAGCAAGTAGTCGAGTAGTAACACATTCAAGTTTTGGCGTCAGACAAATATGGGTTCAAATACTACAACTGTAACTTAATAGCTGTTTGATCTTGGGCAAGTTATTTATCCAAACTTACTGAGTCTCAGGATATTTTTTCCTTCAATCTAAAATGGAGATATCAGCAACTTTATTAGGATGCTGTGCAATTCAAATAAAATAACACATCCTAAGAGTTCTCCACAGCTTGCCATTCTTTCACATAGGTTTCTAGTTCTGGGGACACTGCTGAACCAGGTGGAAGATAGCTTCTGCCTTCATGGAGCTTACCCTACATTAGATGAGGGGAAGAATATATAGTAAAGATACTTAAAATACTGCACACAAGTTTAAAAAGGAAACAGATGACCTACTGAGATGGGGAGACATGGGGGAACATATTATCTGATCCTTCTTCATGGACAGTGATGTTCAAGCATTTTGGATACCATAAGACTTTTGGTTCCCATGGGAGTGGGGGGTTTCTACATGGTTGAAAATTCGTTGTTGGGAAACCAGACCATCAGTGAAGGGGTTGAAGATTCAGTGAACACAGATAATCAAAGCTCCAACCAATGTAGATGCTAATTTCACCACGCATCAAAAAATTCCTTATTAATGCCAACTGATAGAACTTACTACAATCATGGAAATATTATTTATCTGTTTTTCTCCATATGGTTGACACTAGGAATATACAATTACTTAAGAATATGAAATGTGGCTAGTGCAACTGAGAAACTGAACCTTGAAATTTATCTTATTTATAGTCATACATCACTTATTGATGGATATACATTCTGAGAAATATGTCACTGGGTGATTTCATCATTGTGGAAACATCATAGAGTGTACTTACAGAAATCTAGATGGTATAGCCTACTGCACACCTAGGCTACATGGTATAGCCTATGTTGCCAAGAATACAAACCTGTATGGCATGTGACCGTACTGAAAACTGTAGGCAGCTATAAAAATGGTAAGTACTTGTGTATCTAAACACAGCAAAGATACAATAAAAATAAAGTACTATAATATTATGGGACCACTGTCCTATATGTAGTCAGTCATTGACCAAAAGTTCATTATGCAGCACATAATTGTAATTATATGCATCTGGGAGCTACCATATTAGATTGCTCAGTTTTAGACTGTTCAGTCCAGTGATCTTGATTTCTTTGGGTGTTGAGGATATTGTCATTCATTTCCTTTTTCTGGTCACCTGAATTTAAATAGAATAAATCTTAATATCTTTTTCAGACAAAGACCTGGGTCTAAGTTTTCTTCTACAGGTGAGACCAAGATATAGAGCTTTTGCACATAGTTTCCACATAATAAACTAAAATGTCTTCTTCTCTATAGACCTAATCCTTCATAAACCATCTAGTTACTCTTTAGAAATGTCTGTCTCTGTTCCCCTCTCTTCTGTGGAGATCTTTGAGACCTGGTGCCAGCAGCAATCCCTGGTAGGTGGTACTAAGTCTATGGTGGAAATAATCGTGGTAGACATTAAACTGATATATTTTCCTCTTAATCCCAGTCTTTAAGATGTGAGTTCAAGAGCTAGGATAGAGTACCTTTCACAGGGTAAAAAAAAAATCCATTTCTATTCATGACATAAAGTTTACTGTCATGTATTATATGGATGTGATAGAGGTTACAAAGCAAAACCCCACCTATTAATGGGCTGGATTGTGCCACCCTGCAAATTCTTTATAGAAGCTATAATCCCCAGTACCTCAGAATGTGACTATATTTGGAGATAAGGCCTTTAAAGAGGTTGTTAAGAATAAATTTGGACACAGAGAGAGACATCAGGGTTGTACCTGTGGAGAGGAAGTATCATGTGAAGATACAGCAGGAAAATGGCCATCAACTGCCCAAGAAGAGAAGCCTCAGGAGAAACCAATCCTGCAGACACTCTGATTGTAGACTTAACAGTCACCAAACTTGTAAGACATCTGTTTAAGTCACTCAGTCTGTGGCATTTTTTATGGCAGCCCTAATAAACTAACGTGCCACCCCTTCAGGTCTTGGTATATTGTGAGGGAAAAGGAGAGGGAAGAAAACAAGGGAAGTCTCTTATCCACACCCACCTCAGCCTCTTCCCCAACCCAATCCAGACTCAAAGAAATAAGGAGAAAGAGGGGCCTTAGAAATATCAGGAGTGATGATTTTCTGCTCTAAGTATGGGATGAGGTATGTTGCAAGCATTAAACCTATATGAGAATGTCAGTTATTGCCTAGGATTCACTCCCTTGATGGTGAAGTAGAAAGAAACATATAGAGCCTGAGTCAGCTGCACTGATTTTCCACTATGTCTTTGCATAATTCATGGGAACCAGAAGTGATCATCTACATTATACCCCTACTCTAAATCAGCAAGCCTCACAACCAACATCCCAAGCCTGGAGTATCTTCTCTATCCAATGTTTTCCAATAGGAAAAACATTATGACCTTGGACCGTAAGTGGGGCTTCCGTCCTTGTAGCTGTAGGATGATTTGGAACTAAAGGTTATGGAAAAAGAAAACATACTGGTTCAATATCTCCCAAATAGTATCTTACCTCAAGCTATTAATAGAAAGTATATATTAAGAGTTCCAGGAAATTTATTAGTAGGGAAACAATTTATGTTAGTTAATTAAAACTTCTGGCTTCTATTGTTTAAATTATACTAAATGGGCAGAGTTGAGATTGTTTAAAATGTTAAGGGCATTAAGCAAATCATTAAAGGCAGAGTCCTTCTGTGACTAGAATCTGGGCATGAAATTTCTCTGTCAATAAGCCCTGGAAAATGTATAAAACCAGAAACAATAAAGGAATAGTGTAGCCATCTGAATCTGGTGCATGCATCCTGTGCATCATGAGAGGACCCCTTGAATCCAGCAAAAAGATGTGAACTGTAACCTAACTGCTAATGAGAGGCAGAAAGCCATTCAAACAAACCTTTCAAACCCCACAGGTGGGGTAGATCCTTCTGTTCTCAAGTATTTTAATATATTAACCTCATGATTTTCAGACATTGTGTTTCTCCTAACGCACTGAAAAACATACACCCTTTCCTCCTTTCTGGGCCTTAATTCTTTCCCCTAATCCACAAAACAAATACTTTGACCAGGCTGTTCTGACAATGCTGGATTTTATTTGTGCATGTTTGCTTGTTTCTGACTTTCAACTCATTTTGTTATTAGGTGAAACATATTCATTCATGGCATAATCAGATGGGTTTTAATATTTTAAAGTATTTATTCATGTCCCAACCCTTGGGTGACCCCCAAGGTCTTAGCCTGGATGTATCTCAGACCGTGCGAGTGTGAGGAGAAAGGACTGTATTTGGGCCCTCAGCTTCTCCAATAGTCTCTGTTCATCACCTGGATATAGCAGAGCAGCAAATATCTACAAATCCAATTCCCTATTTGAGGTAACAACACGGCAGAAGATAGCAAATGAATCTAAGACATCTTATATAATAGAAGCATCAGTAGTATATCAGTATATTATCACATAAAATTCGGATTATTATTATATATGACTGATGTGGGACTTGTGTTAGGCATGTTCTCATTTGATCCTTACAAGTACTCCATGAACTAGGTCCTATTATCATCCCCATCTACAGATCAGGAAACAGAGAAACAGAGTAGTTAAGTGACTTGCAAAAGTCACACAACTAGGAAGTGGCAGAACAGGATTCAAACCCATGGAATCTAGCTCTGGCATCCATCTCCATAGCCCCTATCCTCCCTTGCTGATGCCCCAGGTGGCTTAATCTTTCCATCCCCAATGGAAAAGATCATTAAGTATCTAACGTGATGTAGGTGTGTCTAGTCAAGCCTTTGAAGAAAACATGCAAAGACCAGCCCTAGCCTCAATCAGCCACATAGTGTACACAGGAACCCTCACCATGTGCTGCTACTGTGCTATGGCTGGTCATGACCAGTCACCAGGGGACACTGCTGGTGACTAAAGGATACCAACAGTCATTGACAATCAAAGGTAGTCAAAACTGGTTGAACCCAGTCATGGCAAAACTCATTGCAACCAGCCAAAATGAACAGAAACAAGTCACAACCAGTCAAAGCCAGTAGAAGCTGATCAAAGTCAGCTAAAAATGAAACTGGTCTAAACCAGTAACAACCAGCCAAAACCAGTAGAAACCATTATAGAAAAAAACAGTCATAACTAATTGTAAACATTAGAACCAGTTATGGACAGCCAAAGCCAGTTGAAGCTGGTCAAAACTGGCTTAAGCCAGTCTAAACTGGTAATGACCAGTCAAAACAAGTTTATCTGCTGGTTTCCAGGTAAAACTAGTTTAGATCAATTGTGATGAGTCTAAAGCTGCTGTGGCCATAGAAACCAGTCAGAATCTGTGATGACTAGCCAAAACAAGTCTAAACAGACTGAAGCCAATCTAGACCATCTAAACCAGTCCTGGCCAGTCAAAACCAGTCTAAAATGGTTATGCCTGGCCAAACCCTGAAACAACCAGTCCTTTCCAGCCAAAATCATTATAAATTTGTCATGGGAGTTGAAACCAGTTGAAGTCAGTCTAAACCAATTGTGGCCCATCAAAAACCGTTGAATTTCGTTGCAGCTGGGCAAAACAAAGACTAAGCTGGCTGCGGCAAATTTAGACTAAACCAGTTGTGGCTGCTTGAAACCAGTTGAAGCTAGTCTAAACCAGTTGTGACTGGTCTAAACCAGTTGGGGCCATTCAAAACCAGTTGTGGCAAGTTGAACCTGGCCCAACACAGTTGCAGCTAGTCAAAAAACAGTTTAAACTGGTCAAGGCCAATCTAAACTGGTCATGACTGGTCAAAAAATGTTAAGTTCAGTTGTGGCTTGTGGACAGTCAAAACTGGCCTAAAATGGTGGTAGCAAGTCTAAACTGGTATAGACATTCAAAACTGGTGTAAAGTGGCCAAGGTTACAACCAAACTAAAACTAGCCTGGATGGATTCGAACTAGCCATGACTAGTCAAAACTGGTCTAACCTGGTCATGCAAAGTCTAGAGTTATTTATGAAAACTCAAAACATGTCTAATCTGTTTGTACCCAGTCTACACCAGTCAAAGCCAGTCTAAACAAGTCATGGCCAGTCCAACTGGTCAAATCTGGTGTAGCCAGTTAAAACCAATTGAATCTGATTGTGGCCAGCCTACACTGGTCAAAGCCAGTCTGAAGAAGCCAGTGCCATCTGAACTGGTTATGGCCAGTCAAAATTTATTAAATCCCACTGTGGCTGGTCTAAACCAGTCATGGCCAGGATAAACCAGTTGTAACCACTTGAAACTGACCTAAACTGATTGTAGCTGGTCAAAGCCAGTTATGCCAGACAAAACTGGTCTAAACTGGATGCAGCTAGTCAAACCAATCTAAACTGGTAGAGGCCTACTTTAAACAGATATTGCCAAAAAGTCAAATCCAGTTGTGTCCAGGTGAAACTGGCTAAATCAAGTTGCAGACAGTCTAAACCAGTATAGTCAGGTTGTGGCCAGTCAAAACCAGTCTAAACCAGGAGAGACTGATCAAAAACACTCAAAACAAGTCAAGGCCAGTTACAACAGTTTTAAACCAGTCGTGGCCAGTCTAAACCAGCCTGGACTGGTCACAACAACCTAAGTGGACTTGGTAGGAACTGGTCAGAACTGGCCTGAACTGGTCAGGTCCAGTCTAAACTCATCTAAACTGGTTACTCCTGGAAAAAACTGTTCAAATCTCACTGTGGCCAGTCTCACCAAATCATGGCCAGTCAAAAACAGCCAAAACCAGTTTCAGCTGGTCACAACCAGTTCAAGCTGTTCAAGACCTGCTAAACCAGTTGTGGCAGATCCAAACCAGTTCGAGATGGTTGAGATACACCTAAACATCTTCTGCCTTGTGTAAACTAATCAAATGTGGTTGTAGCTGGTCTAAACTGGTCAAAACTGGTTTTAACCACTTGATGCTTCTCTGAACTGGTAGTGGGCATTCAAAATCAGTCACATCATTATGCAGCCAATCTAAACCCCTTGTGGCTAGTAGAAATGATTGTAGCCAGACAAAACTGGTCAAAACCAGCTGACACATGACTCAACCAGTTGCCACCAGTGACAGTCAAAACCAGCCAAATCCAGTTGCTGGTGGTGTGAACCTATATAAAACAGTGTGGCTGGGCTTGCTGAAACTGGCCTAAGCTTGTTGAGGGCTGGAAAAAAAACAATCTAAGCCAGTTGAGCCCAGTCATAACCTGTCTAAACAGTTTATGACCAGTCCAAACCAGCCTGGACTGGTCAGAACTAGCCCTGATTGGTCAAAACTGGCCTAAACCAGTCACATCCAGTCTAGGCTGACCTAAACTTCCTGGGGCTAGTCAAGACAAATCTAAACCCGTCATTGCCAGCTGAAACCAGTCAATGCCAGTAATGGCCAATCAAGACCAGTCAGATCCTGTTGTAATCATTAGAGTGTGTTTGAGGCTGATCCAAACAAGTCATAGCCAGTTGAATCCATTTATGTTTGGGCAAAACTTGTCTAAACTGGTTGCACCTGGTCTAAACTGGTCATGGCCAGTGAAAATCAGCCTAAACTGGTTGCCACCAGGCACAACTGACCTATGCTATTTGCATCAAGTCTAAACCAGTTTAGGCCAGGTGCAGTGGTTCATGCCTGTAATTCCAGAACTTCAGGAGGCCAAGGCAGGAGAATTGAGCCCAGAGGTTGGAGACTAGCCTGGGCAACATGGCAAAACCCTGTCTCCACAAAAAAATACAAAAAATTAACCAGGCGTGGTGTTGCATGCCTGTAGCCCCAGTTACTCAGGAGACTGAGGTGAGAGAATCACTTGAGCCCAGGAGGTTGAGGCTGCAGTGAGCCATGATCACACCACTGCACTTCAGCCTGGGCAACAGAGTGAGATCCTGTCTCAAAAACAAAAACAACAAACAAAAACAACAAACAAAAACAGTTGAGTCCAACCTAAGCTGATTGAAGCTGATCTAGACCAATCAATGCTGGTCTGAACTGGTCGTGGAAAGTCTAATCCAGTTGTGGCCAGCCAAACCTGGCCTGAACAAGTTGCATCCAACCAAGAATGGTTCAAACCACTCAAAGCCTAAGTCAGTCATGGCCAGTCAAAACCATTCAAATCTGGGTGCAGCTGGTCTAAACCAGTGTAAACTGGCTGTGACCAGTCACGACCAGACTAAACCAGTTGTGGCTAGTCTAAACAGGTCAGTGCTGTTCAAAACCTCTCCAAACCAGTTGAGGCCAGTGACAGTCAGTCTAACCCATGACAGTCCAAACCAGCCTGGACTGGCTGGAACCAGCCATGACCAGTCAAAACTGGCCAAATCCTATTGCATCCATGCTAGACTCATCTATACCACCCACTGCTGTTCAAGATAGGTCTAAAATGGTTGTGGTAGGCAGAAAGCCTTACCGGTACCTCCTTAAATAACAATTACATCCAAATAAGCAGAAAACTGTACTTTGGGGCATTCATTTTGCTTTCTAGGCCAGCACTGACCTACAGATGGAGGCATCTATAATTTGGTCCTCATATTCAAATAGCTTTACTATTAACAATTTAAGCCACTTTGTCAAATTATTTTCATGGCAGCTGAATTTCACAGCAGATTAAGTGTCTGGCAGGAGATTAATTAGATGCAATATCTAGTGAACGCTTTTTAAACATTGCTCACAATTCAGCCAGAGTAAATACAGGCTAAAAAATTTCACTACACAATTCTTCCCAAGGTCTTGAGTTTAAAAGTATATCAAAATTCAGTCGTAAATATGGGAAGTTGGTGAATTCCATGAAAAATCTATGTGCTAATACTTCTCTTCCTTTTTGTCAGTTCTGCATATATATCCTTTAAAAGTTAACAAAGTGTCCTTTTCAAAATAATTTCAAACTTAGAGAAGGAATGCAAGAATGAAACAAGACAAAAAACTCCTGTACAATCCTCAGTCAAATATATGAATTGCTAACATTTCCCCGCTAACCAATTTGGGTGAACGTTGCAGACATCAGGCCTCTATATCCACAAATATTTCAGTGTGTATTTCCTAAGAGCCAGGACATATAATTATATAACTATAGTACAATTAGAAAAGTCAAAAACTTTAACATCACTGAACATTAATAATTAACTGTAACTTCAAATTTGGCTGTTTGTCCTAACAATCCTATTCCCACCCACCACCTCTAACTAAACAGTTCTATTAATTTCTGGTTTCTTTCCTGACTAAATTTTTGAAAAATGAACAAATATTTTTGTTATTTCTTTTTGTTGTTATACATGAAATGCTTTATTTTCCCCATATTATTCCAATTTTAGAATAAATATTACCAAAGGGAGCACTAAGGAAGTATGTGAAGTCAATAATTTTCTAAGATACAGCTGCTTAATGTGGCTTTGTGGACAAGCAGACAAGTATATGTCCTCCAACTATACCAGTCCTCAAGGAGACAGATGGAGAAATAGAAAGTAAGTGTGCTTGCAAATTTTTCTTAGCAAACTGGAGAAGTAATTTTATGCCTATTGAGTCTAGTCATTAAAAAAAACTTGGATTGCATTTTACACCATTGTTAATTTTTCCAATGTTTAATTTTTATTGTATTTTACAAAAATATGTGTCCACAATGAATTTGAAATTTAACTTCTTGTTATCTTGTTACTGTTCAAGAGGAACTTCTCTGTGTGTTCTTTAAAATTTTGAAATTACAAAGTCTTAAAGAAGTATGCTTAGTAGAAAGTAGTGAAAGTATTGAATTAACTCAGCTGGGATGCTGAAAATACAAATATTCAATTCAATTTAGTAAACAACTGCTGAACATGTTCTACATATACAAGATATATATGTTGATTTTTAAAGGAAGCTAGGAATAAGCAATGATAAGAATATGGATTTTAGAGTCAAAAAGGTAGTCCCAAGTTAAAATTCCAGTCTCACCACTTTTACAAGCTAAGAACTAATGCTTACCTCCTTTGATGTTTAGATCCTTCTTCAACAAAACACGAAAAATATTAATTCTGCATATTTGTGAAGAAAAAGGTAAAGTTTAAGTTAGAGATTAATATCTATATATATTGCTTGACACACATAGATTTATTGTTTTGTTTTAAGTGTCTTTAAAAGAGGTATATACTATTGAGACGGGGCTACCAGTTTCCACTGAGTTATATTATACCTTCACTAACATATGCTAAGATCCCATTTTAACTTATAGATTAATCCTTGGGTGCACACAAGCTTGAATATGAAGGTGCTTGGCTTCAGAGGGTACCAAATGAAGGTCTGATTCTAAATATGCATTGAAAACACACGAAACTAGAAATCAAGTAGGTAATTTATCTTCAAATGCGCTGATCATATGTGTGCTTTTCTAAATATCCATTTAGGCATAACTTATAAAACTTTTTAATCAAAGCTTGCGAGTTATCTAGTAATAAAGAATAGACTGTAGTAGAAAAAAAAAAGCATCCTAGAATAAGAGTCACTCTTGAAATTCTTATTACAGTTCCTCATCTGCCCATTTTTTATATAAATATAATGTCTTCGTTTCCTTGCCTCTTCAAAAAGTGCTTTTCTGGCATCCAAACTGATTTTAAGATTGAGTTTCCATTTTAAAAGCCTAAATTGGAACTTAACACTGAAGCAAAGCACAAATAGAAACTAAGACTTGAAAGCTGCATGGGAACCCTGTTGAACAGCTATTGAAGCAAGGTTGGCAAGGCAATTTGGTATGCTGCTCTTTTCCGGCACTGTCTCACTGCTTGAGCTGCTGTGTTCAGCAGTTCTTTGTTGATGGCTAGTCCACAGTCAGTTTTTGTTCCCTTTAAAAAGCTAAATTTAAGGATTTTATTTTTGACAGCAATCTAGTCGCATGGTTGCTAATACCCACCTACTAGTGTTTCAGAGAGCTAGGATAGGACAAGAAATAAAAAATATTGCCTTCATGCTGAAGCATGCTATTGACTTATATGTTCTTCATCAAGGATATAAAATTTCTGTTAGGAGATGAAAAGTGTATGAGAGAAAGAGAGAGAGAGAGAGAGAGAGACAGAGTGTGTGTAATGGCAAAAGCAAGAGATGAGAGAGTGATGAGATGAGATAGATGAGATGCTAATTTGAGGCTAGAGAAAACTCAGAAAAGGAAATATTCTCGAAAGTAAAATTTTAGTTTTAGATTATTGCAATGATGGCCCACAATTTGTTCACATTTCCCTATATTATACCTTTGAGAAGTCCCCTCCCATGCTGACTCTGCCCAGGGCCATATGAATTGCTTTGGTCCTTCGGAGATTTGAAAAATTCTTATGGACCGAGACTCTCTTCCTTTTCTTGGAAACTGCTGCCATGTGAAAAAGCCTGTGCTCGTTTGCTGAATGAGGAGAGTCACCTAGGCCATTTGTTCCCTAATGCTATGTCTGACAGCCAGCCAGCCCCAGAAGCAAGGCAACATTGCTAACTTGCATCTGAATGTAGATGCATGAGTGGGTTCAACTAAGACTAAAAAAAAGCACCCAGTCAAGTCTTGCCCACATTGCCAACCTACAGAATCATGAACTTAATTAGTGGTTGTTGTCTTGAACCACTAAGTTTTGGGGTGGTTACACAGTAATAGATAGCCAATACAAGCCAGTTTGAGTTTTATTTCTTAAAAGTGTTAGATAAATGCAAAATGATAATGTTGTTATCATGCTTCCAATCTTGGTATTATTGCCTGTAATAAAAGTGCTCAAAAGAAAAATCAGTTCTATTCATACATAACAGTAAGTAAATATTATTGCCACCTCTTTTCATTTTCTCAAGACTTTATTTTAATAACATACTATCTTAAAGGTTGCAAGTGTTGAATCTATAATTTTATACTGAAGTTACTTGTGAAAAATACTTAGCATAGGGCTCTCAGACAACGTGTTTTTAAAAAGAAAAACACCAAACAAAAATGGTAAAAATATTTGGGCAACTCAAAAATTAACAACCAAAGCCACCTCTAGGGACAAAAAAGGCTTTCAAATGTAAAATCTTATATTAAATTAACCATATTGCAATGTTTCTAGCTCTCAATCATAAGCAGTTAATGAAGAAGCCACTGAAGAAATGATTTAAAATAACTAAGAGGAAAAGCCCTGGGAAGGAATGGTTTAACAGCAGGCCTTTAATTTAGTCCCTACCTACTGGGTGAATGACTTTGTCCAGACTGCCATGTAAACACTCCAATGGTATTTACTAGCAGATTTTTAAAGTGTAAACAAACCTGGAATTTGTGTATTTATGAAGTATGGCTACCTGGAGATGAGGGATAACCAAATAAGCTATGTAATTAATGAAATTTAAAAATGAAAATATTACAAACCCAAATGGATTCTTTTTGTTGGGAGTGTTTCTACCTACATTGCCTAAGCCACATCTGTTAACCCAGCACCAAAAAGTGGCTAATGAAAAAAGGGCATGTTTGGAGGCTGGAACTGACTGTGTTGGTATCCTCCAGGGATAGAATGTTTTACCTGTGTCTAATGCTTTTCTGTATCCTGTGAATTATTTAGTTTTGTTCTGAGTAAGACTGATTATGATTCTGTGTTTTGTGTCATCATGAGCAATTTCTACCTTTGTGACAGATTTCTTCATAAGCCATTAGTTAATAAGTGTTATTGTAACCATGGTTAATAACAATGTATTGTATTCTTTTCTGAACATTGTTGAGTAGATTTTAAGTGTCCTCACTACAAAAGAATGATAAATATTTGAGGTTATGCATATGTCATTTAGTTCAATTTAGCCATTCTGCAATGTAGAAATATTTCCAAAAATCATATTGTCCTAGTTTATACAATATATGTTTTTTCTCCAAATAACCAATTAATCAATTAAAAATAAATGCTATTGACTGACCAACCCTTTCAGATCTCCAGCAAAATTGTCTCCAAATTCTGTGTTCCTATAACAGTTCTAGTACAGATTTATCATGTTTCATATAGTTATGGCTTACAAATCTGGACCCCCCCCAAGAGACTATGGATTTCTTAATGTTAGGAAATGTATTCACTTTTATGTCTTCATCAAAATACCTAGTATCTAGGAGACATTTAATAAATGTCTGTTAATTCAATTAAATAACAGGAAACTCTTTTCACATTGAAACTTTAGAAGAAATACTTCTAAAATGATCACAGACATGTTAAAAAGTATTTTAAAGGAGTAACGTGCATTTTTACGTAATCTTGGGGATTGGGGATGGGCCCTTCTAAGAATGAATCCCAAAGAATAGGTCATATTGGAAAAATATTCAGATTTGTCTATCTAAAAATTTAGAATTTCTTATGGAAAATATTAACACATAAATAAAAATAAAAGCAAATACTAATCTAGGAAAATATTTACAATATATACAATAGACCAAGGGAAAAATAATTCTCATATAGATAATTCTTGTAAATTAAATTTTAAAATAAACATTTCAATAGAAGAATGGACAAATAAATGAGCAATTCATAAAAGAAATACAAACAGGCATAACATACATGAAAAAGTTCAAACCTGTAATCAAATAAGAACATAGTGAGAAACTTTTGTCCAGCCAGATTAGCAAAGATAAAACAGAATGATAAACTTCAGCAGACATCTGGAAACATAGCAGATGTGAAAAAATGACAGACAATATATGAAACAAATTTAAAAGAAAGTCTAAACCAGAAAAATACAACTTCACTTCACTTCTATTCATCTAAGGTGGTTAAGTACTTTTCCCAAAATCTCTTCTATTAAGGGAAGGTTATTAGACAAGGTGATATTTGGAAGGTAGAAGAGAAGCAGCAGACAGAACTCCCAGATTTTAAGTAGATCTACACAGTGACAAACAAACATAACTTCCAGCTTATATTTCCCAGCTTCTGGCCCAACTGACCAACACTGGCCCCAATTCTACCTCACAGTAGTACCAGCTTGCACAGACAGACCTCTCCAGTAGCCCATTTGTGTTACCACTTCAGCAGTCAGACATCCATGGCTTCTTGGATTTTACCACAACCTTTCCATGATTGTGCTTTAGGCTCTCACGGTTAGTAAATTACTTTAATCCTCTGATTTCTGCCTTTCAGAGTTTCAGTTCTCCCTCGCTCCTTCCACTTTTATGTAAATTATAATTATTTTGGTCAATCCCACGTACACACACATGCACACAAACACAAACATTAAGAACTCAATACTAAATGGACGGGTTTAACTGTAGGATAAGGGAGAATTCATGAATTGTAACATAGGTCAGATAAAGGCCATTCAACACTCACATATGAGCACATATTAATAAAATGGCAAAACCACTCTGGAAGACTCTTTGGCAGTTTCTTAAACATATAGCTACCTTACGAATCTGCAACTCTATACCTAAGCATTTACCTAAGAGAAATAAAGTATATGTCCACAAAAAGATATTCATGAGAATGTTCATAAAGCTCTATTTTTAATAGCCTCAAACTAGAAACAATGCAAATGTCAAAGGTGAAGGGATAAACAGATATTCATACATTGGAAACCTACATAGCAATGAAAAGGAATAAATCATTGATACAGGCAACAACATGTGAATCTCAAAAACATTGTTTTGAGCACAAGAAGCCAGAAACCAAAGAGTATATATTATACAATTTTATATATAGGAAGCTAAAGAACTGGCAAAACTATCCAGGGGGATAGATGTCAGAAAAGTGGTTGCTTCAGGAGAAGGGGATTGACTGGAAAGGGGTACAAGAATATTTACTGGAGTGATAGAAACATTCTACACATTGATTGCTGTTGTGGCTACATGGACATATATACTTGTCAAAGCTTATTAAATGCTACACTTAAAAATCTGTATTTTATTATATATAAATTATACCTTCAGCCGGGCATGGTGGCTCACGCCTGTAATCCCAGCACTTTGGGAGGCCAAGGCAGGTGGATCACCTGAGGTCAGTCCCAGCTATTCGGGAGGCTAAGGCAGAAGAATTGCTTGAACCCGGGAGGCGGAGGTTGCAGTGAGCCAAGAAGGCACCATTGCACTCCAGACTGGGTGACAAGAGTGAAACTCCATCTCAAAAAAAAAAAAAAAAAATTATACCTTAATAAAACAATTTAAATACAGTGGAAAAAGAATGAGAATCTAATATCTGTTTATGCGAAGCGCCAAAAAGAAAGCAGAAACGTGACAGAAACAGCATTTGAAGAGATAATGACTAACGTTCTCTAAAACAGAAGGATGAAGTGTTAGGTTAACATAAAAAATGAGTATTTCCTGAAGAAAACACAGATACTTTTGCATGAGGTGCTGAATTTTCATAAACATTTGGCAGGCATACAGTTAAACTAGTAATTTTCCTCCTTAATGAGAAGATACTAAAATATTTTTACATAACTTTATCCCTAAAATCTCAACTATCTCTTACACATTTACTTTAATGAAGGCTCAGATCCAATCGGAAAGAAAAGGCTTGTCTCCACACTTTTTAATTCCAGCAAGGTGTTCTTAATTATCTCCTTTGATAGGCCTTTAAATGCCCTCATTCTAGAGAGCTACCAGCTCAAATAGGAAAACTCCAGAAAGTGAGGTAAAATATAGAGACTGGCCTTAAAATTCTATTACCTTGTTTACTGTTTGTCATTAAAAAACAAAAAACAAAAAAACTCATGTTCATTGACTTCTGTATCCCTCACTGTCTAAGGCAGCATCTAGCACAGAGTAGGCACTCCAAATTTATTTGGCAAATAAATTGATTAAAGGCTTATTATTTTTCAAGTTTTGTGCTACTAATTTTACAATCAATATCTCACTTAATGCTTATACTAATCCCATAAGGTAGGTATTGTCAACCCATTTTACAGATGAGAAAAAATATGTGAACTTTCCTATGTGAGAGTTGGATTTGAGTCTAGGTTGTATGGTCCCCTCTTTTGTTTTTTGGCTTCCGTTTTATAGCTTCAGGCTATAAACCTCAGTCCTAGATTCAGTCACCCAGTTGATGACCACAGTTTATGATCAATTATTCTCTGATCATAATCTCTGATCAATTAATCTCTGCACCAAACCATGTTCCACCTCAGTTTTTGAACTCATGGCTACTGTGCCTAGGTTATAGACCGGGTTTTTGACCTCTTCTCTAAAGCCTTTGTCATTGCTGTAGCACACATAGCTAAATACCACTCATATCTAGATCTGTCCTATTCAGTACGATAGCCATCAGCCACATGTGACTATTGAGCACTTGAAATAGGGCTACCAAAAACTGAGATGTGCTACAGGTACAAAATACACATTGGATTTCAAAGGCTTAGTGCGATAAAAAGAACATAAAATATCTCAGTACTTTTATGTTGATTGTATGTTAAAATAATACTATTTTAGATATATTGGGTTAAATATATTAAAATTAATTTCACCTATTTTTATTACCCTGTTAAGTAGCTATTGGAAAATTTAAAATTAGATGAGTAGCTCAAATTTGTGGCTTATGTTATATTTTTATTGGACAGAGATGGCCTAGGCAGATACCAACACCATTTTTAAAACATTTTTATTGTGAAAATAATATGTGCATAGAAAACTTCACAATACATAATACATAACTCAATGAATAATTATAAATAGAACATCCGTAGCCACAACCCTGGTCAAGAAATAAAACATTTGTAGGATTCCAGAAATCTACCGTATGCCCATTCTCATTCATAATATTGTTTCTTTTTCCCCTAAAAGTAACTATTCGTTTATTGTAGTCATAATTTTTTTACAGTTTTACCACCCATATATGTAACCCTACAGAATATGGTTTAGTTTTTGTGTTTTTTATACCTTTACATGAATTAAATCAAACTATATGTAGTCCTTTTGGTCTTATTTTAAATATGTTTTCAATATTATTTATGGCAATATGTGTATCTGTACATTTCTATGGTTAGTGTTCCACTGTATGACTATACCATAGAATTCATATTCATTTTCCTGTTGATAGACATGAGTTGCTTTCAGGGCTATTATTGTTATTGTTTTGGCATTACGAATAATGCTATTATAAACAGTTATGTACATATACCCAGAAGGATATTCTGGAAGTACATACATTTGAGAGAGTTGACTGGATCATAGATCATGCATATTTTCAATTACTAAATATAAATTTTTCCAAAGTAGTTATATGCAAATTATACTTCCACCAATAAACTTTACATCCCATTGCTCATCATTCTTGCCAAAACTTAATCATTATAAATTTTACTATTTGTTATTTTAGTGAGTGTATACTAGTATCTCTTTGTAGTTGTAAATTGCCTTTTACTAGTCACCAATGAAATAGAGCAGGTTTTCAAATGCTTAATGGCTATTTGAATTTCTTCTTTCTTCAAGTACCTGTTAAGTCTTTTGCTCGTATTCTATTAACCATTGATTTATATTTTGATTCTCTTGTATGACCACCAAAACTGCACTCAATTTAACAGGTAATTATTCCACACTGGCCAACGCTGTCAGTAAGAAAATATCTTCGTTAGAATGTCCTCAGTTAGAAAGTTGGTCTGATTTACTATTCCATCATTTTAAAAATCAGAAATTCAGACAATTTTTTTGGTTTATACTGATTTATTATCATACAAAACTTTGTTGTGATTTTCATATATATTGATCTTCTATTTAAAAATTTACTACATGGATTTTTGCTGCCTCAGAAGAAATAACTGCTGTAAGAAGTACCCTTTCACTATAAACAATCAGAAAACAACAAAAATTATGAAGTAACTGCTTTGTGACATTAGACACCTGGCAGCATGGGACTGTGATCCCTGAGGGAAGGAAAATAAATGAGATCTATGCCTGACTCAGCTCTTTGCTGGGAGGAACTTTCTGAACCGTGGCAAACGGAGAGGGAATCAAACAATCCTTGAAAATCTCACTGAGTTGAGGAAACAAAAATGAAATTTGAGGAGGCCAAGGTGGCTAGAATTTTGGAGATAGAGTACCACAGCAGAGAGAGCTACACAGAGAACATCCTCCAGAAAATATTTTGTTTGTTTTCTTGAATCTTTATATGAATACAAATCTACATATGCACAGGGTGAAACTCCCTGAGGCCAGGCAAAGCAGAACTGGTGGGCAAAAAACAATTACTAGGGAGCACAAAGTTGAGACTTACTCAGCTGGCCTGAGAGGAGAAACCTTGTTAAATACATGAAGTATTTGGAAAAAACCCCAAAGGACAGTGTCTTCATAGTGAGGCTAAACCAATCCCAAAATAAAGACTACTGTAGACCTACCCAAAGGAAAGCTTTAAAACAAGCCTGGAAAGGATCAAGCTGATCTGTAAATACCTAAGCTGACTGCCAGAACAAGTCTGACTTAACAAAAAATTTAAAATGTCAGAAATTCAGTAGAAAATTAGTAGATATATGAAGAAACAGAAGAATATAATCCATAAGCAGGGAAAAAAAAGTCAAAATAAGCAGACCTAGAAATGACAGAGATGAGGAAATTAACAAGGATTTTAAAAGTTATTACATGCTCTAAAGTTTGAAAGAAAGCATGAACACAATGAAAATAGAAATAAAACAATGAGTAAGATGGAACTTCAGAAGATGGAAAATGCAATATCTAAAATGTAAATTTCGCTGGAGAGAATTTACAGCAAATTAGATGCTATATATATATTTTTTAATCTGTAAACATGAAGCCCTGGGAATAGAAACTATTCAAAATGAAGCACAAAAATGAATAAAAATAGTGAAAAATAAACCTAGCTTCAGTGCTCTGTAGCACAATACCAATCAGTGTGTAGCATATGTAATCACAGTCCCGGAAAGAAAGTGGGTGATGAGGGTGAGTCAGAAATAATGTCTAAAATAATGATGGTCAAAAATTTTCTAGTTGATGAAAACTATAAACCCACAGTTGCAAGAAGCTTAACAAACCCAGTGAAAAGCACAAACACAATCATGCCAAGGCATTTCACAAGTTGATGAAAACATTAGTGAAGAGAAAGTAAAAAAGCAGCTAGAGAAGAAAAATACATTATATGCAAAGAAACAAAGATACAAAACACTATATACTTCTCATCTGAAATTATGCAAGGCGGAAGAAAATTGAACCGTTTTTAAATGCTGAAGAAAAAATTGTCAATCTTGAATTCTATCCACTATGAAAATACCCTTCAGAAATGAAGGTGAAATAAACAATTTTTGTCAGACAAGAGCTGAAAGACTTTATCGCCAACAGACCTGTACTATAGAAAATGTTACAGTAAGTTCTACGGGCAGAAGGAAAATGATAACAGATGAACTCAGACGTACACAAAGAAATGAAGACTACTGGAAAGGGTACATATATGGGTAAATGTTAAGTATTTTCTCATGTTTTTAATGAGAAAATGGATACCTAGAGAAAAATGGTAATAATGTATTGTCAGGTTTTGAATATATGTACAATAAAGTGTATGACAGCAATAGCACAAAGAACAGTACGAGAAATCAAAGTACACTATTCATAAGGGCCTTACATTATTTGCAAGACTGTATATTATTTGAAGGTAGATTGTGATGAATTGATAAATTAAAATACATATTACATACCCTAGAGGAACCCCTGAGAAAATAAGCCAAAACATTATAGCCGGTAAACCAATAGAGGAAATATATAATGGAAAAAAATCAATTTATCTAAAAGAAAATGGGAAAAGTGGGCAAAAAGGACAAAGAACAGATGGGACCAATGGATACAAACAGCAAGATGGCAGATTTAAACCCAGCTGAATCTGTAATTAAATTTTAAAAACTGATCTGACGATTCCAATTAAAAGGCACAGATTGGCAAACTGGATTTTAAAAAACGCAAGATCTGACTATGTATGTGCTTTTTATAAGGAACCCACTTTAAAGACAGATTGTTTAAAAAGATGAAAAATGTATACCATGCAAACAAAACTAGGAATTTATCCAAGAGAAATGTAGACATATGTCCAACCAATGATTTCTATGAAAATGTTAATAGAAGATTTATAACGGTCAGAAACTGGAAAGAGCCCAAATTTCTCCCAACGATTAAATGCATAGTTTGTAATATATCCATAAAACAAAACTCTACTCAGTAATAAAAATAATGCACCACTGATACAGTATGATTGAAATTCATTATGCTGTCCAAAATAAATCAGGCAAAAAATAGTACATACCATGAAATTCTAAAAAGGTAAAACTAATGTATATATAGTGATAGAAAGCAGATCATTGGTTGCCTGGGGCTGAGGATTGAATGGAGGTATTCACGGCACACTCAAGGGAATTTTCTCAGATGACAGAAAATATTCTATATTTTGATTGTTGTGGTTACACAAATGTTTACATCTGTCAAAACTCCCGCAACTGTACCTTTAAAATTGACGCATTTTATTGAATGTGATTTTTCACCAATAAAATTGATTTTTATGGAAATGCTTTCTAAGTTGTGAGCCAAAGTTTTGAGTCTTATCTCCCCATTCCCTTTCATTCATTCTGGACTCCAGGCTTCTTGAACTCCTAGCAATTTCCAGAAAGAACAATGGTTTTTTCATTTATATGAGTCAGGACCTGGAATGTCCTTCATTCATTATGTACCTGGAAAACTCTTATTTATCCTTCATGACATTGCTCAAATAGAATGGCAACATTTCCTAGAAACAGATCTGGAGAGAATGTATTCTGCCATATTTTTGCTCTGCGACATAGAAAAAATTAGCTAATCATCTTCAAGCTGATATCCTCATTAGTAGCCTTAGGATATAAATTCATTCTTCATATAAATTTTTGTAAGGGTTAAATAAAATAGGATACATAAAAAGCACTTGGAATATATCGGACACATGATAAAGGCTCATTTTCATTCCTCTATCCTAGCTCTCATTATATCATAATACGATTATCTCCAACATCTACCAGAGTGTCTGACAAATAATAAACACTAACTGAGTATGTGTTAGTGATATTAACATGAATGAACAAGGATGAATAAGGAGCCATGAAGGCTAAATTTTAGTTCTAATTTCCTTACTATTTTTGCATATTTTCTTATTTTTATGGAACCCCAAACTCCTTTATTCCCTTTTTTCCTTCAGCATATTTTCCATATAAAAGATTTGGCAAAGCTTATGCAATACAGATGACCTAAACTGATATATAACTGGCATCTTCCAAGAGGTATCTCTATTGAAAAACAAGGTTCTCATAAAATTGTATGACTCTAAAATGAGTATGTTGCTATTATAAGAAAATTAATAATATTTTAATTGATTGGTTCAAAAAAGATTAGTGGTGATATTTATCACCTTCCATTCAGAATGAAAACAAGTAATATTTTATAGGTATTATAGGTATAAGCCCCCATCTTTTAAAAATATTAGTCAGATCTCTTAATTTTAAAAAATATAAAATATTCATGTTTTTCTACCTTATGAAAAATTATTAAAGCCAGTCAACAGATTTTTCTAACACCTTTATACTAATGTCAACAACCTTGTCTTTTCTTTCCTTCATCTTCCTTAAAAGCAGCCTATTTTGGTTTTGATAAAACCAAGATTTCTGTATTCAAGGCTGACACCATAAAATGGGGGCAAAAACATCTGGTGGGTGTAGAATTGAGTCGTCATTTTGTGCAGGGCGATGGCAGTTGTAAGAGAGAAGCAAAACGACAGCTGTGAGGAGGTTCTGAGCAGTTCCTATTTTCAGGATGTGCTGAACTCATAATTCAGGCCTAATGAATATGTCTTTGAGATGTAACAGCCTGTTTAGATTCCTGCTTCCGCCACTGCAGAAGAACTGAATACAAAAATGGTAATGATTTCATGTAAAATTCATAAATAAAATGCAAAGACAAGGGGAATGGTGTGCCCCAGTGATACACAATGGATTGCCATGCAGCATGAAGGCTAAGTCAATGGAGCTGTTTTTAAAGCCTTAACTACAGTTTATTTTACTTGGTTGGAATATATGTAGAGCCAAAATATTTATAAAGGCCTCTGACACCATGCTGTGCAATAAACAGATATGCTCTGTTCTTCCTACAAAAGTACTTGGTCCATGTCATGATCAGTATAAAAACCGAGTTAAGCTACAGGAGACATAGGCCAGGGATCAAAGTTTACAATGGAGGATTGAATGGAGAGTGTATTATACAAGTCTTTATTTAGGTAAATATTTTTCACATTATGGGTTCAGTTCAAATCAAGCACATATATGTGTCGGCATTCAGATGACTGTAAATAGTTACTTTCTATAATATCTATAAATGATTTAGAAGAAAATATTAGTACTCTAGGATGTTGGTTGATAAGTGCCAGTAAATAATGAAAAAGAAAGATATTGTAAAGCTTACGAAATTCTTACTAGTCCAGCTAGCTAGGTATAGATAAAGACATAACATAGTTGTAGATAAAGAAAGTCTAATACTGGGAAAATTTCTCACATACATTTTTTGTTTATTCTAATATTCTGCACAAATTAAAAAAAAAAAGAAAAAAATCAAGTAGGAAAAGGACATAACCAATCATGGATAATGATTGGGTTCATAGAACAAGAAAATGTTCCTCATTTGAATTTTAAATAACAGAATGTGGCAATCTTTGACCTTTCTCCTTTCTTGAAAATGAGAAAGTAGACAGACCGAGGCAATATACAGTATCTGCCTGAATACTGTCACAGAATTCCTAAGCTATATACGCTTTCTGCATTGCAGCTGGCATCAGGACTGAGTGAAAGGTCATTTCCCAAATGCAAATATGAGAATAAACACATTTATGCAAAGTGGAGCATAACTTTATTCAAGGTAATGAAATTGAGATGTCTAGCTAGTTCAATATGAAAATTGTCACTTTAAAATCTTTGCATTCACACAGTTGTCTAGCTTAATAAAAAATTTGTATACTCACAGCAGATTTAATCCTGGAGCATGTCTTTTTCTCCCAATTTCCAGTGAGCAAATATGAAAGGAAAGTAAGCGTGACACCATTGAAAGGGAAATTGGTGATCTGACACAAAACCAAACATTGATACATGGTTAAAAGTGGTCCTCCTTATAATATAAGAGCATGTGAGCCCTATTGACAGGGTCCTCTTGTATTTACATTGTAGTGAACTGTTGTCTCAAATTACTCCTTCAGTGAATTTTCTCTCACAGAATGCTTTAACCCCTTCCAACCACAGGTAGACAAATACATAGTGAAGGGACAGTCATTTTGGAACCTGAAGTTGGTAAATTCCTACCCAGAGGCCTGTCTTTTTAATTAGGTCTTAACAATATATTATGAGAAGATTATGATTATAAACTTTGACGATCTTATGGTGATTTAGGTTATAAGCCTAAAAACCACCAACCAACCAACATTCAAAATCCATGTATTTTGCCATAGTTCCCAAATTGTGACCTCCAAATTCTGTCTTCCATTAAAAGGTTCCAAGGATTCCTTGGAGAAATGGTTGAATTCAGGAATGTGACAGGAAATATACAAGATGAGTTTAGGACATTATTATTGTGCCAGAAATCAAGAAAGCTATTAAAGACTAACGAGTTAATGTCAAGGTGGAAGAACTTCCAAAGAACTAAGACAATTTGAGCATCAATAAGAATAATGACTTCAATGGATTTAAATATATCAAGTTCATACAAATCCATAAATTTATAATGATAAAAAAAAAATCAAAGCCAGGTGCAGTGACTCATGTCTGCAATCCCAGCACTTTGGGAGGCTGAGGCGGGCAGATCACTTGAGGTCAGGAGTTCGAGACCAGCCTGGCCAACATGGTGAAATCCAGTCTCTACTAAAACTACAAAAAAAAAAAATAGCATGTTGGCAGGTACCTGTAATCCTAGCTATTCGGGAGGCTGAGGCAGGAGAATCGCTTGAACCCTGGAGGTGGAGGTTGCAGTTGCAGTGAGCTGAGATTGCACCACTGCACTCCAGCCTGGGAGACAAAGTGAGACTCCATCTCAAATGAATGAATGAATGAACGAACGAACGAACAAATGAATGAATGAATGAATAAAATAATCATTGGTCTCAATTATAACTTTCCAGGGTATTAACTGACTACTTTGAAAATAAACAAATAAAGGAAAGATTCAAATGCTTGTCCTGCCTTTCCTAGGCTAAATATATTTTAGAGTAACTAAAAAGTTGATAAAGGAAAGTCTTACTGTATATGAGCCTTCTGGCTAATTAATGCAAAATGAATCCTAAAATCAGAATATCACCATTGTGCAATCCTCAATAAAATAATGAATCTAAAGAAACAGCATAAATGACTGCTAATGCCAATAGAACAAAGATTGATGGGGAACTTTATAATGGTTGGATAAAGCTGAAAACTCCCACTGATCAAACATAGCAGCACCTAAACTAGAACAACCAAAGTATTAGGTCCTTGACATAATGCTTAGAAAGTAGCCTGCAAAGTTGCCTAGCCACAATGTAAACCCAAATCCACTCAAGATCTAATCACCTTTTCACAAGATATATGAGAGATATAAGAACAATTTTAATGACACCATTAGGGAACAAATCAGCCCAAAGCAGAATGTGGGACACTTTAATGGAGAAATGACCTGGTCTCCCTGATGATTAGTGATGTTGAGCATTATTTCATATACCTGTTAATCATTTGTATGTCTTCTTTCGAGAAATGTCTATTCAAATCTTTTGCCCCTTTTAAAATCAGATTATTTGGTTTTTTTTGCTTTTGAGGTGAGTTCCTTGTATATTCTAACACATAATAATTCTAATATGAGTTATTAATCTGATATTTGGTCATTATACATTGTACATTTGTATCAAAATATCACATGCCCCATAAATATGTACAACTATTGTGTATCCATAAAAATTAAAAATAATTTTAAAAGAAATTTTTAAAAAAGAAATGTTGAACAACTGGATATCCAATTCCCAAAGAAAAGAACTTTGACCTATGACTCAAACCTTGCACAAAATTAACTCAAAATATATCATATGCACAAATATAAGTTTTAAAATTAACTAAATTTTTAGCAGAAAACAAGTGAGAATATCTTTATGATCTTGGGTTAGGCAAAGAGTTCTAATCCATAAAAGGAAAAATAATTGGACTTTCTCAAAATTTTTTTTAAATGCTCTTTTTAACATTTTGTTTTTAATTAGCAAATAATAATTACATATGTTTATGGGGTATGATTTGGTATTTTAATCCATATATACACTGTAGCAAGATTCAGTCAAGCTGATTAACATAGCCATCGTTATTTTTTCATGGTAAGAACTTTAAAAGCTATTCTTTTAGCAATTTTGAAATATACAACACATTATTATTAACTGTAGTCACCATGTAGTGCAAAAGATCACTAAAACGTATTCCTCCAGTCTATCTGAAACTTTACATCCTTTTTTTTAACAACATCTAACCTTTCCCCATCCCTCTGCCCAATCCCCAGCATCTGGTAGCCATCCTTCTACTCACTGTTTTGCTCTTTTAAAGATCACAATAAGATAATAAATTGACAATGTACAAACCGGGATAAAATATGTACATATCATTTATCCAATGAAGAACTTACATACAAAATATATAAAGGATCCTCAAAATTCAACAATAAGGAAATAAACCAATTATTGTGGGTTTTTTTTTTTTTTTTTTTTTTTGAGACGGAGTCTCGCGCTGTGTCACCCAGGCTGGAGTGCAGTGGCGCGATCTCGGCTCACTGCAAGCTCCGCCTCCCAGGTTCACGCCATTCTCCTGCCTCAGCCTCCGAGTAGCTGGGACTACAGGCGCCCGCCACCACGCCCGGCTAGTTTTTTGTATTTTTAGTAGACACGGGGTTTCACCATGTTAGCCAGGATGGTCTCGATCTCCTGACCTCGTGATCCACCCGCCTCGGCCTCCCAAAGTGCTGGGATTACAGGCTTGAGCCACCGCGCCCGGCCCAATTATTGTTAATGGACAAAATTTTGAACAGAAAATTCACCAAAGAAGATAAACTAAATGCCAATAAGCATATGAAGACACTTTATTAGTCATTAGGAAGTGCAAATTAAAATCATAAGATATAATTATACACCTATTAGAATGGCTAATATAGACAGCCTGACAATATGAGGTGCAGGGGAAAATAAGGTGCAACTGGATTTCTCATATTTTGTGGAAATGTAAAATGGTACAGTCACTCTGGAAAACAGGCAATTTCTTAAAATGTTAAACACATACCTACCATATGGCCAAACTCCTATGTATTTACTCCGCAGAAACTAAAACTTATGTTCACATAAAAACCTGTATATAAATATTTACGGTAGCATAATTTATAATCTCCCAAAACCAGAAAAATCCAATGTCATTCATCTGATGAATGAAAAAGATAAATGGAAAAATAAATTCTGGTATATTTTTACGATGAAATATGACTCAGCAAAAAAGGGGGCACATTATTGACTCACACACAATATGGATAAATCTCAAATGCATTATGCTAAGTGTAAAAAATAGCCAAAAAGATTACATTCTATATTAATCCATTTATATGGCATCCTAACGGCAAAGCTACAGAGACTGGTAATAAATTAGCAGTTTCCAAGGGTTAGGAAAGGGTCCCCACCACCTCCCCCCACCGGCCACAGACCAGTACCAGTCTGTGGCCTGTCAGGAACCAGGTGGTACAGAAGGAGATGAGCTGCAGGTGCTTGAAGCTTCATCTGTATTTGCAGTCACTCCCCATTGCTCACATTACTGCCTGAGCTCCGCCTTCTGTCCGATCAGTGGCAGCATTAGATTCTCATAGGAGCATGAACCCTATTGTGAACTGTACATGTGAGGGATCTAGTTGCATGCTCCTTATGAGAATCTAATGTCTAATGATCTGAGGTGGAGCTGAGGCAGTGATTCTAGCACTGGGGAGTGGCTGTAAATGCAGATTAACATCAGCAGAGAGGTTTGACTGCACAGGTACCATAATAAATCACTTGCTTGCAGATTCATATCAAGACCCTATCAGTGAGTGGCAAGTAACAATTAAGCTGTATCTGGTGGCAGGTTTTATAGTGGCAAGTGAGTTGATGTACTTTGATTGTACAGCTGCATCTGGTGACAGGCTCTAAGTCAGAATCCGACACTTATTTTAATCCATGTGTGGCCTGCCTATTATTTATTGTATTTACTTCCATCTGCACCTCTTTCCTGGACTGAACTCTACTCTGTCACCGTTTTGGTAAGCCCTCAAGCTAACCCTAGCCAAAATGAGTAAAAAACAAATGTCACTGGAGAGCTTCTTTGAAAAGGGGGAAAGGCCCAAGACAGCAGAAGACTCTAAGACTGCCAAGAAAAAGAAAGCTGCATTTACAAGAAAATACCAAGAGTCTTTCTTGAATTACAGGTTCACTGCAACAGGTGATTGATACTCTCCAAGCCTGCTTGGTATGTGCCTACTGGGTATCCCACAAAGTTATCAAACCTTCAAAACTGCTTCACCAGGCCAGGCGCGGTGGCTCACACCTGTAATCCCAGCACTTTGGGAGGCCAAGGTGGGAGAATCACCTGAGGTCAGGAGTTCGAGACAAGCCTGGCCAACATGGAAAAACCCCATCTCTACTAAAAATACAAAAATTAGCTGGGCTTGGTGGTGCATGCCTGTTGTCCTAGCTATTTGGGAGGCTGAGGCAGGAGAATTGCTTGAACCTGGGGGGTGAAGGAGGGGCAGAGAGGTTGCAGTGAGCTGAGATTGTGCACTCCAGCCTGGGTGATAGAGACTCTGTCTCAAAAAAAAAAAAACCCACACACACACTGTTTCATCACATGGAGACCAAGCACCCTGAATTAAAAGACAAGCCTTTGAAGTTTTTCAAAAGAACAAAATAGCACAAAGAACAGAAGCAATTATTGAAGACCACTACTTCCTCAAATGTGTCTGCACTGACAGCATCATTTTTAGTGGCTAGTCATATTGCCAAAGCTAAGAATCCCTTTACTATTGGTGAAGAGTTGATCTTGCCTGCTGCTACGGACATTTGTCATGACCTTTTTGGAGAGGCTGCAGTTCAAAAGGTGGCACTTGTTCTTCTTTCGGCTAGCACTGTAACTAGATGAATTGATAAAACAGCAGAAGTTATTGAGGAACAATTGTTAGAGAGGATTAACGAGTCACCATGGTACATGATCCAAGTTGTGTACCGATGTTGACAACAAGGCAGCAATGCTTGTTTTTATGCAACATACTTTTCAGGAGGATGTGCACGAAGACATGTTATGTGCACTTTTGTTCCCAAGTAACAATACAGCTGCAGAACTATTCAAGTCTTTGAATGATTACATATCAGAAGAACTGAATTGGTCATTTTGTGTTGGTATATGCACAGATGGAGCAGCTGCCATGACTGGATGGCTTTCTGGTTTCACTACTCAAGTCAAAGAGGTTGCTTCTGAATGTGAATCTACACACTGTGTCATCCATAAAGAAATGCTGGCTAGCCGAAAAATGTCAACTAAACTTCACAATGTTATGCAGGATATGATTAAAATTATCAACTACTTTAAAGTGCATTCCTTTAACTCTTACCTGTTTGCGCAACTCTGTGAGGAGATGGACACAGAGCACATGTCTTCTCTTGTACACAGGAGTGAAATGGCTTTCTAAAGGTTTCTAAACTCACTGGCTAGAGTTTCTGAGTTACGAGAGTTGCTCCAGAGATTTCTTTTAGGAAAACAGTCACCACTGGCAGCACATTTCAGTGACACACTATGGGTCACAGAACTTGCTTACTTGTGTGACACAGTCAACCTGCTCAATGAACTCAATCTGTCACTTCAAAGGGGAATGTCAACTATGTTCCAGTCCAGCAGATAAAGTGGGGGCATTCAAAGCCAAACTGGAATTATGGGGGCAATGAGTGAACACTGGGATTTTTGACACGTTTCAAACATTAGCACAGATGTTGAAAGACACTAACCAAGGCCTTCTTTTTCCCAGCTGGTGCATGATTACCTACCTCAGCTTTCAAAAGAGTTTAAGCATTACTCCCTAACCACAAAGACTCCCCAAACTGGTAAAGAATAGATATGCCACCCATTTGTGAATAAGCCAGGTGAATTGACTTTGTCCATGCTAGAAGAGAATCAACTGCTTGAGATCACAAATGACATTGCCCTTAAAAGTATGTTTGAGACAACTTCAAATCTCCATACATTCTGGATTAAAGTCAAGGCAGACTATCCTGAGACTGTCACAAAAGTACTGAAAAGCCTGCTTCCATTTCCAACTTCCTATCATTGTGAAGCAGGGATCTCTGCAGTGACAGCAACTAAAATAAAATTACAGAGTAGACTGGAAAAGCAACGCACTTTGGGTGATACTGTCTCCCATCACCCCTAGATGCAACCGATTAGTTGCAAGAAAAAAAAAAAAACTCAGGCCTCCCACAGATTATACATTATGGTGACTTGTATAATTATTTCATTATATATTACAATGTAACAATAATAAAATGGACAATAAATGTAATACACTTGAATTATCCTGAAACCATTCCCCCAACCTTGGTCGGTGGAAAAACTATCTTCCATGAAACTGGTCCCTGGTGCCTAAAAGGTTGGGGATCACTGGGTTAGGAGGTAGAGGAGGGTTTGATTACAAGTGTGTAGCTCAAGGGACTTTTGGTTGCTGAGGAAATTTTTCTGTATCCTAACCATGGTGGTTGTTAGACAACTCTATGCATTTGCCGAATCTCACAGCAGTATACACATACAGACTTCCCCACAGACCCTGGTTCCAAGGCCACCCCAATGCCAAGTTAACCTCTGTGGACCAAGGCTCCAGGCCTGAACCCACATAAAAGACATACAAATTACCAACAGGTATATGAAAAGGTGCTCACCATCATTATTCATGAGGTAAATGCAAATGAAAACCACAAAAAAATGAAACATAAAAAGTATACACACACAAAATTTCTGTATGTAAATTTAAAAATGAGAAAATTTAAAAATTAATCTTTAAAATATTGTTAAATTTAGTGGTATGATGATATTAAAAGCCAGAAGATCACTTAGATGTGCTTGTAAAAATGGCAACAACCATTCCTCCCATCCCCCACATGCTTCTGTGCAATGTGACTTTGCCCCTTCTTCCATACAGAGGTAGAGTCTATTTCCTCCCCTCAGAATCCGGACTGGCCATGTGACTTGCTGAGACCAATAGAATTCAGCAGGAAGTAGTGGTATGTGCCTTCCAAGGCTAGCGCTCATGAAACTTTTTTCTCTCTCTTCGAACCCTGAGACCTTGCTGTGAAAAAAAGCCAGGTCTAGCATATCAGAGGGTTAGAGGCCATACGGAAAAAAATCAAAGTGCTCCATCCTACAGCCAGCAACAAATGTCAGACATTTGAGTGGAGACATTCTGGATCTTCCAGTCTAGTTTAGTTGACAGCCAACTGAAAATGCATGAGTAAGCCCAAATAACATCATGTGAATCAGGGATAAGCCAGACAGCTGAGTCCAGACCATATCGAAGAATCATGTACTCAGTACTGGAGTGGATTATTTAGCGATCAATATATGTAACAGAAATATGCTGAGGTATTCAAAGGGTGAAATGGCACAATATCTAAAATTTAAAATACTCTAGAAAAGGAGAGAATGAGTGAAAAAAAAAAGGCAAGATAGTGGAAATTGGTAAGGCAGTTCAATTGAATTTTATCACATTATTTTATCTATTTTTGTGTAAGTTTTAAAAATTCAACAAAAAAGTTTTTAAAATATCATACTTTTGAAATGATTAAAATAACATTATTATTTGGAACTATCAAATTTTAGACAAATTTGGTCAATAGGAAAAGTGTATTGGTTTCAAATGGGATAACAGTACGGCTTTTCTTAAAGCACAACAACCCTGCCTATCAGGAAACATGAGAAGATTTGAGATAAATTAGTAGCTCTTTGTTATTTTATGTATCTCCATATTAGACCAAATAACAAATAAGAGAATAACTCAGTTTCATTGGCACAAAACATGGTTTGATGGGAAAATTTATTTTCTGTGGGCAGGTAGTTGAGGAGGTTTATAGGTGATCACTACAGAGCTAAACGGACTCCCAACACCCCACGAAAATGCAGAAACTGAGGCTCAAAGAGGCTAAGTGAGTAACCCCAGGACACATAGATTGTAAATGCTGGATCTAACACTTCTGGTATTTGATCTGCTACAAAGTTTATAGAATGGAAAACATTTTCTAACAAGTAATATGCCAATGCTGAAAAAGAGCAAAAAACACAGAAAAAAAGCCAGAAGAAAGGTGAAAAGATATAACGTATCCAACTCAGACCTCAGTCATACTGATAAATAAAGCATCCTTTTATTCTGTCATTCGACAAATACTTTAAAGAGTACAATATTTGCTATATAATAAAGATTCAGAGAAGGGTGGGAAGGAAGAAAAAACCACAATTCGTGCCCCATAAGATCTCATAGTCTAGGGCTGGACTTCTTAAACTAAAATGCTTTGATGGACATCAGGAAATTCTTGAACCCACTAAAACTTTTGGAAATGTTTATGGGGGCGTTTTTTTTTCTCAGAAGAGAATCTTAGTTTTCATTATATTTTCAAGGAATACAATGATCTGAGATTCACAATAAATTAAGAACCACTGATTTGAAAACAACTCAGTAGCAGGTAGTGTCAGGAATCTTAAATACAATTTTCCTCCATAAATTTTTAAAAGATCCATTTTTCAAAATCAATTGCACAACAATTTGTTAGTTACTATTTTTAAAGCATAAGAAAACTGTATAAATCCTTGCAAAGACAGAAGAAATGATATATCAAAAAGCAAATTATACTCTTGTATTTAATGGAGCCAATTTAAGTAATTGAAGTCATTCAAATAACAGGATTGTACAAAATGATCTCAAATACCATTAAAAAATTAAAGTATCTTTTTTTTGTTTGTTTTGAGTTGAGGTCCATTATGTTGCCTAGTCTGGTCTTGAACTCCTAGGCTCAAGTGATCCTCCCACGTTAGCCTCTCGAGTAGCTGGGAAAGATGATTTATCTTTGTGAAACAAAGATAAAAAAATTGTTATGGTGAACTGAATTACCTTACCTTAAGAAATGAGTGGGAAATCAACTTAGTCTCTTCAAACATAGGGTACACTTATATTCCACTGTGTAACTACATACTTTTTCATCCAAACAAGAACATTTTTAAAAATTAGTATTATTGTGCATAATTAAGGTATACAACATGATGTTATGGGATAGATATAGATAGTAAAATGGTTACTGTGGTGAAGCAAGTTAACATATCCAACATTTCACATAGTTACCAATTTTTCTATGTGGCAAGAGCAGCTAAAATCTTATCATTTAGCAGAAATCATCAATGCAGTACATTTGTATTAACTATAGTCTTCATGTTGTTGTACATTAGATCTCCGGGTTTGTTCGTCCTACATATTTGATCCTCAATTTGCATCCTCTGACCTACATCCCCCTCATTTCCTCCCCCTGCCTCCACCTTTGGTACCCACTGTTTTATTCTCTTTCTCTGTACATTTGCCTTTTAAAAAAAAAAGATTGATAACAAATGTTAGGAAGAGTATGGCAAAAAGGAAACCCTTGTACAATGTTGATGGAAATGTAGACTGGTGCAGCCATTATGGAAAACAGTATAGAGATTCCTAATGAAATTAAAAACAGAACTATTTTAAGTCAGAAAATTGGTGGTAATGTGCTATGGTAACTATAGAAAACTGACACATTTGTGTTAATCTGCTATTAAACCTGACCACTGCTTTAAAAAAAAAAAAAAAAAAAAAACTATCATATGACACAGCAATTCCTCTTCTGGGTATATACCCAAAGGAAATTAAATCACCACTTCAAAAAGGTATCTGCACTTCTATGTTCACTGCAGCATTATTCACAATAGCGAAGATCTGGAAACAACCTATGTGTTCATTAACAGATGAACAGATAAAGAAACGGTGGCATATGCATGTATTGAATAGAATATTATTCAGCCTTAAAAATGAAGACTCTGCCATTTGCCACAACATAGGTGAACTCGGAGAACATTAAGCAAACAAGAATATTTTGATATTAAAAAGGAATACAAAAAATAATCAACAGTCATAAACCAGGATATATGGTCAAACCAATGTTACTGAACATATCAAAAAATAAAATTGAGTCTTTTATTGTTGTTGTATTGTTTTTTCATTTCATTTGCTTTGCTTTTTCTTTTTGATTGAAGACCCCAGGCCTACAGCTCTATAATCATATATCAACCAACTTTAAGTGTGGACAAATTTATAAAAATTTGTAAATACAATTTTCATGAGACTGTGATTTTTTCCTAAGGTCTTTACCTGCTAATTTAATTTTCTCATCAATAACAGAGTTCTTTAAAACAGAGCCACCATTTGAACCAGCAATTGCATTACTGGATATACATCCAAAAGAACACAAATCATTGTACCAAAAAGACACATGCACTTGCATATTCAACACATCACTACTCACAATAGCAAAGACACTGAATCAATCTAGATGCCCATCAACAGTGGACTGGATAAAAAGAATGTTGTACATATACACCATGAACTATTATGCAGCCATAAAAAATGAAATCATGTTCTTTGTGGCAACATGGATGGAGCTGGAGGCCATTACCCCAAGTAAACTAATACAGTGATAGAAAACCAAATATTGCATATCCTTACTCATAAGTGGGAGCTAAACATTGGGTACTCATGGACAATAAAGGTGGCAACAATAGAAACTGGGGACTACTAGACAGGGGAGTGAGTGGAGGGGGCAAGGGTTGAAAAACCAGCTATTGGGTACTATGCTTAATACTTGGGTGATAGGATCATCTGTGCCCCAAACCTCAGCACCATACAATATACACAGAAAACAAACCTGCACATGTACCCCCTGAATCTATAATAAAAGTTGAAGAAAAACAAAATAACATAATTCAGTCTATAAAATATAATTGCATGCAAGAACCAAGATTCTTATAGGATCCAATATACCAGATGAGCTAACTTTTCTCATAAACCTCACAAACCTTTCCACAGCAGAAAACCATGCTGTGTTTTTAACTAATCCCACCTCTAAACTAGAAAATCTCAAGTCCCTAATATGATGCCTCTATGAAACAAATAAGTCAATTAAAAATCATATTATTATGTTTAACTTTTCTTTAGTTCTTTTTGTCCGTGGTACCAAGAGTTTCATCATAACCAGGGACTAATGACTTGATTCCAATTAGACTCTATCTGTTGTCTTTTACTTGTAATGAGTTCTTAAGAGTTTCCTTACAGCCTAAACTACTGGCATGAAGTGTCTGTCTACTAACAAAATCCACTGGGAAAAACATTTTTGTTGACATACCATGGTTTGTCTCTTGTTAATTCATTAATAATTCATTTTTTTAAAATTTTACAATTGACAATTTATCAGTCTTAATAAAGGCAAAAATCTATTAGAGCTGTAGAGTTCTGGGTTGAGCTATGCATTCTGACTAGTACTGCCTTCTACACATACTTTTGGTATTACTGTTTTTTAGAAAATAGTCAATTTCATAAATGGCTGATAAATTCAAGAACAAAATGTTACCACTTGGGGGTGTGAGGAGAGATGGAGAACAAGAAAAAAAGTCTAAATCAGAGTCAGTAGTTGGAAATATGTCAGTGTAAACTCAATCAGAAATAATGTTTTGCATACTAAAAAAAAATTGAGGTACATTGATGCTGGCAAAAATAAATGCACACCTTATAATGATTACTTTGGCATTCAACTGATATTCTCTCTCACACACACACGCACACACGCGCACACACACACACACACACACACACACACTCCATTTATAGATCAATGCTCCAAAGTGACCTAAAGATTTTTTGCTTTGTTTTAGGACCAAAATGAGTTTTTTCTGATAGTATTTATCTAAATTGACTCAGGAAGAGCCTTTCTGAAATTATGTTATAATGGGAATTCTTAAAAAAAAAAAAAATACTATTTGCTGAGTTCATGATGTAATTAACAATAATTTCCAAAGCAGGTTTAAAGTAGTAAAAAGTGGATGGGACTGGTACCATAAAATTTGTCACACAAATGCAAAGAGTACATAACCGTCCCCCACTGCATAACTTTCACATAAAATTTTGCCACCAGATAAAATATAGCTTTTGGGCTAAAAAGGAGAGAGCAAGTGACTCCTATCTCTGGCAATATCCATAAATAATTTACTGCTAGCCTGTAAACAATAGAGCAGCACAGTATGAATGTCAAAGAGGGTCTTTATATGTCATAAAGCTACTCAAAAGTGTACTTGCTGCAGCAAGTCTGACTGTGAGCTTTGATGTGCTGGAAAAGACACTGCTAAGCTGAGGTCATCAGTTAGTAGAAAACTATTTTCCTCATACAGAGAAGGAGACTTACTGCTGTGCATCTGACACAGAGAGACTGGAATTTTAAAACAGGGTTGCATAATGTGAGTTAGCTGGGAAAATGAATCATGGGTTCTCTTTCTGAATGACTAGAACTAAAGCCAAAGGTGTGGCACCTCCTCGACAGCAAGGTTTCTTAATTCGGCACTATTGCTATTTTGAGCCCCAAGAACTCTCTGTGGTAGGGAGCTGTCCTGTGTATTGTAAGAGGCTTAGTGGCCTCTACCCACTAGATTCCAGTAACGCCCTCACCCCTACACACCAGTTGTGTCAACCAAAAATGTCTCCAGATATTGTCAAATGTCCCTTAGGGAAGTAAAATTGCCCCTGGTTAAGAATTACTGGTCAAATGGAAGGCAGAACTTTACGGAAACATTGCAAGTTTACATGATGCCTTTACTTAAATTTCTAAGTTGATTCTGGTAAGATTTACTTCCTTTCCCAAATCCAAAAATGCACTCAAAGACATGCCATTTGTTAACTGTGACACCCTTCCCCCAAAACCCCGACCAACAATCAAAGTTAGTGAAATAAGTCTGTATCCTATTTCAGATCATATAAAGAGTTTAAAAATAAGGCATCATCAAAAGAATTAGAAATCAAAAGAATTAGAGAGAAGTATTATCAAAAGATCATCAAAAGAATTAGAAGTATTTAACTGCTGGTCATTTTTTTCCTTTAGTTTCTTAACAAATACGATACAAAAAGTAATATTTTCTGGGATGCAAAGGGAAAGAAACCTAATAAAGACCAAGTCGTTATTAATACTGAATGCATGAAACTATTCAAATAACAAAGCCCTGCTCACAAGAATGTATATTCATAATCATAACGCATAAAGGAGGTGGATTCAGGAGAAACAAAAATAAAAATTGTGATTAAAAAATATAAGAAGCAAACAAAAAGGCACAAAAATATAATTGAGTGCAAATGTCTTAACTATGTCAGTTTTCCCAAAATGTATGTGTAACTACCCACTATTTTAAAATGCTGGTCTGTGGATACTTATCCATTCTGTGGCTTGCAATGCTTGATATCAAAAGTCCTGCCAGAATATCTTTGAATTTGACTTGATTTCTAAAACTTTACTTAAGTCTGCTTCAACCTTCTACTTACCCAAGGCCAGAACCTCCAAGTTAAGTGAATGACAGAACTAATGTAGCTAAGAAGATATTGCCTTGCATTGCTTCATAAAGCTTTCAATCTAATAAGTCATCAATGTCTATATATAAATTTATTGACTTCCATTGAGATTAACAGCAGGTTGATCATATTGACTGAATTCAAATGAGTCCATTGGACCACATTAGTCAATAAATGTTGATCCAAATTATAAATAGCAGCCAGGGTTGAGTGTAATGAAGCTTATAATAATCTATACAATATGTCTTTTGTTAAGGAACATTGCCACTAAGAATGAAAACCAAGCTTAAGGTAACAGCATATTAATGTTGACATTCAACCCCAAATAAAACAGTTGGACACATGTTCAGGTACAACCAGGAATATGCTGATGTAGCATTCTGAAGCAATGTCATTAACATGTCTTAGAATGTTTTCATTCTCAAAGTAATAAAATTGTGGGAAGTTCCAGTTCCAAAATGGCAATATAGAAGCAAGCTGACTCCCCTCCCTTTCAATGAAATATACCCATAAACAAATATACAGTGCTGAGGTTATTACCAGAAATATCCCAGAACTCACATGTGAAGATGAGACAGTTCCAGGGGCCACAAAGAAGTTAAAAAAAAAAAACTCCAAGCAGACAACAAGATACTCAGACTTCCACATCTGTGATGCCCCTTCCTCTATTCTACCTAGCACCAAGAATTCAGAAAATTTTCCCTTAACTCAATGTTCATATACTGGGAAAAGTGAAATCAAGGTAGGCAAACAGCTTCCTCAGCATCTTGGGTTCCCTGACAGTAGACCTGGCCCTGTCTTAACCCACCGGAAGCATCATGAATGCCTGAAGGGAGAAATACCACTTAGGACAGGCAAAGACCAAGGGAAAGGTGGGAATCCTATCCCCACCCATGAAAACCCCTTTCCATAACTCTATCAAAAAAGATGTAAATCAGAGTGGCTCTTCAGCAGCACCATGCTGTATAAGGTTTGTCCCATAGGACCCCTGGGCATGAACCCATGGCCAGCCTTCCCACACTGATAGGATATTCCCATTTGGACTTCCCCGTCATTTGGGAAGGGAAATACTCCAATTGTTTACTAGCGTTGAGGAAAACCTGGACTTAAGGTGCCACCTAGAGCTGAAAAGGAGTCAGTGACCTAGCAGTAAAGAACGTCTAAACAAATATATCAAATAAAAAAAAAAAAAAAAAAAACAGAAAGAAAAGACTGGAATAACTAATACTCTAAGGCAAATACATAGATGTACATCCACAAGAAACAAGAGTAAACAGGGAACCATGTTCTTCCCAAACAGATAAAGCAAGGAACAAGTAATAGACCCTACCAAGATGGTGAGATGGGAACTCTCTGACCAAGAATTCAAAATAGTAGATTTTTAAAAACTCAACTCAGAGAAATTTAACAAAGAGATCAAAATGATTTTTTAAAAACCAAATAGAAATCTTGGAACTGAGAAATATATTTGCTGAATTGAAGAATTTATTAGAGGCTCTCAATAGCAAAGTGTATCAAGCATAGCTCATGCTTCAGTGAGCATGAAGACAGACTACTTGAAAATACATAGAGGAGAAAAAATATAAATGAATGAAAATCACCTACAATACACAGAAAATTATCTCAAAAAACAAATCTAAGAATTATTGATGTTTAAGAGAGAGTTGAGCAAGAACAAGGGGGTAGAAAGCTTATTCAAATAAATAATAAAAGAAAACTTTCCCAAACTTGAGAAAGATACAAGTATCCAGGTACAGGAAGCTCAGACGATACCAAAGAGATCAGGCCCAAGTAAGACTAACCCAAGGAATATAATATTCAACTTTAAGGTCAAGGAAAAAGAATTCTAAAAACAGCAAGAGAAAAGAAGCAAATAAAATATGAAGGATCTCCAATTCACCTGGCAATAGACATCCCAACAGAAACCATACAGGCCAGGAGGGAGTGGAACAGCATTCTCAAAGGATTGAAAGAAAAGAAAACACTGCCATATAAGAATTCTGTATCAAGTAAAGTTATCTTTCAAATATGAAGGAGAAATAAAGTCTTTCTCAGACAAACAAAAGCTGAGAAAATCCGTGACAAGACCTATCTTACTAGAAATGCTAAAGGAAGTTCTTTGATCTGAAACACACACACACACACACACATGCACGCACGCACACGAATTTGGAAAAATACCCTTTGAAAGTATAAAACCCACTGGTAAAATTAAGTACATGGACAAACTGAGAATACTCTAATGCTATAATTATGGTGTGCAATCCACTCATAACTCTACTAAGAAGGCCAAAAGACAAGTCTGTCAAAATAAAAAAAGCAACATCAACCTGTTAAGAGACAGTAATATAAAAATTTAAATAGAGACAACTAAAAGTTAAAATGTGGGGTGGATGGAGCTAATGTGTGTCTTTTTCTTCTTTTCTTTGTTTCTATTATTTCCTTTGTGATCTAAGATAAATTTCTATCTTATTAAAATAACTTGTTATATCTATGTTTTTTGTAAGCCTCATGGTAACCACAATGAAAAAATCTAAAATAGATTCAATAAAAATAAAAAACAACAAATTAAAACATACCACCAGAGAAAATCACTTAACCCACCAAGGAAGAAAGAAGACAAGATAAAGAAAGAGAGAGAGAGGGAGAGAGAGAAGGAAAGAAGGAAGGGAAGGAGTTACAAAACAACCAGAAAAAAATAAAATAAAATGACAGTAGTAAGACATCCCTTATTAGTAATACTGCACATATATGGAGTTGATTCTCCAATTAAAAGGCATAGAGTGGTTGAATGGATAAAGAAGCAATACCTAACTATATCCAACTGTATGCTACCTATAAGAAACCCTCTTCACCTGTGAAGATACACCAGGCTGAAAGTGAAGGGGTAGAAAAAGATATTCCATGTAACTGGAAATCAAAAAAGAGCAGGAGTTGCTACACTCACATCATATAAAATAGAGAACAAATCAAAGACTGTAAAAAGAGACAAAGAAGGTCACTGTATAATGATAAATGGGTCAATTCAGGAAGAGGATATAATAATTATAAATATCTATGCACCCAACACTGGAAGTCCCAAGTATATAAAACAAAAATTTATAGACCTAAAGAGAGAGACGGACTGGAGTTCAGTAATAGTAGGAGACTTTAACACCCCATTCTCAGTAATGAACAGATCATTTAGACAAAAAAAAAGAAAAAATCAACAAAGAAACAGCAGAGTTAAGTTATACACTAGACCTACTAGGCATAAGTGACATTTACAGAACATTTTATCCAACTGCTGCAGAATATACAATCTTTTTTTCTCTTTTTTTGAGACAGGCTCTTACTCTGTCACCCAGGCTGGAGTACAGTGGTGTGATCTCAGCTCACTGTAATCTCCACCTCCCAGGCTCAAGCAATCCTCCCACCTCAGCCTCCTGAGTAACTGGGGTTACAGGTGCTCAACACCATGCCAAACTAATTTTTGTATATTTTGTAGAGATGGGGTTTTACCATGTTGCCAGGCTGGTCTCCAACTCCTGAGCTCGGGCGATCTGCCCGCCTAGGCCTCCCAAAGTGCCGAGATTACAGGCATGAGGCACCGCACGCAGTCCACATCTTCATCAGCACATGGAACGTTCTCAAGAATAGACCACATCTTAGGCCAAAAACAGTATGAGCAAATTCAAAATAGTAAAAATAATATCAAGTATCTTTTTTGACCACAATGAAATAACACTAGAAATCAATAACAAGAGAAACCTCAGACCTTTACAAACACATGGAAATAAAATTTAAAAACCCTAAATGACCCATGGGTCAATGAAAATATTAAGAAGGAAATCTAAAAATTTATTGAAACAAAATAAGATTGAAATGCAATATACCAAAATCTATGAGATACAGCAAAAGCAGCACTAAGAGGGAAGTTTATAGAAATAAATGCTTACATTAAAAAAGTGACAAACTTCAAATAAATAACCTAATGATGCACCTCAAGGAATTATAAAAGCAAAAGCCCACCAAACCCAAAACTGGTAGAAGGAAAACATAAAATAAAAATAGTAGAAGAAATAAATGAAATTGATACGAAAAAGACAAGACAGAAAATCAATAAAATGAAAAGTTGGTTTTTTGAAAAGATAAAATCAACAAATCTTCAGCTAGAATAAGAAATAGAATACCCAAAGAAATAAAATCAGAAACGGAAACAAAAAAGGAGACATAACAACTGAGACCACAGAAATATGAAGAATCATTACAGACTATTATGAATAACTATACCCCAAGTTGGAAAACCAAAAAGAAATGCATAAACTCCTGGAAGCATACAGCCTATCAAGAGTGAACCATTAAGAAATAGAAAACCTCAATAAACCAATAACTAGTAACAAGGTCACAGGTGTAATAAAAGCTTCCCATTAAAAAAAGCCCAAGAATGTATGGCTTCATTACTGAATTTTATCAAACATTTAAAGAAGAGCTAATATCAGTTCTACTCAAACTCTTCAAAAGAACTGAGGAGGAGGAAATACTTCCAGATCTATTTCACAAGGCCAGCATTATTCTGATACCAAAACCAGACAAGAATACAACAATGACAAAATTACAGGCTAATATCACTGATGAATATAGATGCAACATTTCTTAACAAAACACTTGCAAACTAAATTCAACAACACATTAAAAAGATCATTCATCATAATTAACCAGGACTAATCCCAGGGATGCCAGGATGGTTCAACATATGCTAATAAATACATGTGACATATCACGTTAACAGAACCAAGAACAAAAACCATCTGATTATATCAATAGGCGGCAAAAATTCAATAAAATTTTACATCCCTTTATGATTAAAACCCCCAAGAAACTGGACATAGAAAGAATATACTTCAACATAATGAAGGCCATATATAACAAACCTATAGCTAAAACATCATATTAAATGGGGACAAATTTAAGGTCTTTCCTCTAAGATGTGGAATAAGACAAGAATGCCTGTTTTCACCACTTTTATTCAATATAGTACTGGAGTTCCTGGCCAGAGCAATTAGGCAAGAAAAAGAAACAAAGGCCAATCAAACTGTTAAGAAAGAAGTCAAATTAGCCTTTTTTGCAGATAATGTGCTCTTACATTAAAAAAATAAATAAATAATGATGTCACCCAAAAACTGTTAGAACTGATAAAGAACTTAGTAAGGTTGCAGAATACAAAATTAACATACAAAAATCAATAGCTTTTCTATAAGCCAACAGTGAATAATCTAAAAAACAAGAAAGCAATCTCATTAACAATAGCCAAGATGAATATAAAATACCTAAAAATCAATTTAACCAAGGAAGTGAAAGATTTACATAAGGAAAACTATAAAACACTGATGAAAAAAAAATAGAAGACAATCCCCCAAAATAGAAAGATATTCTATGCTCATGGACTGTAAGAATTAATATTGTTAAAAATGACAATACTACCCGAATAAATGTACAGATTCAGTGCAATCTCTATCAAATTATCAATGACAAGCATCACAGTAATAGAAAAAAAAATCCTAAAATTTATATGGAACCACAAAAGATCCTGGACAGTCAAAGCAATCCTAAACAAAAAGAACAGAGCTGGAGGCATCACAGTACATGACTTCACAATTACTACAAAGCTATAGTAACAGTATAATCATGGTACTGGCATAAAACACACATAGACAAATGGAACAAAATAGAGAACTCAGAAACAAATTCACATATTTACAGCTAACTGATCTTCAACAAAGATGCCAAGAACATGCAATTCTGAAAGGACAGTCTCTTCAATAAATGGTGTGAGAAAGACAGGATAATTATATGCAGAGTAATGAAACCAGATCCCTATCTCTGACCATATACAAAATAAAATCAAAATAGATTAAATACTTAAATCTACGGCCTGAAACCATGAACCTGCTAGAAGAGAACACTGGGAAAATGCTCTAGGACATTGGTCTGGGCAAAGATTTTTAAAGAAAGACCTCAGAAGCACTGGCAACCAAAGCAGAAATAGACAAATGTGATTACATCAAGCTAAAAGCTTCTGCATAGCAAAGGAAACAGTCAACAAAGTGAAGAGACAACCCACAGAATGGAAGAAAGTATTTCCAAACTATCCACCTGTCAAGAAATCAATAACCAGAATATAAAAGGAGCTCAAACAACCCTATAGGAAAAAAAAATCTAATAATCCAATTAAAAAATGAGTAGATGATCTGAATAGACATTTCTCAAAAGAAGACACAGAAATAGCCAAGAGGTTTATGGGAAAACGCTCAACACCACTAATCATCAAAGAAATGTAAATAAGAAATACAATGAGATATCATCTCACCCCAGTTAAAATGGCTTTTACCAAAAAGATGGGCAATAATGGATGCTGGCAAGGATGCAAAGAAAGGGGAACCCTGGTATACTGTTGGTGGGAAGGTAAATTAGGGAAGCCACTATGGAGAACATTATGGAGATGCCTCAAAAAACTATAACAGAACTACCATATGATCCAGCAATTCTACTACTGGGTATATATCCAAAATAAAGGACATCAGTGTGATACCTGCACTTATGTTTATTGCACCACTATTCATAATAGCCAAAATATAGTATCAACCTAAGTTCCCAGCAACAGATGAACAGGTAAAGAATGTGTCACATATATACACAATGGAATATTATTCAGCCATAAAAAAGAATGAAATCGTGTCATTTGCAGCAACACAGATGGAACTAGAGGTCATTATATTAAGTGAAATAAGACAAGCGAAGGAAAACAAATATCACATGTTCTCAGTCGTGTGTGGGAGCTAAAAAATGTTGATCTTATGGAGGTAGAAAGTAAGTTGGTGGTTGCCAGAGTTTGAGAAGGGTAGGGAGGTTGGAAGGATGAAGATAAGTTGATTAATGGGTACAATTATAAAGTTTGATAGAATAAGACCTTGTGCTAAATAAGTAGGGGTGAGTATAGTTTACAATAATTTTGTATAATTCAAAACAGCTAGGAGAAGAATTTGAATGAATCAAACAAAATGAAAGACAAATATTTAAGGTGACATATATCCCAAGCACACTGATTTAATCTTTTAAACTTATATGAACGTATTAAATTATCACACATTAAATTATCACACAAACTGTGTAGCTCTATTATGCATCAATTAAAAAATGAAATTGTGTGAGTATGATGGATATCAATATCCCATCAATTTGGTGACTACTGACAACAGTGAGGTCAGTTAATTTTCAAACTGAAAAAACATAGAAAATAGTTCATAGAAATATAAATATTTGAATATTTAAACTACACAGTGAATGAGAAAGATAATGAACAAATAATGATGATGTGAATGACAACAATGACTAGTAATTATTATTACCCACATATTATGAGTTGACTCGTTTAATTTTCACAATTCTAGGAGGTAGGAGTATTACCCTTACTTTACATATGGCTAAATTAGTGGTGGAGGTGGGTTTTGAACCCACACAATCTGTCTTCAGAATCTGCAGTCTTAATATATTTACAATAAACATTAAATATCTAAAGATTTGGGAGGAGAATGTTTCAGGTAGAGGGATCAGGCAATGCAATGTCTAAGGTAGAAAATAAACTTGGCATATTTGAAAAATTAAAATTAGGCCATGGTTGCATGAGGGCAGGGAGTAAGAGAAAGAGTGAGATTAGAAGTAACAGGAATTTTAACCTTTTCTATCATTGTTGAGAACGAATTCATATCTTTAGTCTGTATTCTTCCTTTATTCCTGCTTTCAATTGGTTTTTTAAAACACTTAGAATTTTATTTCCAGATTTTAAACATATCCCCTTTGTTTGTTTGAAATTGTTTTTGAACAATTAGGAAGGCAAATATAAATAGCTTGTTTGAATCCCATCCCCATTTTCCTGGGGAAAAAAAGAAAAAAAAAAAAAAAAAAAAAAAAAAGAATCTGGCCAAATCTCCTTGTACTTTGACGGTATATGCTAACAGAGTGTGGAATGCTTTTGGCAGGATACACCTGGTCTGTGTTGGTTACTTAGGGTAAACAAATCTGTAATTTATGTAATTTTCCCATGGCCTACAGGAAAACATAACAGGGAGATAAGTTGCTATCAGAGAATAAAATCAAGATTCTTTGTGACCAAAATAGGCTTCTTGTGTAAGTATTTTTGAATAGGTGTTTTAATAGAGGTTGAAAAAGTTTAGTCTTAAAGATAAAACATAAATTGTCAAATTAACAGTTATTGTTTACAAAATTTTAGCATATCCACCAAAAACTCACTAAAGCCTTACAAAAGGAGAAACTATGCAGGACTCATTCTCTAAGAGCAAGCAGTAAAATAAGAAATTTACAAAACAAAAGATAAGGAGGTCTACACATGTTAACATTTTTTAATTTAATTGATACATAATATTTTACATATTTACAGAGTAGATGTGATATTTTGTTACATGCACAGAATGTCTAATAATCAAGTCAGAGTATTTGGGGTATCCATCTCCTTGAGTATTTATTATAACTAAGCGTCGAAAACATTTCATGTACTCTCTTCTATCTACTTTGAAATATATAATTCATTGATGCTAACTGTAGGCACCCTACTCTGCTCTTGAACATTAAAACTTATACTTTCTATATAACTATGTTTGTACCTTGACCAACCTCTTTTAATCCCCTTCCTACCCACACACCCTTCCCAACCTCTAGTACCTACTATTTTACTCTCTACCTCTATAAGATCAACTTTTTAAGCTCCCACACATGAGGGAATAAGAACTTACTAACATGAGTAAGAACATGTGATATTTTTCTTTCTGTGCCTGGCTTATTTCATTCAACATAGTAACCTCAAGTTTTATCCTTGTTGTTGCAAATGACATGATTTTCTTTCTTTCTATGGCCAAATAGTATTCCATTGTGTATATATGCCACATTTTCTTTATTCATTTGTCCATTAATGGACACTTAGGCTGATTCTATATATTTGTTATTGTGAAGAGTGCTGCATAAACACGTAAGTGCAGACATATCTTTGATATATTGATTTCTTTTCCTGCAGATAAAAAGCCGGTAGTGGGAATGCTGGGCCAAATGGTAATTCTACATTTAGTTTTTTGAGAAATCTCCATTATGTTTTCCATAGTGGCTGTACTAATTTACATTTGCACCAACAGAGTCTAAGAGTTCCCTTTTCTCCACATCCTCACTAGAATGTGTCACTTTTGTCTTTTTAATAATAGCCATTGTAACTGGTGCAAGATGATATCTCATTGTGGTTTTGATTTGCATTTCCCTGATAATCAGTGATGTTGAGCATTTTTTCATTTATCTGTTGGCCATTTGTATCTCTTCTTTTGAGAATTATGTATTCATATCCTCTTCTCACTTTGTAATGGTAGTATTTGTTTTCTTACTATTGAGTTGTTTCAATTCATTGTATATTCTAGATTTTATTCCCTTGTCAGATGAGTGGTTTCAAACATTGTCTCCTATCCAACAGGTTGTGTCTTCACTTGGTTGATTTTTACCCTCTCTGTGTAGAGATTTTTCGTTTAACATAGTCCCATTTGTCTAATTTTTTATTGTCTGTGCTTTTGAGGTCTTAGCTGTAAAATTTTGACTAATTTCCTAAAGTATTTTCCAAAAGTTTTTTTTCTAGTAGTTTTATAGTTTCAGGTCATATATTTAAGATTTAATCCATCGTGAGTTGATTTTTGTAAATGGTGAGAGATAAAGGGTCCAGTTTCATTCTTCTGCATATGGATATTCAACTTTCCCAGCATCATTTACTGAAGAGATTATTCTTTCCCCAATGTATGTTCTTCATGACTTTGTGGAAGATCAGTTGTTTGTAAATACATGAATTTACTTCTGAATTCTCAATTCTGTTCCATTGGTTTATTTGTCTGTTTTTATACCAATATCATGCTGTTTTGATTACTATTGCCTTGTAATATGTTTTGAAGTCAGGTAGTGTAATAGCTCCAGTTTCATTCTTTCTGCTCAGAATTGCTTTGGCTGTTGAGGGTCTTTTATGGCTCCATGCAAATTTTAGGAATTTTTTTTCGATTTCTGTGAAAAATGATATTAGTACTTTTATAGGGATTGCATTGAGTCTATAGGTCGCTCAAAGCAGGATGGTCATGTTAAGTATATTAATTCATCCAGTCATGATTATGGAATATCTTTTCATTTTTATGTCCTCTTCAATTTATTTTATCAGTGTTTTGCAGCTTTCCTTGTAGAGATCTTTCATCTCTTTGGTTAAATTTAATCCTAGGTATTTTATTTTTTTTAACTATTGTAAATGCGATGGCCTTATTGATTTCTTTTACAGCTAGTTCATTATTGGTATATGGAATCCCTATTGATTTTTATAGTTAATTTTGTAATCTGCAACATTACTGAATTTTTGTATCAGATCTAAGTTTTTTGGTGGGGTCTTTAGGTTTTTCTGGATATAAGATCATATCATTAGCAAAGAGGAACAATTTGTCTTCTTGTCCAATTTGGAGGCTTTTCTTTCTTTCTTTCTTTTGCCTGATTGCTCTGGCTAGGACTTGCAGTATTATGTTGAAGAGTGGTAAAAGTGGGCATCCTTGTCTGGTCCCAGTTCTTAAGAGAAAAGTTTTCAGCTTTTCCCCATTCACCCCAATGTGAGCTGTGGGTTTGTCATAAATGGCCTTTATTATGTTGAGGTATGTTTCTTCAATGCCTAGTTCATTGAGAGTTTTTATCATAAAGTGATGTTGAATTTTATAAAATAGTTTTTTCTACATCTATTGAGATGATCATTTGTTATTTGTCTTTCATTCTGGTTTTGTATGTTTTTGTTTTTTCAATACAGGTTCTCACTCCCATCACTGAGGCTGGAGTGCAGTGGCACAATCATGGAATCATGGCTCACTGCAGTCTCAACTTCCTGGGCTCAAGCAATCCTCCCACAGCAGCCCTCCTGAGTAGCTGGGACCACAAGCTCCTGCTACCACGCCCAGAGTTTTTTGTTGTTGTTGTTTTGTTTTTTTAGTAAAGATGGGGTTTTGTCATTTTGCCCAGGCTGGTCAAATTCCTGGGCTCAAGAGATCCACCTTCCTCAGCCTGTCAAAGTGCTAGGATTACAGGTGTAAGCTACTGCACCTGGCCTGTCCTTCATTCTGTTGATATGATGTACCCCCACTTATTGACTTACATACATCAAACCATCCTTCTATTTCTGGGATAAATCTCACTTGAATATGGTGTATTCCTTTGTTGATAGGCTGTTGGATTCAGTTTTCTAGAATTTTGTTGAGAATGTTTACATTCATGTTTATCAGGGATACTACCCTGTAGTTTTGTTGTTATTGTTGTTGTTGCATCCTTGTCTGGTTTTGGCATGTTTCATGCTGGCCTCATAGAATGAGTTAGGAAAAATTCCCCTCTCTTCAATCTTTTGGAATAGTTTGAAGATAATTTGTGTTACTACTTTGAAAGTTTGCTAGAATTTGGTTTGGATTCCATCTGGTCCTGGGCTTTTCTTTGTTGGGAGACGTTTTATTACCAACTCAATCTCAATATTCATTATTGGTCTGTTCAGGTATTCTATTTCTTTCTTAATCTTGGTAAGTTGTATGTTTCCAGGAATTTACCCCTTTTCTCTAGGTTTGCTAACTTGGTGTACATAGTAGTCTCTGATGATCTTTTGTATTTCATGGTATTAGTTGTAATATCTCCCTTTTCATTTCTGATTTTGTTAATTTGTGTCATTTGTCTTTTTTTCCTTCGTTAGTCTAGCTAGTGGATTATTGCTTTTTTTTATCTTTTCAAAAAGCAGGTTTTTGTTTCATTGATCCCTTGTACCTGTTTTTTAGTTTTGTTTTGTTTAGTCTCTACTTTGTTTAGTTCTGTTGTGATCTCTAATATAATATTTCTTTTCCACTACTAATTTTGGCTTTGGTTTGTTTTTGCTTTTCTCATTCCTTGATGTGCATTATTAGATTGTTCAAAACCTTTCTATGTTTTTGATGTAGGCATTTATTTCTATAAACTTCCTTCTTAGTACTGCTTTTGCTGTATCACATATGTTTTGGTATATTGTGTTTTAATTTTTATTGGTTTCAAGAATATTTTTATTTCCACCTTAGTTTCTTCCTTGACCCAATCATAATTCAAAGATAGGTTATTTAATTTCCATGTATTTGTGCAATTTCCAAAGGTTATTAATTTTTAGTTTTATCCATTGTAGTCTGAGAAGATACTCGATGTTTTTGATTTTTTTAAAAAAGTGTTGAGACTTTTTTTGTGTCCTAACATATTGTCCACTCTGGGGACTGTTCCATGTGCTAATGAGAAGAATGTATATTCTGTAGCTGTTAGATAAATGTTGTATAAATATCTTTTAGGTCCATTTGTCAAATGTGTAGTTTAAATCTTACATTTCTCTGTAAATTTTCTATTTTGATGATCTGCCTAATGCTGAGAGTGGAGTGTTGAAGTCTTCAACTATTCTTATATTGGAGTCTGTCTCTCTCTTTAGATCTAATAATATCTGCTTTATATATCTGCATGCTACAGTTTTTGGTACATATATGTTTAGAACTGTTATATCCTCTTGCTGAATTCATCACCTTATCATTACATAAAAACCTTCTTTGTTTCTTTTTACTGTTTTTCACTTAAAGCCAGTTTTATCTGATACATATACAGCTACTCCTGCTCACTTTTGATTTCCATTTGCACAGAATATCTTTTTCCATTCCTTTACTTTCAGTCTGTATGTGTCTACTGTTAAGGTGCATTTCTCATAAGCAGCGTATTGTTGGGTCATGTTATTATTTTGATGCATTCAGCCATTCTACATCTCTTAGGTGGAAAATTTAATATATTTATTTTCAAAGTTATTATTGACGTGTGAAGGCTTATTCCTGTCATTTCATTAACTGATTTCTGGTTTCTGTGTATTTTTGTTCTTTATTTCTCTCTTATTATCATAGTGGTTTGGTGGTATCCTGTTGTGTTAACATTTGAGTTTTTTCTCTTCCTTGTGTTTTTGCTCTACCACTAGCTTTTATGCTTTGTGTCTTTTCATGATGGTATCTTACCTATCATTTTTTTTTTTCACTTCCAGGTATAGGACTCACATAAGCATTTTTTATAGGGCCAATGTGTTGGTGATGAATTCCCTGAACTTTTGCTTATATGGAAAACACTTCATTTCTCCTTCATTTATTCCTAACTTTGCTATGTATAGTATCTTTGTCTGGAAGGTTTTTTCTTTTAGCCATTTGAATATATCATCCCATTCTCCTCTGGCCTGTAAGTTTTCTACTGATTAACGTGCTATTAGTCTGATGGTGGTTCCTTTATAAGTGACTAGAGGCTTTTCTCTTCCTGTGTTTAGAATTTTCACTTTCTCTTGACTTCTGATAGTTGGGCTATAATGGGCCCTTTTAATGTACATTTTAAAGTTGTATCTACTTGGAGATCTTTGAGCCTTCTGTATCTGGATGTCTAAGTCTCTTGCTAGACTTGGAAATTTTTCATCTATTGTTTTAAAAATAGGTTTTCCTGACCTTTCATTTTCTCTTTGCCTTCTGGGACACCAAATATTTAATATTTGGTCACTTTATGGTGTCTCATATGTCACATAGGCTTTTTCATTTTTTTATTTTTTATTTTTTGTGTCTGGGTTATTACAGAAGACCTGTCTTCAAGTTCTTAAATTCTTTCTTCTGCTTGATCTAGTCTATTGTTGAACCTTTTGAGTGTATTCTGTATTTTATTAAATGAATTATTCAGTTCCAGAATTACTGTTTAGTTCTTTTTTATGATATCTCTTTGGTAAATTTCTCATTTATATCCTGAATTATTTTTCTGAGTTATTTGTATTGTTTTTCAGTATTCTCTTATATCTCACTGAGCTTCTTTAGTATCAATATTTTGAGTTCCTTCTTTGTGATTTCATAAATTTTTTCTTGATTTATATTTTTGCTGCAAAATTGTTTATTTGGAGGTTTCATATTTCCTTGCTTTTTCATGTTTCTTATGTCCTTTCATTTATATCTGCACATCTGGTATAACAGTTGCTTCTTCCCATTTTTTTGAATTTGGCTTCATAGGGGAGAATTTTTTCCTGAGGATGTACCTATGATATTGGCTGTGTAGGGGACTTTGGCTCTGATTATTGGTGCATGCAGTAGGGTATACTCTTTATGATTTATTTGGCTGTAAACAGCATCAGTGGTATCTGATTTCCTCTATGTCTTATGATTCAGTTGTTAGTGGCGGCTGTGGTAAAGTTTTATTGGGGACTGGGGCACCCGGTGAGCCAATTTTTGGACCCAGTAGTAGCAATGGTGGGCTGAGCATGCCTGTCCTTGGATCCCAGGGTGGTATATACTGCCACCATTTTTGGTGGGTCCTTGAAGAACATTTATTGACCCTTCAACTGGCTCTCTTGGGTTTTAGGAATGGCAGAGGTGGGTTGGGTGGGTGGACAGGTTTGTGAGCCAGTGGGAAGTGGGCATAGTGTGGGCAATGGCAGTAGCAGTGGTGGAACAACACTCTGGGATCTACACAGACTGTGCTGGTGTTGGTAGTGGCTGCAATGGACTGCTGAGCCAGTCCTCAGGCCCACAGCTGGCACCTGTGGGTGGGAGCCTGCTGTGTTGGTAGCATCAGGTGGAGTGGGCCCTAACTCAGACCCTGGGAGGAATGCTCAGGTGCTAACAGTAGTTCACTGGCTGGACAATCCCCAGGTCCCTAGATGGCATGTTCTGGTTTTAGGGAGGATGGAGCTGGGCTGGGCAGACCAGCCCTCAGGCCTCATTGTGGTACATGCAGGTGCTGGCTGTTGTAGGCAGGGGCAGGGTGAGTCACAGACCTCCAGCAGAATCATCCTTTGGAGTAGCAGTGGTTGGACAGCTTCCCTATTACTGATGAGGCTGTGGCTGCTTTCAGTGAGAACAGCCATCTGCAAGTGACTGGTGGACATTAGCTTTGCTCATACCTCGGTACCAGAGCAGCCCATAGTGGTAGCAGTTGCAGTGAGTGCAATTTGTCTTAGGCATGTGTGAAAATGAGCAGCCATCCCTCTACTTAAGGGGCAAAGTTGCTGTCAGTTGTCTCACTGTGGGCCTCAGTGGTGGTAGCTGTGGCTGAGGAATGTCCATGGGTCTCTAGTGATATAAAGATGCAGGAGCTGTTGAGCCCAAGGGCAGGCCAAAGTCTGGTGGGGACTGGGCTCTCAAAAGGGTGCTATGCAGCAGCTGCTTAAAACTTGGAGGTTTGTTGCTTTAAAGTTCATATGGAACCAAAAAAGAGCCCGCATCTCCAAGACAATCCTAAGTCAAAAGAACAAAGCTGGAGGCATCACGCTACCTGACTTCAAACTATACTACAAGGCTACAGTAACCAAAACAGCATGGTACTGGTACCAAAACAGAGATATAGACCAATGGAACACAACAGAAATAATACCACACATCTACAACCATCTGATCTTTGACAAACCTGACAAAAACAAGAAATGGGGAAAGGATTCCCTATTTAATAAATGGTGCTGGGAAAATTGGCTAGCCATAAGTAGAAAGCTGAAACTGGATCCTTTCCTTTCTCCTTATACGAAAATTAATTCAAGATGGATTAGAGACTTAAATGTTAGACCTAATACCATAAAAATCCTAGAGGAAAACCTAGGTAGTACCATTCAGGACATAGGCATGGGCAAAGACTTCATGTCTAAAACACCAAAAGCAACGGCAGCAAAAGCTAAAATTGACAAATGGGATCTCATTAAACTAAAGAGCTTCTGCACAGCAAAAGAAACTACCATCAGAGTGAACAGGCAACCTACAGAATGGGAGAAAATGTTTGCAATCTACTCATCTGACAAAGGGCTAATATCCAGAACCTACAAAGAACTCAAACAAATTTGCAAGAAAAAAACAAACAACCCCATCAAAAAGTGGGCAAAGGATATGAACAGACATTTCTCAAAAGAAGACATTCATACAGCCAACAGACACATGAAAAAATGCTCATCATCACTGGCCATCAGAGAAATGCAAATCAAAACCACAATGAGATACCATCTCACACCAGTTAGAATGGCAATCATTAAAAAGTCAGGAAACAACAGGTGCTGGAGAGGATGTGGAGAAATAGGAACACTTTTACACTGTTGGTGGGATTGTAAACTAGTTCAACCATTATGGAAAACAGTATGGCGATTCCTCAAGGATCTAGAACTAGAAGTACCATATGACCCAGCCATCCCATTACTGGGTATATACCCAAAGGATTATAAATCATGCTGCTATAAAGACACATGCACACATATGTTTATTGCGGCACTATTCACAATAGCAAAGACTTGGAATCAACCCAAATGTCCATCAGTGACAGACTGGATTAAGAAAATGTGGCACATATACACCATGGAATACTATGCAGCCATAAAAAAGGATGAGTTTGTGTCCTTTGTAGGGACATGGATGCAGCTGGAAACCATCATTCTCAGCAAACTATCGCAAGAACAGAAAACCAAACACCGCATGTTCTCACTCATAGGTGGGAACTGAACAATGAGATCACTTGGACTTGGGAAGGGGAACATCACACACTGGGGCCTATCACGGGGAGGGGGGAGGAGGGAGGGATTGCATTGGGAGTTATACCTGATGTAAATGACGAGTTGATGGGTGCTGACGAGTTGATGGGTGCTGACGAGTTGATGGGTGCAGCACACCAACATGGCACAAGTATACATATGTAACAAACCTGCACGTTATGCACATGTACCCTAGAACTTAAAGTATAATAATAATTTTAAAAATTAAAAAAAAAAAAAAACTTGGAGGTTTGTGGGAGTCAGCATGAGCCCTGTCTCTGGAGCAATGCCTTTATGTGATCTCTAGACAGTGCTCTGTGTTACTCTGTGGGCCCATGAGGGTTGAAGGCCTCTCCCATAACTAGGATTACAAGAGTCTGTGGCAATACCGGGAGTCCTCTCACTTACCTCTCATTTGGGATCTCTTACAATGTCCCACTATTACGGAGCCTCTCTAGACTCCCAGTGAATCCCAGCTGAACAGGCTGCCTCACTTCCCTCTCCTTCCTTGCTTTCAGTGTCTCCCATCAATTCTCTGTTCAATTCTAGTGTTCTCTCTTAGATTATCTACTTGAATTGTGATTATCTACTCACTATTTTGGCTCTTCTACATGGAGGAGGCAAGTGCCAGATGCATCTATTCAGCCACTTTGAAGCCCTTAGTGTTTGGAAATTTAAAGCACTCTTCTAAATAACCTTTGGGTTAAAGAAAATATCAAAATAAGCCACTGTCCCTTTAGCTAGAAATGCTAATGAGATTAAAGCACACATTATATAGAAGACAACCAAAGTCGAATTCAGAGGAAAATACACATATGAGTAAACAAAAATGATTAAAAGCAAAGGACCAAAAGTCCATTCGAGGAACAAGAAATGGAACAAAATGCCCATGAAAGAAGAAAGGAGTTCCTGATGATATAGAAAATAGTAAAACAAAAAGTATATTCTTTAAAAAGAAAAATAAACGAGATCTTATAAAACAAAAAAATAAATCAATTTTAATGCCTAAGAATTACTTCAACAACCTGGCCCTGTATCAGACAATTTTATAGTTATGTTCATTCTATATTATAAGGGACAGATAATTCCCATACTGTATCAACTATATCCAATCAGAGAAAAGGAGTCAAATCTTCTCAATTCACTTTATAAGTCTAACACATTTCTGATTCCACAATGTTGCAACAGTAGCACGTACACACTGACACACACACACACACACACACAAATCAATATTAATATATCCAATAAAAATTCTCAGCAAGTTTTTAGCAAATCAAATCTAAAATGTAATCTTTCTTAAAATAAGCATTTAAAAAAATCCTCCAAAACAAACTTTTATTCCAGGAATTCAATAGTTATTTAATATGAAATTTCTCTTCCATAAGAAACTACATGCTGGCCACATAAGTATCAAGTCAATACTGTGTTAAATCTATTTAACAAAAAACAAAATAATTTTAAGCAAACCAGGAGAAAGAAGACAAATTTATAATTATTTCCAGGATATTCTACCCAGAAAACTAAAACATAAAATAAAATGAGTTATGCTATCATTTATATTGTATACATATAAAAATTAATAGTTTATCTGCATACTAGCAGTAGCCAGTTATAAAACATAAATGGTAAAAATTCCATGTATGATAGCACCAACAAATATATGTGTATATATGTATATATACACACATAGATGTATGTGTGTATGCATATATGTGTATGCACACATGAACAGAGATATAACACATATACACATGTGTATATGTATGTGTGTGTCATACCTAGAAGTAACAAACCCTCAGTATCAATATGAAGTCTTCCACTTAATCTGTTCTTAATCCTTGTGCAGACTGCTCAACTCTTCTCCTTGCCCATACAAAGATGACCCTTCCCTTCAAGCCTATCCCAAGTTGCAAGCCAAGATCCACCTCTACCTGGTATCGCCTGTCTCCACACATTTATTCAATTCTACTTATTTTCATTTCTGGCCATAAGATCCTTCCCCATTGCCAGAAGTAATGAAACTTCCTTGGGTCCACTGAATAAACTCTTATGTAGGATGGACTTTTTAAGCATTAACTGATATGCTTATGAACTCTACTACACACTCTCACTTCATCCTGTACTTTCTTGTAACCACATGACCCCCATGCCATCATGAGTTGAGGCTGTAAGACATGCAATATATGAGACTATCATTAATCTTCAAGAATGAATATCATGATAGAACCAGTCCCCATGAGATACAGAGTATAATACAACCCAGAGACAAGGTTCTCAGAGCTGAATAAAGAAGAAAACTGGTCCAAAGAGCCCCTGACAGCTCCCTGAGCCACTACTACATGAAGTGAAATGGGCCTGAATCACCCTGCAGCCTTGTAGCTTCTCCCTCCCACCTTTGTACATCTTGGGAAAAAGCCAACTATGTTCCCAAGTTGCACTCATGAGACCCCGAGTGCCAGTGGGAACTTTTCACCTTGCCAAATGCCAATGAGGAGGACAGCACAGATCACCTCAGTAGATACCAGCGTAGTTCACATGACCACAGCTGAGGCCTGGTGCCACCTCCCCACCAATGGCCACCTCGAAGTCACCCCCAGCCACCATATAGAGACATAATGCTACATAAACTCCAGAACTTAGCTTCCATCTTGAAAAGAAAGATTAGAAGGGGGAAAATTCTTAATTAAGTGCATTTAAACCTTAAATAACTGCTTGTCCAGAACTTACTACATTTAAGTTTTCTGCCACTAGAAAGACTGGGGGGTTAGAAGAGAAATAAGGCGAACTACAGAAAAATAGTCACAATTTTGTACACATAAAAACAGCACTTGAAAATATTACATCCACTGCATCATAAAATATAAAGAAAAATTTCAATCAATGCAGGGGACAGCCATGTGATGGCTCAAAGTTGGCTCAGAGGGGCATATTTTGGCTCAGATTTATGAAAACCTACAGATACTTCTCCCACAAGGAACAGCAGGAGAGAGGGCTCTATTGTCCATCTTTTAGGGCTAGTGGAAGGGCTGGGACGGAGTGATCACTTTTGCAATCTATCATTGTATGCAGTGTGACCAAGTGCAGTTCTGAACCACAACATTTCAAATTTGCTGATCCTGGGTTATCCACATTTATAGATAAAGGAGATTTAGGAAAGTAAAAGCATTCTAAAATCAACAGCTGGAAAAACAGAAAGAATAATAGAAAAATATATTTATGCAGATGCCTGGCAATCAGGACATTCTGCTTAAGATACTATCTGATGCCTGACAGATAACGAGGCAGTTCTAAAATTTTCCTTCCAGGCAGCTTAATTTCCATAAATTTCTGTTTGAGTATTAAACCCTTGTTACCTTATAAAAAGTTGAGTTTACTTAAAACCAATTATGGATATAGACACTCAATCACATTGTCCCTCAAATTATTTCATGTATCAAATAGATTCTAAGTAGAGCTTTGATATCTTTCTTTCCAGTCATCCTCAAATGAGTTTACTATAGCCACTTCTCTTCAAGAAATAGAAATTTAACTCAAGAGATTGAATACTAACACCTTCACAACTAAGTAGGAAGAGGATAACTTCACCTGTACATGGGGTTCTGAGAGGAGACTAGAGTAAGTGATTAAATTAAATTTGAGTGGTTGTGTGGGCCAATATTCTACTTCAGTAGGTTATTCCTACTGAACACAGGTGGTTTATTACAACTTGGAGAGGATTCCTGGAAAGCTAAGTATTTCTATGGGAATTTTAACTCACAGATAAAAATTTTGGACAATTTTTTCCTATTTATTCAACACACACTGCCAGGTAAATTAGAAGCTTCACAGCTAGCTGAATGTGAGAAGTCAAACAGGTGTTAGACTTGCTTCATTCCCCCAACTGGTTCAGTTCCAGTTTCACTTGTAAGGGTCCAGCCAGAACCAGGGTCTCCCAGATAGCCAGTCCCATTATCATAAGGTCCAATAAATTCAAAATAATGCCTGAAGTTGACTACTTTCCAGAACTATGTCCAAAGAAAAATCTGACTAAAAGTTTCCAGCAAGGCCAGGCACAGTGGTTCACGCCTATATTCCCAGCATTTTGGGAAGCCAAGGCAGGAGTATCTTTTGAGGCTAGGAGTTCAAGACCAGCCTGAGCAACACAGCAAGATCCTGTTTCAACCAAAAAATAAGTTAAAAAAAAAATTAGCCTAGTGTGGTGGTATGCACATGTAGTCCCAGCTACTTGAGAGACTGCGGTGGGAGGACTGCTTGAGCCCAGGAGTTCAAGGATGCAATGAGCTATGATTGTGCCACTGCCCTCCAGTCTGGGCAACAGAGCAACACTCTGTCTCTCTTTAGAAAAAAAAAAAGTTTCCAGCAATCTCCAGAGCCACTCTTCAACAGAACCAAGATGATGCCAGAAGACTCAGTGATTAACGCTGGTCATTTGCTTTTCCAAAAATAACTCACTAGGCCCAGAAGAGGCAAAAGTGCAGATATACAACTGTCTCCCTCCCTAGAGGAGTACTCTGGCATTGGTAAGTCTTCCAGTGCCAAGCACGGCAGAAAGATGAAACCAATTTATAGGCTGGGCTCCATTCTAGTAAAACCACATGTTACTTTTACAGAAAACTAATGGGTTCTGAAATTCTACATGCACACACACACAACAACAACAACAACAACAACAACAAAGCCATCCTTTCAGTCCTTAGGTTCACATCAGTTAACAAGGTTAAAGAACCCTGGATGTTACTTCAAAGTGTAATACAAGGCTATAGTAACCAAAACAGCATGGTATGTATAAAAATAGAAACATAGATGAATGGAAAAGAAGAGAAAACCCAGAAATAAAGCCACATACCTACAGCCAACTGATCTTCAAAAAAATCTACTGGGGAAAGCATACCCTCTTGAATAAATGGGGCAGGGGAAATTGGGCAGCCATTTACAGAAGAATGAAACTGCACCCCTATCTCTCACAATACACAAAAATTAACCCAATGTGGATTAAAGATTTATATGTAAGACCTTAAACTATAAAAATTCAAGAAGAAAACCTAAGAAAACTTCTGGACGTTGGCCTAGACAAAGTATTCATGAATAAGGCCTCAAAAGTAAATACAACCAAAACAAAAATAGACAAATGGGACTAAATTAAACTAAAAGCTTCTGTACAGAAAAAGATATGATCAACAGAGTGAACAGACCACCAGACAACCTACAAAATGGGAGAAAATATTTGCAAATTATGCATTCAACAAAGGACTCCAGAATCTACAAGGAACTCAAACAACTCAACAACAACAACAGATGCCCACAAGTAGCCCCATTAAAAAGTGGGCAAAGGCATTATCCTAAGCAAATTAATGCAAAAACAGAAAATCAAATACTTCATGTTCTCACTTATAAGTGGGAGCTAAACATTGGGTACACATCAACATGAAGATGAGGACAACAGACACTGGGGAATACAAGAGTAGAAAAGGAGAAAGGGGAACAAGGGTTGAAAAACTTCCTATTGGGTACTATGCTCACCACCTGGGTAATGGATCAATTGTACTCCAACCCTCAGAATCATGGAATACACCTCTGTAAGAATTCTGGACATGTACCCCCTGAATCTAAAATAAAAGTTAAAAAAAAATAACAATTATGGTTATTTTTTAAAGTGGGAAAAAGACATGAGCAGATATTTTTCAAAAGAAAACATACAAATGGCCAACGGATATATGAATAAAAATGCTCAACATCACTAATCACCAGGGAAATGCAAATTACACATATATATGCCACAGTAAGAAGAGCACAGCACCTGAAAAAGGTACCCAAGCTTCAAATGAATTAGTTTGCTAGGGTTGCCAAACTAAGTACCATAAACTGAGTGGCCTCAACAACAGATTTTTATTGTCTCACTGTTCTGGAGGCTAGAAGTCTGAGATCAAGATGTCAGCACCTGAGATCAAGGTGTCAAGGCTAGGCTTCCCCTGAAGGTGCTCAGGAAGGATATCTTCCAGGCTTCTCCCCTAGCTCCTGGTAGTTCTTTGACTTGTAGCAGCTTAACTCCAATCTTTACATGGTATTCTCCTTGTGTGTGTGCACCTGTCTGTTTGTCTCTAAGTCCAAATTTCCCCTTCCTATAAGGACACAGTCATATTGGATTAGGGCTTGCTTTAAAGACTTCATCTTTACTTGACCATCTGCAAAGACTCTATATCCAAACAAGGTCACATTCACAGGTGTTTGGAGTCAGGACCTCAACATATTTTGCTGGAACACAATTCAACCCATAACAGCAAAGTGCATATGTATACATTCTCAATCTGCATACATGTCTTCCCTTCCTCTGATATTCTCTTTCATTATTCCTCAAAACTCAGCATTAAGAACAATCATTAAGGCTGAATTCAAAAAGTTTAGAAAAATGAAAAAGTTTTTAGTGGAAAAACTGGAAAAATCATATAAAGCCTGTAGATTAGTTAACAGCATTTTAGCAACATTAACCTTATGGTTTTGACGAGATGGTAGCATTACAGAAAACTGGGTGAAGGGGACATGAGAACTCTACTGTATCTGCAACTTTTCTATAAATCTAATATTTTTTCAAAATAAAAACTAAAGAAAAAGTTTTATGATCCCAAATCCAGAAATTTGATAATGATTCAAGCTGAACTACTCCATGATTTTGAGGAATAAGCTATTTAGATGCATATATTTTGGTAGAGTTTAATCCTTTATACTCAGTATATTCCTTTGTGAGGATGGATGAATGGATGGATGGATGGATATAGATAGATAGGGCTTTCTTAGGGGAAAAAAATTCATGTAGCAGTTTTCCCATTGCTTATATTGATTTAAATGCAAAATATTTTGTCAACGATTTAAAGAGAAAGAGTAAATGACCTTTAAATGAGCTCCAGTTACATACATATATAGACATGCATCTACATCCATCCAATCTTCTTTGGCTGACCAACTCTACTCCCTAAAATACTAGTTAATGTTAAATTTACAACTGATAAAGTGTGAATGGAATTACTGAATTGTGTGTGTGTGTGTGTGTGTAGATAGATAGATAGATAGATAGATAGATAGATAGATAGATAGACAGACAGACAGACAGCTGTTCAAATATGTAATTCCTTTCTAAATAACACTGTAAAACTTTATTTTCCTAGGCCATATCAGCACTGGGTGGGGGTAGCAAGGGCTTCCATGACCATCAAAATGTGTTTGGTTCCTGGGTCCCCCAAAATAATGCTACTTGGACTGTAGGTTCTCAAGATACTCTCCCTTCATGAATTACTCCTAAATACTCCTCTATGATTGTAGGAGTTTTTTCACTGCTGTTAATCCAATCTCTCTCTTCTTTCAAGCCAGACAGCCTAAGTTTGAATCTCTACTCAACTCAACTCTGGGTAAATCGTTTTCCCTCTCTGGATATCAGTTTCTCCATCTCCAATAGCACTGATTCCTCTCTCAAATGCTAGATTTTATTAAATGTTCCCGACACATAGTAAGCACTTAGAAAATGGTTGAAAGAATAGATAAGGTAGTCATATAATCCTGATTTCAATCCTTAGCAGCTGTGTGTGATCCTGACACATCACTGACACATCCTGACACAAATTCAAGTTTGAATCCCAAGTAGTTGTATGTGATCCTAACATCTCCTATGTTCATTTATTCATTTATCAACTGTAGATAATAATGGTATCTACAATGGTATCTATATCAAAGGGGGATGTGAGGACTAAAATGAAACACCTACGCAAAGCATTAGCACAATGCTTGGCCAGTGAGCCCCATATACACATTTATTATTATATGGTTGTTATTATTATGATTAATCAGCCTGTGAGAGAGCCCAGTCGTACAACTGCAAGGGTTGCTGGCTTTTTCGTCATTGCTTCTGTGCTCTTTCAGCAGTCATAAGGGTGCCTGAGAAGGGAAAATCATCTCTCTTCAGCCAGGAAATGTCACTATGGCTTCAGAACACAAATGCCAGCTGGTTCTTTCTGTGTCTATACACCTGTTTCCTGAGGCGTTGGAAAGTGCTCCCTGGACCTTTGCTGCTCAAAGTTGGTTCAAGGACCAGCATCATCATCATCATATAGGAGCTGGTTAGAAATGCACACCCTCAAGCTCCATCTAGACCTATTGAATCACAAGTTGCATTTTAACCAGATCCCCAGGTGACTTATATGCACAATAAAGTTGGAGGGACCTCTAGTCTGGAGCTTGCTGGGTCCTTTGAGAGATACAACCCAATGCTGGATTTCAAGATACCTTCCCCAACTCCACACTTAACTCTATCCACCCCAGCTTTCTTAGATGTCGGAGTGGAGTTCATGCCCTCTGGTCTCTTAGTACCTACCCATCACCCACTTCTGCCTTCCAGATTATTTCAGCTTCCATTCATTTTTATTTCTTAGTCTTTCTAATTATATCCCCTTACTACAACTGGATAAGATTTCTAATATATAAATCAAGTTTATGCTACCCATCCACATTCTGAGCATTGCAGTGTTTTAAGTTTCAGAACAATTCCATTGCTTCATCTAAACAACACATAATAAGGCCCTGAAACTAATAAAACTGTTCAAGAAAACTCAAACATTTTTCACCTTGAAAAATGTTTTTAATGTACTTTCAGACATTACAATCTGCCCAGTCACACTTTATTAATACCTATATTGCTAATATAGGAATAAACATTTTGTGTTATAGTTCCCCAAAACAATCTTCCACAATACAAATCACTTAAATTTCTATTAAGTATAAATACATCTCCGCTTTGGGAATGTAGTTTTGACTATACATCTCATAAGGATTTTCAGCGTTTACGTATATAATAATGTAATTAAACTGGAAGGTTAGATATAATAGTTTAATATCTAAGCTATCCTTATTCAAAGAAGCTTCATAATAAAGATTTATTTTTGCAAATATTTATCAGAGGGTAAATAAGGGTATTTTTCCTACCCTTTCCATCCATATCAAGTATATTCATTGGAATAATAGGCAAGGTATTAGGAGATATTGCTTATATTCATTTTAATAAAGTACATAAATAAAGACATAAAACCTATTATGTTTCACTGGCAGCAGAATCTCATCCTGGAAGGTTACCCAAAGCTCTATGACAATTTCAAGGACATTCTGCTATAAAAGCATAGAAATCTCATGTTTGTGGAATTGTTAAGATTATTCTGTGCATTTCTTTACCTGTGTTTATTTATCTACATTATAACCACACTGATCTTCCATGTAGAGTTGGAAGAGAAAAACATAATGAAAAAAAGCTTTCCATGTTATATACCCCAATGCAAAATGGGTTATATTGAAATGCCAATGTTAAGCCAACAACTTTAAAGATAAAATGAATAAATAAATTTATACAGCAAAATGTATACCTTCTCCTCTCATTCATGACCTCATTCATGAAGACAGACATGAATAATGATGATGGAGATGAATAAGGAGGGGGAAGGACAAAGCCTCTTCCTACTCTCATAACATCAGTGAAGAGTTGGGGGAGTTGGAGAGATGAGAGTGGACAAGGGATGCTTCCATTTTCTGAGTTATTAATCCCTTCAAGGAGTAAGATATACACCTATCACCTTGAAGTGTCTTCTTATTTATTTTTTAACCTAGACTCCATAGACAATGTGTGGAAATTCTACCTTACAATCTGAAATGTTCAGACTCAATGTGGTAAGAATAAAAGGAAAACATCAGCATTCTGAAAGTCAGGTGCAGTAAATTTAAAAGTCTTACTCAGAATACCCATTGACATGTTGTAATCTGTCCACAGTGGTCAGGCAAACAGAAACTATTTACTTCTGGGTCTGGCACTTAAAACTAGCAACTGGGGAATACAGATGAGAACGTTTTTCAATTTGTTTCAACTTCTTTTTCACCATCTGAATAAATGATTTTTTTCTGACTAAATTATAACAATCTACATATTTTATCAGTATCTATATTTGCTATCTCTGCATTCAGTACTTTGACTACTCTCTCCCAAATCCCTGAATCCTTCACCATATTTTAATAAGTAACAATTCCTAAAATGCTTTTACCACTAGATTTACAGTAGTATGTGCAAATCTCAAAAGCAATGCAGGATGGGTACAAAAAGCAAAATGAATATGACTTACTATTTGATAGCACAACAGGGTGACTGTAGTCAATAATAACCTAACTGTGCATTTTTAAATAATTTTAAAAAGTAACTAAATTGTTTCTAATACAAAAGATAAATGCTCGAGGGGATAGATACCCCAACTTACATGATTTGATTATTATGCATTGCATGCCTGTATCAAAACATCTCATGTACCCCATAAATATATACACTTATAATGCACCCACATAAATTAAAAATAAATTTTTTAAAAAGAAATGCAGGGTAAAAGACACAAGACAGGACCTAAAGTAGGATTTGAATCGGAAGGTGCACAAAGAAGCTTTTGGTAGCATATGTGGAAATCTCCCATATCCTGAGTATTGTGATGCTTATATAAGTACATAAGGCTGTCAAAACATCAAAATGTAAACCTAAAATTAGCCTGTTTTATTGTATATAAATTATAAAACAATAAAATTGACTTTAAAAAAATTATTGCTCCATAGCCTTTCATGAACCACCTCACCTATCCTAAATATTCCAAATTATGTTGATTCTTCTCTTCTTTTAGCCTCATCTAATAGTTTTCCATTATGCTCCCATCTTCATACCCCTCATATTCCAATAACCATATAGTATATCTTCTAAATATATTATTTTTTCATATTTCTGCTAAATATCAGACTAGTAAGGATTTAAAAACTCATAAAATTCAACTATCTAATCTTAAATGCTCTCCTAATGTGAAATAGGCTATGTCCTATTTTTATCACTTGGTTAATCCAGAATCTGCCTATTTCTAATTCTAGCCACTGAATCCAATCATGTCTTTTACAGTCATATCCAAAAAACTTAGTTATACCTCCCAACATAATCATTCAAGTATTTGACACATGAATACATGAAACTGATCATAGTTCCCTCAATCCTTACACTCTTCAAGCTGAATATCCTCAATCGTTTCTTCTTTTACAAAAGCTAAAATTCTCCAATACTAACTTCTTGTTGAGCTCTTGATATCCTCATCGTGTCAAGGTATGTGTTCACATCCTTAACTATGCATCTGTGTGAGATTACTCTGTTAGTCCAGAGGACAAAACTATAATCAATGAGTCAAATTTGTAAGCAAAACTATTTTTGCTTAATGAAAGAAAATTTTTTTCTAACAATCTAAACTGCCCCTAAAGGTAACATTCAAGCAAAGACTAGGTCATTATCAGATACAGATAATATAACTTTATATTTCATTAAAGTTGTATGATATGGATTGGCTTTGTGTCCCCACCCAAATCTCACCTTGAATTGTAATCCCATAATCCCCACATGTCATGGGAGGGACCCAGTGGGAGGTAATTGAATCATGGGGGCAATTTCCCTCATGCTGTTCTCAAGATAGTGAGTTCCCAGAAGATATGATAGTTTTATAAGTGCCTGGCATTCTCCCTACTGACATTCTCTCTCCTGCCACCCTGTGAAGAGGTACCTTCTGCCATGATTGTAAGTTTCCCAAGGTCTCTCCAGTCATGTGGAACTGTGAGTCAACTGAACCTTTTTCCTTTATAAGTTACCCAGTCTTGTGTATTTCTTCATAGCAGTGTGAGAACGGACTAATATAGTAAATTGGTACCAAGAGTGGGCACTGCTATAAGGATACCCAAAAATGTGGAAGCAACTTTGGAACTGGGTAATAGGTAGAGGTTGGAACAGTTTGGAGGGCTCAGAAGAAGACAGGAAAATGTGGGAAAGTTTGGAACTTCCTAGAGACTTGTTGAATGGCTTTGACTAAAATGCTGATAGTGATATGGACAATGAAGTCCAGGCTGAGGTGGTCTCAGATGGAGATGAAGAACTTGTTGGGAACTAGAGTAAAGGTCACTCTTGCTATCCTTTTGCAAAGAGACTGGTGGCAATTTGCCACTTCCATAGAGATCTGTGGAACTTTGAACTTGAGAGAGATAGTTTAGGGTATCTGGTGAAAGAAATTTCTAAGCCACAAAGCATTCAAGTGGAAGCACAGCATAAAAGTTTGGAAAATTTGCAGCCTGATGACGCAATAAAAAAGAGGAATCCGTTTTCTGAGGAGAAATTCATGGTGGCTGCAGAAATTTGCATAAGAAACAAGGAGCCAAAATGTTAATCGCCAAGACTATGGGGAATATATCTCCAGGGCATGTCAGAGGTCTTTATGGCAGCCCCTCTCATCACAGGCCGGGAGGCCTAGGAGGGAAAAAAATGGCTTCCTGGGATGGGCCCAGGGTCCCCCTGGCTCTGTGCAGCCTCAGTACATGGGAACCTGTATCCCAGCCACTCAAGCTCCAGTTGTGGCTGAAAGAGGCCAAGGTACAGTTCAGGCTATTGCTTCAAAGAGTGCAAGCCCCAAGCCTTGGCAGCTTCCATGTGGTGCTGGGCCTGCAGGTGCACAGAAGACAAGAATTTAAGTTTGGGAACTTCTGCCTAGATTTCAAGGGATGTATAGAAACTCCTCCATGACCAGTCAGAAATCTGCTGCAGGGGTGAAGCCCTCATGGAGAACCTCTGATAGGACAGTGTGGAAGGGAAATGTGGGCCTGGAGCCTCCACACAGAGTCCCCACTGGGACACTGCCTAGTGGAGCTGTCAGAAGAGGGCCACTGTCCTCCAGACCCCAGAATTGCAGATCCATCAATAGCTTGCACCATGCACCTGGAAAACCCACAGACACTAAATGCCAACCTGTGAAAGCAGAAGGAGTAGGGTTGTACCCTGCAAAGCCACAGGGACAGAGATGTCCAAAGCCATGGGAGCCCACCTCTTGCATCAGCATGACTTGGATGTGAGACTTGGAGTCAAAGGAGATCATTTTGGAACTTTAAGGTTTAATGACTGCCCTGTTGGGCCCTATTGGATTTCAGCTTGCATGGAGCCTGTAGCCCCTTTGTTTTGGCCAATTTCTCCCATTTAGAATGAGTGTACTTACCCAATGCCTGTACCCCCATTCTATCTAGGAAGCAACTAACTTGCTTTTGATTTTATAGGCTCATAGGTGGAAGAGACTTGCCTTGTCTCAGATGAGACTTTGGACTTGGACTTTTGGGTTAATGCTGGAATGAGTTAAAACTTTGGGGGACAGTTTGTTTTGAAATGTGAGGACATGAGATTTGGGAGGGGCCAGAGGCAGAATGATATGGTTTTGCTTTGTGTTCCCACCCAAATCTCACCTTGAATTGTAATCCCATAATCCCCATGTGTCATGGGAGGGACCTAGTGGGAGGTAACTGAATTATGCGGGCAGTTCCCCTCATGCTATTCTCATGATAATGAGTGAGTTCTCATGAGATCTGATGGTCTTTTAAGCGTCTGGCATTTCACCTACTGGCACTCATTCTCTCTCCTGCCCCCCTGTGAAGAGGTGCCTTCTGCCATGGTTGTAAGTTTCCTGAGGCCTCCCCAGCCATGTGGAACTCTGAGTCAATTAAATGTTTTTGAAAGGACACAAAGATAGATGTGTACCCGCCCCCCACCCGCTACACCCTTGTTCTGCTCTCTAATCTTTGCACATACCAGAGATTTCGTAAGTTCTGTGAGTACCTGGTTTTCTGCACGTACCAGAGATTTTGTTTTGCACATACCAGAGATTTTGTAAGTTCTGAGGCAAGGTCACAAGACGTGTTTAAGTAAGATAAACTCTTGCTGCCATAAACCTGCTCTCCCGCCTCAAAGTTTGAACCAAAATATCAGAAATGGCGGGAACCAATCATAGTTAGCCAAATCGCCTTGTTCAAACACTAGCCAATCATATATCTGATTTGTATAATAACTCTATGCCCACTTTTCTTAGGCTATATAACATTGTTCGGAGCTCAGTGGGGGAGCTCTCCTGCCTGTCTCGTTTCGCGAGCGAGGGAGAGTTCCAGGTTCGAACCTGTAATAAAGATCCTTGCTGCTTAGCTTTGACTCTGGACTCTGGTGGTCTTCTTCGGGGAATAAACGGTCTGGGCATAACATTTTCTTTATAAATTACCCAGTCTCAGGCATTTCTTTATAGCAGCATGAGAAAGGACTAATACATTCGACTAGGTAAACCTTTAAAATACTCTCCAATGCTCTAATTCTATAACTTTCAAAGGCCCCCGAGCTTGGAAGTTTGTAAAATGAAACAAGGAACTGGTTAGTTTGTAAAGACAACAAAAATTAGAAGAAATCAGAATGTAGTTGACTGGATCTATTGGGTCTGGTATTGAGCTCCTGAATACAACTATAAGAAATTATAGAATTGAGTGGAATGAAGAAGGGGTTATAATACTAAAGAGAAATTTTCTCACATTTTTTTCCCTAAGGCCAGAGTTGTATAGTCCTATTGGACAGCAGAGTTCATGCTTTGTTTTACCCTTGTGTTTAAACAATGTCCAAAGTATGACATGAAATAAAGAGAAGAATGATGTCCAAGACTGCTTTGGCCAGCATATCACAAATGACAAATAGACCCATGAGAAATAGTATATTCCTGCAAACAAACAAAAGAGCAGTTATGAAAATAGCGCTCAGTCCTACACTAAACCACTCCCAAAAAAGGACTAAAAGAATGCAATCAGTGCATTTTCAGAGTTTAAAATTGTTATCCACAGATTAGCGACTCAGAATTCCAATGTGCTTTATGTTTTTCTCCCTCCCTCATATAAATGAGCTTAGCCTAGGCTCTCACTAAGGTTGTGGGCTTTTAGAATTCTGCTTTTGCTTGCAATTGATAGGATTTTTCCCTTTTTTCAAAAGAAAAAAAATGCATTAAAGATTTCATTCTTTATAGTTTTCCAAACAACATGAGCTCAGCAAACAGATTTAGTTTTAAAAGTAACTTATCAACATTGACAGCGTTCTCTTAAGAACAGCTGTTGCCTCATAGACTACAGCATGAACATACCCCTGAATTTAGAAACAATTCTGCTTAGAAGGAATATTGCACATTTAGCACCACCCTCCCCTTAATTACCAAAGACATTTGCATGAAAGCCTGATCTTTGTTTGGCAACTTCACCTTAATATTCTCTTCCAGGTTTTTAAGTTTAAGTCATGAAAGGTATCATTCTGTAATGATGGCGTTTAGCTTGCAAAGAAAGAGTTATCTTCCCTTTGCATGCCTCAGTCTAACAGGCCATTTTTGACTTTTAGAATTGCTTTTTCCTTTCTCTTACAGAGTTGGCTATCAAAACTAGTTCTTTTGCGATCCTAATTGTGAGCTGCAAGGTCACATGAGTTTTGGCTCTGACAGTATAAATGAATTTATAAAGGAAGATACTATTCTTCATTCTTTTAATGTTTGAGATGCTAAGAAGAATTTGCATAATATGTGCTTTGCAATTTTTGTAAAATGCCATGCTACACTTTTACAACTGACATAAGTCTTAAGGGTACTGGGTGCATAAAGCTATGCATCATAATGTATGAGAGGAGAGGCTGGTGAAGGAGTTAGAGAAAAGCAAAATAAAAAATATTGATGTAATAAACACTAAAATTCTCTCACTGTTCGTTCAGAGTAATTGCTTATGATATAGAGTGGTTTCTGCACACTATTTGCCTCCTACATATGTCTCAAAATAAATTCCTACTGATCATTGGGAGCTTACTGTTCAAATGAGCAAAGTTGACATTCACAAATGATTATTTCAAAGCCTTACAAACTTTATCATTTCCTATATTAATGTACTGTATGTGCACACAAAAAGAGAACTAAGCAAGTAAAATTTTTAGCCTTTCATTTTATTATGAAATGTTTTAGGAATTAAATATTATTCTAAGGAAAATAGAAATAAGTACATAATTGAACATTATTCTCAGGAAAATAGAAATAATTAAGCACATAATTGAATATTATTCTAAGGAAAATAGAAATAATTAAGTACATAAATTAAGGCAGGCATGATGAGTTCTTAGTCAGCAGAGCATGACATGCCCTAAAGAGGACAGGATAACTTTTCTTAGAGACAGCCTTAAGTAGGTAAGTATAATGAGAGTAAAAGAATAGATGAAGGCAACACAAAGAATAGGCTCAGAGTGCAACAAACCACTTGCTGTTTGTTTCAGCTTGGAGTAAACCCTAAGTACAGTATTCCTGAGGACATATCAATATCAGTAACGAACTAGCATAAAAGAATAAAAGGAATAAGGTTCTCCATATAAGATCTAGCTCATTTTTATTGCTTATGAAAATCAGAATTATTTCCAGCATTTAAAAATGTTAGGTAAGTTGGCACAGCTTATACAAAAAGACAAGCGCATAAAAATGCATTGCATACATACAGTGTGGTGTCATGAGTAGTTTTCCTTTTCTCCTTCTTGCTGTCTGCATCTTCCAAAAATTGTAAAATGAATATTCAATTACTCAGGATGGACGAGATTATGCAACCCTGGCAAATAACCCCCCAAATCTCTATAGTTTAGCACAACAAAAGACTATTTCTCACTCATGTCACACATCCAACATGGGTCAACAGGAGTGTTTCTGTGTTGGTCACTCAGAAACTTGGCTAATGAAGGTATCATTTGAGCAAATGTCTCCATAACAATAGTAGCAGTAGAAAAGGAGTGCAAATCTCAAATTTTCTCTTGAAGTACTACTTGGAAGTAACATTTAGATATTCCATTCACATTTCACAGGGCAAAACAAGCCACACTATCACACTTACCACCAAATGAAATGGGGAAGTACAATCAATCCTACCATGTACCCAGAGAGCCAGAAATATTTTTTAAAAAGCATTAATGTCTGCTAAAAAACACTTATTACCCACAAATTATATTTTTATATTATTTTTATATTTTTGAAAGCACACATATATATCTTTATAAAATTGAGACAACATTTGCACACTATTTTATCAACTGATTTTTGTCTTTTAGCATCAGATAAATATTTGCAGTATGAAACATTCCAATACACATTATTAAATCCTATAGATGACACATATTTTATTTAAACAATCCTCTACTACCGGACTTTTAGTTCTTTCTAATGTTCTTGAAAAGAATAATAAAGGAATAATGAATTGGATGACTGAAAAGAAAATATATGTAGAAGAAAAGCAACTTGAACATGATGGTAAAGTCTCCAATAGGAAGTCAGGAGAGAGAAAACCTGGCCTGCAAAGAAGTAGTAGTCGCATTGATGCTTTCATTGAAGCTTTGGGCGGTAGACCTCACACACATAGATTCACAATATGAGGTTAACAGAAAGAAACCTTGAGAGGATTTCATGTATAATCCAAAAACACTAGCAAAAGGAAGTATAGAGTGATTCAGTTTTGGATTGATGATACTCCACACTCCATACCATACATCAAAAATTAGAGGTCAACCATGTTACACAGACCACAGCTAAAAGTCATAATCTAAAATCTATACAAAGATAACTAAAACATCATAACAAGAAAACAGAAATTATGAATAATTCAAACAAATAATATAATTATTTGTATTTCAAACAAAATTATGCCCCTCAATTGGCAGAGCATCTCCTTTGAGTTATTTTTCCAATAACAGTGGAATATTTGGCCTGGTACCTTCACACAAGGTTCTCAATTAAGTATTTATTGAACTTATTCCCAGGTTCTGAAGGAGATACAGAGTAAATGATAGACTTGTGTATAAGATACCTGTGGAATCAAAATTAGCACATGGAAGACATCTAAAGAATAATTAAGTTCACCATGGAACTGGCTATTAGGGCCAGCAAAACAAAGCAAGTTGTTTGTGAGTTAAAACATTATGAAAGTTGTAATCACAGAAGGTGGGATTTGAGCACAATGCTGAATGATAAGCAGCAGGAAGTTAAAAGGTTCTTAAATTGGGGAGGAGGACAGGTTGGCATTACACAGTCATCATAGAAATTATTGCAAAATGCCAGTAGGGATAGGTAGACCTGCTGATCTCATATGGAGGGTGCTGGGAAATGCAACTGGAAAGTGAGGATGGAAAATAAAAGTTTTAAAAATAGGAAAGTCAGGATGGTACCAAAGGATGGAGGTCTCTGAAAAGCAAGAAGTAGCTTTTGAGAATTCTCATTAAATGTTCTCAAAAAAAAGAATGATCTAATGAAAGTGATGTTTTAATTAAGTTAGTCAGATAGTGATAACCCTGACTGATTGAAATCGCATTCCTTCCCCTCAAGCAACCTACACACACACACACACACACACACACACACATTAAGCGCATATAAACACATACAGGCAAATAATAGTGTCCTTTATTCTTCAGCCTACCATAGGACTTCAGATATGAAATAGTAAACATAATAATAATAAACATAACATTGGTGTCTATATATTCCTTAACTCTATCTCTATCACTACACATTGCATCTCTAAGGTAGGGACCATGTCTTATGTATCTTTATATACCCAGTCCTTAACACAGTATCTACCACACAGACAGCAAGCATTGAATACATGATTGAAGAAATGAAAGTAGGGAAGATCACATAGTCCTCATTCTGAGCATACCAAGTGTTTGAAACAGGATTTGATTTAGAAAAAGAACTAAAGTGTTAGTTCCCTTTCTCCATGTGCCTGATATCTTCCATTTGGCCCTCCAGCCTCCAGAGCCATACTCCACTTTTCACCATCCTGCTCTATACCTTGAAAAGCTAACTTGTATATATCAAAACAGAATTTCTTTCCATTTGAGTTTAGTCAGTTGGAGAATGGACAGAAGGAGGAAAGCAAAATATTTATACTCTACACCTCCAAAACCACCATGGCTAGATCATATCCCTTAATCAAAGGTCACGGCACTTCCCAAGGTTGCCAGCTTGACAGGAATGTCTATCCTTGTGGATAGAACTGCATCCTCTCCTCATCCTTTTATACCTAAAGATGGTAAAAGTTTAGCTGTTACTAGCAATTCCCTTATAGCTCTACTGCACCTAGACATATTTGTAAATAGCCCCTTTCTAAATAAACTGTCTTCAAATTATCCTTCTTAGAATGTGTCATTTGCTTGCTGCTGGGCCCTTGACTATTTAACTTCATTTTCTTCTAGGATGAGGAAAGGCAAGAAAAGCTACTCAGTGAGGAAAGACATTTCTGTAAAGAACCTTTTTAGAGGTTGGTCCAATTTCGCATCTAGAATTGTATGAAAAATTATTGAATTAAATTATCACTTCCTCTAACATTCTCCACAGATGGGAAACTAAAGTACAGCATATTGATAAGAGATTCACAATAAACAATATTTTAAAATTTTAGATAAATAGAAACATTTATACACATTCGTAAGAAATAATTTTTAGTTGCTGTACTTTGGGCTCATTAAGAACACAAATCCATTGACCTTTTTACTTTTTCCCAATCCATCAATCCATTAGCCTTCTTTACTTTTTCATCTTCCTCCTTGGCCACCACAGAGCACACAAAACCAAAGGAAAAAAAAAAAAAGAAAAAAGAAAAAAAAACTTAGGCAAATACCCTAACTCTGTAGCCCATCTATGTTTTCATTGCACCCATCAAGGTAAACCTCCAATCTGGATGAAACCAGGTATTTGCTTTGTCTAAGCCAGCACCAGGTCAGCTAGGTGCCACTGAAGAAGGTCATACAATGGGGCAAACTGGACTCCAATAAATTCACAATGGTAATCTCAGTGGGAACAACCCACACTTAGCAGAATTCTTGTGTTTCTTTGATCAACTCCTGAGCTCAAAAAGTTTTCCAAGCCATCTCTATTCTCTTCCAACTCCTGATCTCTACTTTTCCTTCCAGTTTAAAATACGACCATGCCAAATAATTCACATAAGTGCTGAGATTATCAACAAAATATGAACATTCTAGCACCTACCACAACTAAACAGTGTCCTTCTTCTTTCCTCATGTTTCAACAGAAAAGGTAAACCATGCCACCTGTATCTTGAACATCATCCCCTTCCTTATATTCAGGAATATCACTCCCATAGAATCTCCTCCTCTGTATGTTCATCTATTCCCCTTAACAAGATCCTCACCATTAGGATTTAACCATACATGTCTCATCTGTCTTTTGCAAATACATGTTTCATATATTTCTAACTATTCATGATAATCTCATATCTCTCCAACACTACCTTATCATGTAAGAATTATATCGTGCAGCTCCAGGATCTTTGAATTTCTAAGAATAATTGATATTTTATTCCCATTATCTTGGTCTTTAGCGTGCCTCACAACTGTATTAAAAATGGCTGGAGGGCCTGGCACAGTGGCTCATGCCTGTAATCCCAGCACTTTGGGAGGCTGAGGCGGGCGGATCACGAGGTCAGGAAATCAAGACCATCCTGGCTAACAAGGTGAAACCCCGTCTCTACTAAAAATGAAAAAAATTAGCCAGGCATGGTGGCGGGCACCTGTAGCCCCAGCTACTCAGGAGGTTGAGGCAGGAGAATCCCCTGAACCTGGGAGGCGGAAGTTGCATGGGCCGAGAATGCACCACTGCACTCCAGCCTGGGCAACAGAACAACACTCCATCTCAAAAAAAAAAAAAAAGCTGGATATGCCAGGTGCAGTCACACATGCCTGTAGTCCCAGCTATTCAGGAGGCTGAGGCAGAAGGATGTCTTGAGCCCAGGAGTTCAAGGTCAGCCTGGGCAACATAGTGAGCCCCACATTCCCTCATTTCTTAAAAAAAAGTAGAGCCAACCAAAATTTCTACATATAGTAAAAGAAGTGGAAGTAGTCATACATAGCAATAATGAGGCAAGATGTAGGAATCCCGAGACGCAATAGTTGCAAGGCTAAGAAGACAATTTTTTAAGAAAAGGCAAAGAAAAGACTTCCCTGGGGATGGCTTCCCTTAGAGAATGACAAAAACTGATACAAATATGGGAAATAATTGGCTATGGAAATAAGGGAGGGAAGAATGTTCCAGGCAGAGAGATACAGAAGGAAGATGAAAATGTAAGAGGGCTAATGGTCGGAAAAATCATTTGACAGAAGAAAGGACCATGGGCTAGATCCCTGAACTCATGGGAGAAACAGGCGAGAAAGACAGGTAGAAACCACATCATACAGGGCTTACGGGTCAAGGTAAAACAAACAAAAACCTTTGCCTTTCTTTTAAAAGATTTTTAAAAGTATTGAAGATTTTTAGACAGAGATATTAAGTATCACTTTTTATAATGGGAAAAAAAATACATACTTTCGACGTAAAGAACAATTTGGACAGGAACAAATTTCTGTCTGGGATGAAGAAAACCAGACAGACTCAAAAGACATTGGGAAAGTAAAATCGGTAAGACTTGGTAAAGGATTGCATATGCAGTTGAGAGAGAGAGGAGAGAGAAGAGAAAGAGGAGAGAGGAGACAGGAGAGAGAGAGGAGAGAGAGAAGAGAGGAGAGAGGAGAGAGAGAGGGAAAGAGAGGAAGCATGACTCTGGGTATCTTGCTGGCACAACTGGTTAGATCACCAAAATAAAGACAGATTTGGGAGGAAGATCAGAATTCAAGTCTGGTTGGACATTAGGCATTTGCAATGTCTTTGAGTCATCAGCAAGAAAACGTGGAGTAAACGTTTATGTTTTAGAGGAGGTCTCTAGCTACATTTAGATTTGTACATCATCTGTTGTATAGACTTGAAAAGATTATAAAGGGAGAAAGCATAGGGTGAGAAGAGGAGATGGCCTAGATTTGAGCATTAAAGAACTGCAACGTTTAAAATCTGGGAAGAGGATGATGAACTGGAAGAGAAAGAAAAATGACCAAGAAAATATGAAGAATAGAACCCAAGAGAAGAGAGGGTTTCAAGAAGGGTTTCATTCTAAGAGAATGAGGACAATGAGAACAGGAACATATCAGTTGCATTTAGCAACCTGCTCTTAAGGACTTTTCTGTTCCCAGAAAACTAAAAATATTATAAAGGCACTAATTACATTTTATCACTTCAACATAGTTTTCTAACGTATTGTATATATTCCTTAGTTCTATTTTTTATTCACAAAGAGTCTACTGGCATAAGCCATGAGCAAGCAGTCAGAGCTAAAGAATCACTATTTTCAGCCCATTTCCACTGCTGTCTCAATTATACTAAGTTTATGAGACAAAAGCATCTTTTCAATAGTATTAGCATTTTTAAATTTTTTTTCTCATTTTAAAATACTAGCAGCATAAATGTAATGAAGACTAATATTGAAATAATTACTTAATAGACAAAGATGGTATGATGCAAACTGCCACAAGATGAGTCATAATTCAATAGCTTGAAATGTTTATCAATTCATGTATAAAAATATGAATTTCATTAGTGGCACATGGTGAAGTGGTTAATATCTAATGTATAAAATGTAAGTGGTTAAAAAGACAAATGTTTGAAAGTTGAGGTTTACCTGTATCTTAAGTATACAATTTAAATTCACGGAAATGTCTTCAAGGGATAATTTAAAGAAACAGGGAATTTAAATACTTTCAATTCTAACTTTAATTTAAAATTAATTAGCATACAGTTTTGAGAATTCCCTTCTTCCTATACCATATTCACAGTAAAAGTCAAGAATCCTTTTATTACACATAGGGAAATAATATTCAACGTATGGATATCGCTTTGGATCAACTGTAATACAAGTACAGATACTGTAAGGTAGGTTTTAGATATACTTTCCCACATGTAGGACATGTAAGTACAAACACACTTTTACAATTCAAAATACGAATTTATTAATCTACATGTGACAAAGATCCTTTCCTTAACCAAACTTTAGTCAGACCCCTCTGAGTCCTCTGTTCAGTTAGGTCTCTCCTTGGGTTTCCCTTTCTGTCCTTATAGAATAAGGTTTTAGCAAGAACACTGTAAGTCAGTTCAGAGATAATCCCCACCCTCAATATTTGATAACTCTCAGTATCTATCAAATTCCTCATCCTCTACCCTTTATATCTGATCACTATGGCCTACTTTCAGTAAGAATGCTTTTTGGTCTGTTAAGGAAATAACTACCCTATCCTCTTAGTAATTTTCCATCCACCAACTCCTCCATTCTGCCCCTTGGATATAAATCCCCACTTTTTTTTTTTGTATTCAGAATTAAGCCAAGGTCAATACTGAAGTCTCTTTCTCCAATTTCAATAATATCTGATTTTTTATTGTAAATTTACAATTTATAATTTAAAATATATTCTTACAGCTTTAACTTCGGTAAGGTTCTATTTTTTTTCTTTTGACACATGTAGAAGTTCAATCAGTACTGAGGGAGATATATGAAGGGAAATGAATCTTTACAATGCAAATTAATTAGGAAATCATAATGGCATACATAAAAATTGGTAAACAAAAAATGACTAATTACATTAGAATAATTGGTCAACATTTTAAGGAAAATTTAAATTGGATCCTTATCTCTCACCACATATAAAAATAAATTTCCAGATCAATTCAAAATCATAAATATAAAAATATAAACATGGTAAATTTTAAAAATGTAAAAAAGTAAACGTAAACAATTTTCAAAATAGAAATAATGAAATGAGTATTTGTATAATATTTTGATGGAAAACACATACTAACAATCATGCCAAAGCCATAAACTATTTTTAAAATGATAAATTTAAGTAATTTAACATTTAAAATCTATTTATAGCCAAACAACCCACCAGTATCAAAGTTAAACTTCAAATTACATTATGGAAAAGAAATATTGGTATAATTTGTAACAGACTAAGGTAACAAATAAACGTGTTTTAGAGAGAGAAAGAACTTACAAATCAGTGAAAAAAGTACACTCCCATAGTACCAAAATTAATAGAAGATATAAACAATCCACAACATACATGGTCAAGAAACATTTTAAAACATGTCCAATCTCACTTTCAATTGAGGCAGTCCAGGTTAAGATGACAGTACGTTTGTTCACCACAGTGCCAAATACTAACAAGTTTAATAATGTTTAGTGTTATCAAGCTCATTATGGGGGAAAATACTCTCATATTCAATCAGTGAGTCCTATCTTTTTGAATGGGAATAGTATAATATTCACCCAAGACCCTTAAACGTGCATACCCTCCTAGAAATATATGCTTAATAAAGCATGCTAAGAAAATACTGGGTAAGTGCACAAAGATGAATGAACAAGAATGATTATCAGAAGGGGGGACAAGATGGTGAACTAGACACAGCCAGGAAGAGCCTGTCCCACTGAGAGAGACTAAAATATTGAGTAAACCAAATTGAGTATACTTCAAATTGATCTTTTCAGAGAAAGCACTCAGAGTTAATGGAGAGATTACACAGATGCTGGGGCTGAAGAGGGGGGCGGGAAGCTGGGAACCCTGTATCCCATATAGCTTATGGAGTTCCTGAGCACCAGGACTCATTCGCAGTCCCAGCTCCTAAGGAAGGGATGAGTGAAGTAACTGCAGAGAAGCCCATCTTACCATGGACCTCCAGGATCCTAACTGTGGGAGATTCCATGACCTACATGGACATTTGAGTTGACAGGGGAAACTGCCCAGGGAGTCGGCAGAGACAGCGCTTGAGCCTGTGTGGAGCCCAGGCAGTTTTGCATGAGGACATCTGCAATAAAACACAGTCATAAGCACCCATTCCCCAAGGCTCTCCATATTCCTCTAAGAGGCTCTAACTTCAGTGGATTGTCAGACCTGGAGAGAGCAGGGCTGCCTTCCCCATGGGACTGGGGCATGTCTGATCTGCATGCCCTCTTTCTCACTTTCCCCTTCCAGGGTCCCTGCTTGGCCGTTCCATAGGAGCAGACACACAGTGCAGCCTCCACTGAGTGCTTTTGCCTTCAGCCCCCATCAGAGCACTTTGTTGGTTACCTGGGAGGACCTTGGTTCACCCAGTACAGCTACTACTTAACTTCAGGGTGGGGGGAAGCTCTCACTCTCAGAGCACTAGGAAGAGTAAGGTGCAGGTTCATGGGCCAGTTTGGGGGCTGAGTGTGCATTCCTCCATAGGGCCAGTTTGGAAGGGGTGTGACCAGCTTCTCCCTGAGGGAGGTGAGCCCCACAACCTGAAACACCTAACAGCCCAGCAATCTAGGTACAGAACGCTTAGGACAAAACTAGTTGGTTGGGCCAGTTTTGGGGGGGCAATCACTGGAAGGAGAGACCCAGTTGAGGGAGCACTAGCTGGGTAATTCCTACAGCCATCTGCTAGGCAAAAAGACCCAGACTGCAGGTGCCACACCAGCTGCACACCCATGGCAACACCATCCTGCCCAAAGATCCCCCACTCTTGACCTACTGCATCAACAGACCACCTGCAGACATACCTCACAACCTGCTCTGACTCTACCAAACACACAGGACCAGTGTGCCTCCAGAGAGTTGTGAGTCTTCTGGTGAACTAAACTTCAGCTAGGGCTGCCCCCATGGGAGGGCGCACAGCACAGCTCACCAGGATCCTTCTTGGAGCTAAGGAAAGGCAGGTGTGGGACCAGTGATTGGAGGAGGCTCAACTAAAACCCGGAATGGACTGGGCGAGGGGATCTCTCCCCCCACCCGACCTCCTCCATCACAGAGCACTGCTGCCAACCTGTTGAAATACAAAAGCAGCACATGGCTGAGCAAAAGTCTGTTAAGCGCCATCTACAGGATTGCATCCTGAATCGCACCACCAAAAATTCTTCCAACAGACATTGCCTGCTAACCACAATGCAGGATTCTGGCTACAAATAAGGGATTGCATACAGAGCCTTCGCCCTCTGAAAGCATCCAGAAATGAAGACGAATGACTATACTCAGCTTACACCACAGTCAAACCCTCAAGGGAAGTAAAGAACATGAAAACAAAAAGGCCCATCCAAACAAAAGCAACTTTAAAAGACAGAGTAACACCAGCCCTCACAGATGAGGAAGAAGCAGCACAAGAACTCCAGCAATTCTTTTTTTTTTTTTTTTTTTTTTTTTTGAGACGGAGTCTCGCTCTGTCACCCAGGCTGGAGTGCAGTGGCAGGATCTCAGCTCACTGCAAGCTCCACCTCCTGGGTTTACGCCATTCTCCTGCCTCAGCCTCCCGAGTAGCTGGGACTACAGGCGCCCGCCACCTCGCCCGGCTAGTTTTTTGTATTTTTTAGTAGAGACGGGGTTTCACCGTGTTAGCCAGGATGGTCTCCATCTCCTGACCTCGTGATCCTCCCGTCTCGGCCCCCCAAAGTGCTGGGATTACAGGCTTGAGCCACCGCGCCTGGCCGAACTCCAGCAATTCTAAAAGTCAGAGTGTCTTCTTACCTCCAAATGATTGCACTAGCTCCCCAGCAATGGTTTTTAACCAGACTGAAGTGACTAAAATGATAGCTATGGAATTTAGAATCTGGATGGCAAGGAAGCTCAAGGAGATACAGAAGAAAGTTCAAGCCCAATCCAAGGAAAACAGTAAAATCATCCAAGAGCTGAAAGATAACATAGCCATTTTTAAAAAGAACCAAACTGAACTTCTGAAACTGAAAAATCCACTACGAAATTTCATAATACAATTGGAAGCATTAACAACAGAATAGACCAAGTTGAGGGAAGAAGACCACTCCTTCAAATCAACTCAGGCAGAAAAAAATAAAGAAAAAAAATTAAAAAATAAAACCTCTAAGAAAAGTGTAATTATGTAAAGAGAACAAACCTGTAACTCACTGGCATTCCTGAGAGAGGAGAGAGGAAGCAACTTGGAAAACATATTTGAGAATACAGTCTGTGAAAATTTTCCCAATCTTGCTACAGAGATCAACATGAAATTTCAAGAAATTCAGAGAACCCCTACAAGATACTAGACAAGGCTACCATCCCTAAGAAACATAGTCTTCAGATTGTCCAAGGTCAATGTGAAAGAAAAAATCTTAAAGGCAGCTATAGAGAAGAAACAGGTCACTTACAAAGAGAACCCCATCAGGCTAATAGCAGACCTCTTATCAGAAACCTTATAAGCCAGAAGAGATTGGGGGCCTATTTTCAGCACCCTTAAAGAAAAAAAAATTCCAACCAAAAATTTCATATCCCACCAAACTAAGCTTCATAAGCTAAGGGAAAATAAAATTCTTTTCAGACAAGCAAATGCTAAAGGAATTCATTACCACTAGACCAGCTTTATAAGAGGTCCTTAATGGAGTTGTAAACACATAAATGAAACAGTGATACCTGCCACCAAATAAAAACACTTAAGTACATAGCCCAGAGACACTAAAAAGAAACTACACAATCAAGTCTACATAACAATCAGCTAACAACATGATGACAGGATCAAATCCTCACATATCAATATTAATCTTGAATGTAAGTGGGCTAAACACTTCATTTTAAAGGTACAGAATGGCAAGTTGAATTGAAATGAACAAGACTCAACTGTCTGTTGTCTTTAAGAGACCAATCTAACAGGTAACAATACCCATAGGTTCAAAGTAAAGGGATGGAGAAAGCACTATCATGCAAATGGTAAACAAAGAGCAGGGGTTACTATTCCTATATCAGATAATACAGACTTTAAACAATGACAATTATTTTCAAAAAGACAAAGAAGGGCATTACATAACAATAAAGAGTTCAATTTGTAAACCAAAAAGTATCTGAGACAGCTCCCAATCAATTTAGAAGTTTATTTTGCCAACATTGAGGATCAGGATTTGTGACACAACCTCAGGAGATCCCGAGAACATGTGCCCAAGCTGGTTAGGTTACAGCCTGGTTTTCTATATTTTACGGAGACATAAGACGTCAACCAATACATATGAGGTATACATTGGTTCAGTCTAGAAAGGTGGGATAACTCAAAGAGGAGGCTCGCAGGTCATAGGAGGATTCAAAGATTTTCTGATTGGTAATCGGTTGAAAGAGTTCAGTCATTACCTAAAGACCTACAATCAATAGAAAGGAGTGATGCTGGTCTCTCAACTAATCTCTTTAGGATCAGAAAAAAAGACCAAGAAAGGGAAGGCGATGTCTATAGAATGTGAATTTCTACCACAAGAGACAGCTTTGCAGGGCCATTTCAAAATATGTCAAAGAAATATATTTGGGGGTAAAATACATTGATTTCTTTCATAGTACCTGTCATGTGAAGCTCTACTAGAGTCCGTTTGGAATTTGGTATCTTATTGCTACAAAGAGTCTATTCTGTCTGTCTTAGGATGACTGACTAACTGATTGATTGATAGAAACAAGGTCTCACTCTGTCACCCAGGCTGGAGTGCAGTGGTGCTAGCACAGCTCAATACAGCCTCCAACTCCTTGGCTCAAACAATCTTCCCTCCTCAGCCTCCCAAGTGGATATGACTACAGGCATGTGCTGCCACACCCAGCTAATTTTTTAAATTTTTTGTAGACACAGGGTCTCACTACTTTTTCAAGATTGGTCTCAAACTCCTGGCCTTAAGCAATCCTCCTGCCTTGGCCTCCCAAAGTGCTAGGATTACAGGCATGAGCCACTGCGCCTTGCCAATCTCTACTTTAATGTTAATGCTGGTCAGTTGTGTGCCTGAACTCCAAAGGGAGGAGAGAATTATGCAAGTCTGACCCCCGTCTTTCTGTCATGACTTGAACTAGCGTTTCAGGTTTTGATGTGTCCTGTTGGCCAAGAGGAGGGTCCATTCAGTCAGTTGGGGGTCGGGATGGGACGGGGGAGTGGGGCTTAGAATGTAATTTTTGGTTTACAAATTCAGTAAGACTTAGCTATCCTAAATATATATGCACACAACATTGGAGTGCCCAGATTTATAAAACAAGTTCTTATAGACCTGAAAAAGACTTTGACATCCATATGCAGAAGAATGAAACTGGACCCTTGTTTTTCACCATATACAAAAATAACTCAAGATGGATTCATGACTTAAATGTTAGACCTCAAACTATAAAAATCTTAGATGAAAACCTAGGAAATACCCTTCTCAATATCAGCCTTGTTAAATTTATGACTAAGTATTCAAAAGCAATTGCAACAAAAACAAAAATTGACAAGTGGGACCTAATTAAACTGAAGAGCTTCTGCACAGCAAGAGAGATTATCTAGGGAATAAACAGACAACCTACAGAATGGGAGAAAATATTTGCAAACTACGCATCTGACAAAGACCTAATATCCAGAATTTATGAGGAACTTAAAAAAATTAACAAGCAAAACACAACCCCATTAACAAACGGGCCCAATACATGAACAGATACTTCTTAAAAGATGACATGCAAGCAGCCAACAAACATATGAAAAAATGCTCATCATCACTAATCATCAGAGAAATTTAAATCAAAACCACAATAAGATGCCATTCTAACTGGTGCAAAAAAATTTCTAAAAACAGATGCTGTCAAGGCTGCAGAGAAAATCAAACACTTATACACTGCAGTGGGAATGTAAATTAGTCTAGTCACTGTGGAGAATAGTTTGGAGATTTCCTGAAGAACTAAGAGTTGAACTACCATTTGATCTAGCAATTTCATTACCAGGTATATACCCAAAGGAAAATAAGTCATTCTACCAAAAAGACACAGGCACCCATATGTTCACTGCAGCATTATTCACAATAGCAAAGACATGGAATCAACCTAGGTGCCCATCAACAGTGGACTGGATAAAGAAAATGTTGTATGTATAAACCATGGAATACTATGCAGCTGTAAAAAAGAATAAAATCATATCCTTTGCAGCAACATGGATGCAGCTAGAGTCTATATTATCCTAAGCAAATACACACAGAAACAGAAAACCAAATATTGCATATTTTCAGTTACTAATAGGAGCTAAACAATGCACACACATGGACATAAACATGAGAACCATAGACACTGGGGAATACAACAGGGAGGAGGGAGGAAGGGAGGCAAGGGCTGAAAAATTACCTTTCATTTACTATGCCCAATACCTGAAAGACAAATTCATTCATATTCCAAACCTCACCATCAGATAATATACCTTTGTAACAAACTTGCACGTGTACTCCCTGAACCTATAATAAAAGTTGAATAAAAAGGATGATTACCAATAGCTATTTATAATTGTTCAAAAAATGGCAGAGAAGTGGAGAGTATAACTCAAAGGCAGAGACTAGGATAAATTATGACATATAAAATGAGTATATAAAATCATTAAAATGATCATGTACATATGTCTATTACTATGAAGAGGAAAATGAAATTTCAAAGAGCATATCTCATGACTTCATTTTTGAAAATGTTTGCATGTTCTTGTGTATGTGTGTTTTTATGGGAAACATCCAGAGAAATGAACAACAGTTTTAACAGTGATTGCACTGAGGTAATTTTATGCGTGGTTTTCACTTTTTTTAATTCCTTCTTTACTGAGTGAATATTTCTATGAGTTTGTGTTTTTCACAATAAAAAGTAAATAAAACTCCATTTTGAGAAAAATAGCAAAAATGTTCTTTGGCCACTTTCCAAAAATGCATAAGAAAGCTGCATAAAATTTTCTCTATAGAAGATGACCCTAACTTGTGTTACTAGCTATGGATCTGAAAAACCACAAAGCTTCTAGTGAACTATCCTCTACTAAATACTAAATAAAAAAGGACTGATTTAAAACCACACTATGCTCATTTAAGTGGACTATATTAGCCATCTATTGCTGTGTAAGAAATCACCCCAAAACTTAGTGGCCAAAAACAATATTTATTATCTCACATCTTGGTGTCAGGAATCCAAGAGGAGTTTAGCTGGCTGGTTTGAGTTCAGAGTCTCTTATTACATTGTAATGAAGGTGTCAGCATGAGCTGCAGTCATCTCAAGACTCAACTGGGAAAGAATCCACTTCTGTACTCATTTTTGTGGCTTTTGGCAAGGTCTCAGCAGATTATCTTCCAAGCTTACTTATGTAGGCCACTCCCTAGGGTTGCCTCATGACATGAAAGCTGGCTTTCCTGAGAGTTAGAAGGCCAAGAGAGAGTGAGAGACAGCACCCAATCTCAGAAGTGGCATCTCATCATTTCTACTGTATTCCATTCATTGGAATCGAGTCAGTCAATCCAACTGACACTCAAGAAGATGAATACCAGAAGATAGAGATCTTTGGGGGTCACCTTAGAGACCACCTACCAAAATGAACCAAAAGCAAAAGAAAAAAAGAAACAAACTAAAACTAGAGGTTATATAGGAATACTCATAGCAGCTTTATATGTAACAGCCAAAAGCTGGAAACAACCCAAATATCAATAGGAGAATGGATAAACAAATTATGATATATCCATACAGTAGAATACTACTCACAATAAAAAGGAAAAAAAAAAACTGATTGAGGTAGTGGCATGAAATCTCACAGATCTTATACTGAGCAAAAGAAGCTGGACTCAAAAAAGCATACTGTATAATTCCTTTTATATGAAATTCCACATAGGAAGAATCTATGGTGGAAAAAATCAGAAAACTAGCTGCTTCTTTTGATAAAGATTAACTGAAAAGACCCATGAATAACCTTTTTGGAGTGACAGAAACATTCCATATTTGTACAAGCGACTGTTAGTTACACAGTTGCATGCATTTGTCAAAACTCATCAAACCACACACTTGGGATCTGTACATCTCTTTGCATATAAGTGTTGCCTTAAAATGTAAATACTCAGAAACAGAAAGGAAAAAAACCTAGGTTTTGTTGAATATTGGAATGAATTTAAAAGGGAGAACAAATTATCACTTCTTTTGAAGTCTTGCAAAAATAAATGAAAATTCTAATCTGTCTAAAGACAAAGTGTCAGGAACATCTACTAGGAAACAGCAAGATGAACAGCAATTTTTCAACACTGGGAATTAAATTTGATTCAAGTCAAGGGCAAAGTAAAAGATCAAGAAACTTCTCAATGTCCAGTGCCATCCTGAAAATAAGTCACATAGTGAAAAGAAATTCTGGCACAGGAGATGGAAGAAAAAGATCTTAAAAAGAGGAAAGAAGGTCACAAATTTAGTTAAGAGATTGAAGTCAAAAGATGAATAATATTTGCCCCAAAGTTATTAAACCAATCATAGACCGAGTCAGAGCTTCTACCCTGATGTTCTAACACAGGTCCCATTGCTCTGGGTATTTACTTATCTTACCTAAAAATATTGCTATAATTAAAGTATTGTTTTCACTTGAAACCTACAAAGGAAATCTGGATTTTTATCTTTTCTTTCCACACACTAAATCTAAACTCTTAATGATATGACTTCTGGTTTCAAAAGTTTTATCTCCAAACCAATTTTAATAAAGAAGAAAAAGATTTGTCTCTAAAGCTAGGGGGAAAGTTTTAATTGAAACCACTCTCCAGAGTCAGCAAAGAGTTGAAGTAATCAAGACCAGCTTTTTTCTCCTGTAAGGAAATCTGCAGTAACACTGCAGCCTACCTGTTCCAGTTTGTGCTGCTTAAGCACTGAATATCCATTTGAATAAAATTATATACTGTTCTTTTTCTTCTGAAGTGTACTGTTTTTATTGCAATAATTTTATTGTGCTTGCCCCAGTAAGAAAGTGATATCCTGAGTATGATTCAGCCTCACAAGAAATGTTCCTAATGGAGTCACCAAAAACTTCAAAACCATAAAAAAAAAAAAAACCCATATTAAGGGCTTTGGGGGATTAAAACCACAGTGCAATCAACATTCTTCAAAAACAGCAGCAATAATTTAATGACAGGCTTCTCACCACCAAGTTTTGGAAACTTATTTTCCACACCAGAAAGCAAAGCAGGACCACAAAAACTATAGACATGATATAAACACACACACACATAAACCCATTTCTCTATATTTTGTCAAGAAGACCTGAAAAACTTGAATTAAAAAAAAATAATGCCACATTTAACAATACAGTGTATCATATTGAGGGCTTCTTTACTTCCAGTGTTCCTCAATACTTACTAGAAAGGATGATTACAAATACAATCTGTAAAATGAAGAAACTAGCCTGGATCAAAGGACCTACAGTCCTTTGCAGTTTGTACTTGATGTATTTGGCCCATAACCCGCAGACTGCCTTAAAATGCCTCCACATTCAAAAAAGCCCCTTCAAGAGCTAACCTGTTCCACACAGTTTTTCCTCTATTAGTCTGCAATGCTGCCATCCTTTCCCTTTCTATTTCCCCCGAATATCTTAATTAAGCAAATCCAGGTGTGGCTTCACAATAAAGATTGACATGTTTTACAGAGACACCAGAATTACTACATTTTTCACAAGTAAATCAAGATCAGAATGTAATTAGTGACGGAAAAAAATTCATTCTGCCCTTTTACCTCTCCTCTGCCATTTGTCTCATGTTATTTTGTCTACTAGCTTTGATAATGTACAAGCATTTTTTTAGAGTTCAAATGAAAAGTCCAATCGGAATAACATAAAAAATTCAGACAGACCAACACACACATACATACACACACACACACTTTTCATTGTCTTATAAAAGAAATTCTGCCTCCTGTTAATTGGTCTTAGTATTATTATATGAAAAAATAAGCATAGAAGACTAAATTCTCACACATAATCAAGGATGCAATAATGAATACTTCAACAGGCATACATTTTGAAGTTTTAATTAAAATCAGTAGTTCTATTGATATTGTAATATCTTAGAGTAACACCTAGGCAAGTAATCACCTGCCTCCCAAGTGAATGGCAATACTCATGCAATTAATTATAAAAGACTTTGCAGCTGGAACCACCTCGGAATCGCCAAGATATAGAGCAAGTGTTCGCACATATAAGTACTGAAGGCAACGCCACTGGTGCAACCAGGTGACAGCTATTTCACTTAACCTGGATGCAGTATGTCTCCTTATTAGGCCTGGTGCCTGAAAGCTAGCCATAAATTTTGTTCTTCTCTGCATCACAAACAATCCTCCTGTTTTCTTTAGTCAATGCTTACTTTTCTATTGCAGAGATTTACCAACAGAGGTTGGTCAGGCCATTTGGGGAGATAATCTTATTTTTGAAATTCACTCCTCTTTATCTTCTTGGCTTATAAGTGAACAGAAGGTTTCACTAGAGCTAAAATAGTGTTAGTTTCTTCTATGATTCATCACTCTTAAGTTCTTACTCTGAAGATCCTCTGAAGCCCCTTTTTCCCACAAAAATGGATTCTTAGGATAAGAAAATGAGAGAATTTGGGAAGCAGTCAGACTAAAGCAGAATGCTTAAAGATATATTCAGCCACCAAAAGTTTCATTCAGGATCCTGTGGATACCAACAAACCAAACCACAGATACTTTAAAAATAAAGTTATGAGTGAGTCACAACTTATTTAATGACTGTTTTTAATGATTTTAATGAAAAATAATTTTACTTCATAAAGTAAAGGCCAGCACAGAAAGATTCTTGTGTAAGTTTTTACAGAGGCGAGGTGAGGGAAAAAGAAACAGAGACAGAGAAAGAGGAAGAAGAGAGAGAAAGGAAAAAAAAAAAACCGTAAGAAATTGCCCAACGTTTCAGGATATCTGAAAAACATGAGGATTTTTATTGAAAGTTGGAGAAGCTGGTGGTAAATCAGCTTCAACATCAAGCACAAGAAGTTCCAACCTCTCATCATAAGGACTCATCTTTGGAATATCTTAATGTCCACCACTCTTAGGGGATCACCATAGCCCCAGGAACTTAGACTTTTGCTGACCTGTCTGGGTTCCCTAAGATCCACAGAAATATTTCACAATATTGAGGAAATAACAGGCTTTGAGACGTTAATGCTGCATTGATTTTTCTGAGCAGGGTTAAGAAAGTCTAGCATTATTGTATTCAAGCCATTTCTAATGATACAAGTAAACAGTTATTAGCAAGTTTATAGAACCCTTTCCTTTTAATATAGCATTGGTTGGTCTGGCCTGGCACGAAACTGGGTAACTGTGATGTTGACACAAGAAGTTCTAACACAAAACAATGATATTTAGAAATCTAAAAACAAGCAACATGAAGTTCACACACCTAAGCAATGTCATTACGTAGTAAACCTTCAAAGCAATCAGCTAGAAATTGTTATATACTTAACGTTAGGTCCTGAGTCACAAACTAAAAAGATACAGTTGGCCATAGTTAGCTATGTTTTATTCAAAATCCATTTCCTTAGCAAATGTAAGGAATATGCATTTATTCTTCTAATTTTAATAAGTTTAAACATAACATTTTTAATAAACTGTTTCAATGCTGAGTACATCAGCTGAATGTGGCATATTTCTCCTGTGTAATATAACACCATCAAATCATTGAAAATAATCTGGTTGATTAAAAAAAAATTATCCGATTAGATACTAATTGTAAACCAGTATTTACAATTAACAAATGAAGCTAACAGATTTCGGTCCATTTTGAAAACAACAACAAAAAAATGACCAAGTCAATTGAATCCAATCAGAAGCTCTGGTTCTCCCAGCTTCTCTCCATGACTCCACTTACTGCTTTTAAATACCTTGGATAACAGTAACACCGCATCTTCACTGAATACTCACTAAGTTCCAGCACTATGCTAATCATTTTATAACCATTAATTCATTTAACATACTGGAGACCAAAATCACTGCCATTCTCTCTTTTTAACATATGAAAAAATATGGAGGTTGAAGGTTATCAATTCCCCCCAAATTTACACAGCTGGTGATTAGGAAGGTCATTCACCTTGCTTTACTGTGCTGTATTGTCCCACATGCCTGTACCCCCACATGTGAACCATAACTCCTGTGCTATTTTCAATGCCATATGCTCCCTATAATCTTCAATTATCAAGATATGTAAATGTTGATACTCCCAAAGTTTCTCCTCCATTTGTCCAAATCTTTATTTATGTAAATAGGCCTTGTCCCCCTCTACAGTCCAGCCACTGCAGTCACAAGCACATTCCATACCTCTAAAGTAGACTCTATAACTTTTCCTTTCCCCAGTCATCTCGAGAAATGAAAAGATGTGGTAATGTATGAGGTTTGTTAACATTATTATTAAGCCTGCCTGAAGCATGCTCTGGGATTATAATAAGGTGTAACACAGGAGCTAAAACAAGGGGCACATTTGGAGGGGCAACTGATATGTGCAGTGTACAGCATATCGGGAACAGGTTAAACAGGGCTGGTTTCAGCCCACCAAATACATCCTGAAGGGCACAAAGCATGGGCAGAGTTTATAAACCTTGGCAACTGAAGCCAAAGAGTGGACCAATCCAAAAGGAAATACATGAGATGTTACCTCAATGACATAAAGTAAAAGTTTAGGGTGTTTGGAAAGGAAAAAGTAAAGGAAAAAAACTAAAAATTTGGTTTAGTTGTTGTGTGCTAAGTACAGTGTTGTTTATTTCATGGATGTTACGTCATATAATTTTACATCAGCAACCCTACAAAATAGGTATTATCCATATTTTACTGGTGAGGAAACTAAAGTCCAGAGAGGTCTCATAACTAGAATAACACAGATAGCTAGCCATAGAGCTGGCATGAAAAACGCTGACTTTTCTCTTCTGAAGCCTGTGCCCCTTCCTTTACAAAAAGCTGGAACATCAAAGAATATCTGAATAGCATGCCCGTCTTTGAAGGCATCCAGGAATTGTGGGTTAGATAGTACAGAAAAGACCAGAGCAGGTGTGACTATGCTTGTTAATATGTCAGAGTGGGATTGTAATACTGCAGGGAAGTGTGTGTTGTCCATGTGATTCATTGTCACAGTTGGGGTAGTTCCACCTCATTGGTTTTATAGGCTGATTGGATCATCTGCATGCTCATATGAGGTAATTTCCCTTCCATTCATTTTTCACCTGCGTGGTTAGAATATTGTTTTCCTGAGTATCATTTCTAATTATTAAGTGAATGTGATACAGTGGAATCCCATAATCCTCCAGTGTACAGAACAGGGTCAGGGGCAATTTGTGCTCAATAAATGTTAGGTAGTTTTTTTCCTCAACATAAGAGGTATATGCTCACTCAAACGGAATAAAGCAAAAATTATGTTTAAACCCACCCAAAATAAACTTTACCGGCAACTTATAATGGTTACATAGTAACTTGAATGAATAGTCTCCATATGCTGGCATTTTGGTAACAAGGTTTAACCTCAGATTAGGAAAATGAGTTGTTTAGAGCATTCGGGATGCCTGGCAGGACATCACAGCAAACTGGCATGATCACAAAAAATCAAAATTGTCCAAAATGTACTTGTGCCCAATTGTCTTCAAAGATTGAATATCTGGAATGGCCGTTGTTGTGGGGGAAAAAAAAAAAAGCCAGTTACAGAGATAATGCAGCAGTGTAACAGCATCAGATGGCTAAGCAAGATTCCCTGCTTTCAATCTTTGATCATAATCTGACCCCTTTTTATGAAAACTATAGCAATTCAGAGTCCATACAGCCCAACAAGCCCATGAGAAAAATGAATAATTATTGCATTCCTTTACAACTCCTTTAAAGTTGAGTGGCTGAGTCTATATCCCCCAGAGCTAGCAAGAGAGACACTTCTAGAGCATAATGTAGAAAACTCTGGAGTGAAACCACATGGCTATAGCAAGTGGAGAAACTAGCAAAGTGTACAGAAATACCAGACACTACATATTGGTGAGGGGTGGTCCAATTTGCCTATAAAACTAATATGATAACTTTGATCACAATCTGGCCTTTTATGAAAACTACAGAAATTCAAAGAGATATATATATATAAAATATCTCAATTCACAAAGCAAAGATATAACCAGAATCAATACCTCAGGAAAACACAATAAATAGCATTAATCTTTGCTTTTAGGGCACATATAACTGCAGAAAATGACTATTACTGGCCATCTTTCTCAAAGAAAAATACTGTCTTGCTGCATAAAGGATCACTACTATTTACTATTCAACATCCAATTTCTTACAAAAGCCATTAAAAGTCAGGACATCATATTGTAAAAGAGAAGTTAGTGATCTAAAATTTTCTGTGTATTAGATTATCAAAGACCAATGACAGAGTAATTAGCATGATAATTCAGAAAGATGAATGATTTTGACTATCTTTGGGTCACATCCTCCTAATTTATTCTCCTCCTTTAGTGGATTGGCAGTATAAAATGATGGTTACTTCAAATTCATGTGCCAGGACACTCCAGATTTTAAAACTCACACTGCATATTGCCAAAGTAGAACATAAATTTTGCATAGCAGATAATATTATACATCGTGGTATTTTTCAGTGAGTTGGTTGTGATTGTGGTTGTTTTTAAAAGTGGTCAGAGAGTACGAACTGCAATAACTTTAAAAGCAAGAAAACATAAGTCATAAGCAATCTTTAAGAGCAGTAAATCTTTATCTGGGAGGCTCTTTGTTTGCTGGTTGGCCATGCATATTTGGCAGTAAAAACTTGGGTTGAATTGTTCTACATAAAAAAGGAGAGATGGCATAATTAAGAGTCAATAGGAAAAAGCAGCACAATAGGGGCAAAGGGTACATCTAAACGGAAGTAAAGGAGCCAGATAGACTGGGCATTATATAGCAGAAGAGCAGAAAGAGAGAAACCTCAATTGGCAATAGAGGCTGGAAAATTCTGAGAGAAGGGACAAGAGTAATGGCAATGATTGTTTTTCAAAGTAAATGCTTGTGCAATGTGACCCTACTTCATGACCAGCAAATCTCCATGATATTCTTAACATAATTGGCCTTATTGTAGAAGCCAGATCAATTTCTGCATCACGGTTGGCACAAAACCAAATAATATTAGCCCCCTCTAACAAAGGGACAAAACATAAGGCAAGTTATAGTTGAAGGCCCAGTCAGGATTTATGAACTAAGGCCAGTACACAGCTGCATCTTTGATTAAATCATCAACCTGGAGTCTAGAGACTTCAGCCAAAAGTAGTTCGTACTGTGACTGCTGCAGTGTTGAGCAGAAACAAGATGCCAGAGAGTAGAGGCTTATCCAAGGTGAGGTGTGATGGTGATGGTACTAAGAATATCATTCAAAAGTCAGAACCACAAAATTTTAAGAGCTAGAATTCTCAGCAAGAGGTTAAAAATGTAAAATTGAAGAGTGATATGAGGTGAAGTAGAAAGTTAAGTGTTATACCAATAACAACTCTATTAAGTATACCAATGCTGCTCTGAATTTATAGTGAACAAGAAGCTCATAATTTACAGTGAACATGCAGCTCATAATGTGACAATAATACGGCTTTCATTATATAGATGAAGAAAACTGAGATTAATAGACCAAGCAGCTACTATTTATTTCTATACAAATGATACTTTTTTTACTAAATTCTCAAATGGTTATCCTCTCCCATGATTACTTCTACCATGTTGGCAAAATCAACAAGAAGCTCATTTTATAACAGTCCAAATATGGTGTCTATGTTGTCTTCATAAGAATACACGGACTCTGACTTTGGTCTTGAAGGAAAAGTTTTTTAAAACCAATGAGATGGTAGAGAATTCTCACTAAAAAACACCCAATATACAATACAGAAAGTTAAAATAATAAATGAGAAGGATTCTTGGACCAAAAAAAAATATGGCCCTGCTTAAGTAGGCTTTGCTTCTTTTTCAATTAGCAGCGCTTCTTCATTTTTTAAAAAAGCCTATGTTATATTTTTGTTCAATAACTTCCTGATATCTGAATTAAATGGGAAATTGCTTTTGATACGTATAATTTTCAGCATCAATACCTACTCAGGAATAGTATTTCATTCAGCTTTAGACATGGACTTTTTAGTACAGTATTTCACATTCTCTTGCAGATTACTTTCATCCAAAATTAACAAGTACAGCAACAACAACAACTGAATGTTATTAATCTTTTGACTTGGAGTCTATATTTCCTAGGACTACCACAATTAATAACCACAAACTGGCCGCAGAATTTAAGGAGAGCCGGCTTACCCACAGTTACCCCATGCAGGTTGTGAGAGGGTCCTAGCCATGTGCTGGCCAGAGAGAAATCCCACTTTGTCCATAAATAATGTTGCTAACATCTCATGGAGAGGTACTGTCACAATTACAGAGTTTGTACTGCCCACTAACATATGATACAAATATTGATGAAAATAAAACTGTAACTCTCCTATCAAATGGGAAATTAATTTTATCACTGGATAAAGACATTTATGAAAAAAGTTAGACTTCAAAGTCATCCATTTATTGTTTCTACTGATTTATTTGATGAGTTTATCGTTTGACCCACATTCTAAGAACTATGAATAAGCATCTTGGTTCTTCAAAGAAAATAAGCCATTAAAATATGATTTCTTTTGGTTTGGCATCATACAGGTGCAGAATAATCAATGATTACATCATACTTTTCCAATGACCAGATTATGCACATCAGCCCAAGCAGCGCTGAGCCTGTTGGCAGATCCACAGATCCAGGCACTGTTGTGCAAGGAGGCAAGTAGAGACCTAAGGTATCTTCCCTGCTCAGAATTCCTCCATCTGCTCCTTCAGTAATGCTGACCTGTGTGGATTTGAACTCCTTGGATCTTGTAAGCATGACAGGAAGTCCCAGCACCTTCACAGCACAAGCCAGTCCCCAAGAGCCTCCCCAGAGAAAAGGGCCACCCAGACCATCTTGCCATTGATCTAGGCTGACTAGAAGCATTTCATGCCCACTTCATCCCCTTAGAAGAACCAAAATAGTGCATAGACAAGAATACTTTGAATACATTATCCAAGAGAGAACATTGGAATTCAACAGAAAAGTGACAGGAAACATCAAAAGCAAGGAAGGAAAATGAAGAGAGGCAGCCTGCTTGGCTGGGATTGGCTGAGAGCTGGGAGTGGTTTCCCAATGTGGGGAAAGGGTTAAGTGAGGGACTTTCAGCAGCCCACATCCCTACCATGAAATTATGCAGTTCTGGCCACTAGAGAGCCCTTTGACCTTCTCAATCCCTGAAGCTTACATAGGAAGCTTCCAGGAGACCATGGGGCAGAATTGCTTCAAGGAGGAAGATTGTGCTGGGTCCCACACACTTTCTGAGACATAAGCAGCTATAGCAAGGTGCATTTTCAACCCTTGCCTTTAACAGACTGCATGCTATCCTGGGGCCCAGAAGCACAGCGTCTGAGGTGTGAAGGAAACTCTGGTTGCTGTTGCTGAGCTGGGAGCACTCCCACAGCCAGGGCTAAAAAGCAAGTGACGTGTGGGCTGCAGCTGCTGGTGCTGGGAAGAGAGTGCCTCCAAAACTGAAACTGGGACATTAGCAGGCCATGAATTTCCTCTGGGACTTAGTCGAAAGCTGAGTGGGGGCTCCAGTAGCCAGGGCTGGAGCACAAGCTAGGTATGGGCTACCACTGCCAGGACTGGGGGTTGAACTATGCCAGGACTAGAGCATGAGAGACATATGAGTTACCTACTTGTGGATCCAGGCTGTGGCCACTGAGGCAGGCCCCACCCACTCCAGTAACAGTCTCAATGTAGCTGCTACTGCCCTTCACCCAACCAATCTGCCTGGGGCCTAAGGATCACCCTACCCCCACCAACCAAGGCTGATGCCTGTTCTCACCATTGGGGGACCTGAGCACAAGGCCATCAAGCCTGGCTTCACCCCTCATTCCAAGACAGAGCACATAGCCTGGGCTTCTAGGGATTTCCCAACCCAATCCACCACCTTGGGAATCTAAGCACTCCTCCTGGAGGCCTGAGATTGGGCATAAATCCACTTACAATCACATATCTGCAAGTGCCATATGTGAGCCTGGAGACTTGCCACAGCCAGTAATATAAATGCCAATGGCTCAGGATCCAAAGAATCATCCTGCCACTGCTACTTTCATCACCCTTGCCATGCTGGCTGTCCAGGGACCCACCCACGCAGTCTACCACTGACACAGCTGGCGTTCAAGCAACTCACCTGTAGGCCTAAAAATTGGTGCACTAGTAACCACTAACATCAATGCCAGCATAAACTCAGCACACTGCTGCCACCACTGGGTCCTAAAAACTAGCCCACCTGGCATCCTGGTCCAGAGCACATCACCAAGGCTCCACTAATAAACACACCTTAACTCAACAAAGAAATCACAAATACCACTAACACTCTTTACAGTCAAATAAATCACACAGTGATTACAAAACTGCATGCACCCATACTCAAAGCCAAAGAGTCCTACACAACTAATGCCACACATATATCTTTAGAAAAATGTCCTCCCTGATGAAAGTAAATTCAAAAATGGAAATAAGTGACTGTTACACCACATGTGCAGATATTAACACTATAAAAGAGCAAGGAAATATGACTCCTCCAAAAGAACACAATAATTTCTGACCAATAGATCTTGATCAAAAAGAAATTTCCAAATCCCAGATAAAGAATTCAAAACATTGATTGTAAAGAAGCTCAGTGAGACAGAAGATAATTCTGAAAAACAATAGAAATAAATCAGAAAAACAACTGAGGATATGAATGAGAAGTTTAACAAAGGGATAGATATTTTTTCTAAAAGAAGCAAGTAGAAATTCTGGAACTGAAGAATTCATTGAAGGAAATATAAAATATATTTGAAAGCTTCAATAACAGACTAAATCAAGCACAAGAAAGGCTCTTAGAACGTAAAGGTAGGTCTTTGGGAATGATTCAGTCAGACAAAAATAAAGAAAAAAGATTTTAAAAGAATGAGCAAAGCCTTTGTGACATTTGGGACAATATAAAGTGACTGAATATTTGAATTATCAGCATCCCCAAGAGCAAAAAGAAAATGAAAGGATTAGAAAACCAATTTAATGAAATAATAGATGAAAACTTCCCAAATCTAGCAAGAGATTTAGACTTACAGACAAGGGAGGTTCAGTGATCCTCAAGAAGATACAATGTGAAAAGGTCTTCTCCATGGCACATTATAGTCAAACTGTCTAAAGTCAAAGAAAAAGTGAATCCTAAAAACAGTATAAGAAAAGTGTCTAGTCACCTATAAAGAAAACCCCATCAGTGTAGCTGCAGGTTTCTCAGCAGAAACCTTACAGGCCAGAAGAGAATGTCGTATTTAAAGTGCTAAAAGAAAAAAAAAAAAAGTTGTCAACCAAGAATACTATATCTAGCAAAATTATTCTTCATGCATGAAGGAGAAATAAATGTTTCCCAGAGAAGCAAATGCTGAGAGAATTCTTTAGCACTAGACTGAACCTACAAGAAATGATCAAGTGAGTCCTAAGTCTGGAATCAAAAGAACAGTATTTACCATAATGAAAATACAGAAAAGTATAAAACTCACTAGTAAAGCAATCACACAAAGAAGAAAGAGAAAGGACACAAATAGTACTGTTACAGAAATCCACCAAAGCAAAATGATAAAAAATAAAAGAAATAAAGAAATAAAGAATACAAAAAACAACCAGAAAACAATTCATAATATGACAGGAACAAAGCTTCAAATATCAATAATAATTCTGAAAATAAACGAACTCAATTCTTGACTTAGAAGATAATGAACGGCTGGCCAGGCAGAGTGGCTCACACCTGTAATTCCAGCACTTTGGGAGGCCGAGGCAGGCAGATCACGAGGTGAGGAGATCGGGACCATCCTGGTTAACATGGTGAAACCCCGTCTCCACTAAAAATACAAAAATTAGCAGGGCATGGTGGCGGGCGCCTGTAGTCCCAGCTACTCGGGAGGCTGAGGCAGGAGAATGGCATGAACCTGGGAGGCAGAGCTTGCAGTGAGCCGAGATCCTGCCACTGCACTCCAGCCTGGGTGACAGAGCAAGACTCCATCTCAAAAAAAAAAAAAAAAAAAAAAAAAAAAAAGATATAGAATGGCTGAATGGATTTTTAAAAAAGAAAACGTAGACCCAATTATATGTTGCTTATAAGAAATTCACCTTATCAGTAAAGACAAACATAAACTGAAAGTAAAGGGATGGAAAAAAACAACTCCATTCCGAAATCAAAAACAAGCAGGAGTAGCTATACTACTATCAGATAGAACAGACTTTAAGTCAAAAATAGTAAAAAGGCAAAGAAGGTCATTATATAATAATGAAGGGATAAATTCAGGAAGAGGATATAACAATTATAAATATATATGCACCATTTATAAAGCAAATATTACTAGCTCTAAAGAGAGAAATAGACTGCAATAAAATAATAGTGGGGGACTTTAACACCCCACTCTCAGCATTTATACTGATCATCTAGACATATAAAATCAACTCAGATATAAGATTTAAACTGGACTTCGTGCCAAATGGACCAAATTTCATTTATAGAGCATTCTATCTAAAAACTGCAGAATATACATTCTTCTATCAGCACATGGAACATTCTCCAGGATAGACCATATGCTAAGCCACAAAATAATTCACAACAAAGTTTTAAAAATCAAAATCATATCATGCAACTTCTCAGACTGCAATGAAATAAAGCTAGATATCAATAACAGGAAGAACTTTGGAAACTAGACAAATACATGGAAACTAAACAACATGCTCCTGAACAACCACTGGGTCAACAAAGAAATTACGATAAATCAAAAAAATTACTTAAAACAAATGAAAATGGAAACACACCATACCAAAACCCAGGGGTGACAGCAATAGTAGTGTCAAGAGGGAATTCTGTAGCACTAAATGATTACGTCAAAAAAGTAACGATCTATCACTGCACCTCAAGGAAACAGAAAAGCAAGAACAAACCAAACCCAAAATTAGTAGAAGAAAAGGAATAACAAAGATTAGAGCAGAACTAAAGGAAACGGAGACTACAAAAACATTATAAAGGATCAACAAAACAAAAACTCAGTTCTTCAAAACGATCAATACAATTGATAAAACAAAATTTGATAATCAAATTTGATAAACGAGACTAACCACAAAAAAAGAATACCCAAATAAACAAAATCACAAATGAAAAAGACAACATTACAACTCATACCACAGAAATACAAAAGATTATCAGAGACTATTACAAGTGACTATATACTAACAAACTGGAGATACTAAAGGAAAGGGATAAATTCTTGGACACGTAAAACCTACAAAGATTGAATCAGGAAGAAATAGAAAACCTGAAGGGAGCAATAAAGTGGAGCAAAATTTAATCAGTAATAAAATTCTCCCAACAAAGAATAGCCCAGGACCTTATGGATTCACAGCCAAATTCTACCAAATGTAAAAGGACTAGTACCAATCCTCCTGAAACTATTGTAAAAAATTGAAGAGAAGGGAATTATCAACTCATTCTACAAAGGTAGCATCACTCTGATACCAAAACCAGAAAAAAAACACAAGAAAAAAATCAAACTACAGGTGAATATCCCTAATGAACATAGATGCAAAACTCCTCAGCAAAATACCAGCAAATCACATCAGCACAGCAAAAATACACCATGATAAAGTGAGATGTAAAACAGGGATGCAAGGATGATTCAAGATACACCAATCAATAAACAGGATATACCACATAAAAAGAACGAAGGACAAAAAACATATGATCATCTCAATAAATGCAGAAAAAGCATTTGATAAAATTCAACATCCCTTCATGATAAAAATTCTCAACATATTAGGTACAAAAGGAACATGCCTCAAAATAATAAAGGCCATATATGACAAACCCACACCTAACATCATACTGAATGGGGAAAAGTTGAAAGCCTTTCCTCTAAAAACTGGAAAGAGACAAAGATGCCCTCTTTCACCACTCCTGTTCCACATAGTAACGGAAGTCTCAGCCAGAGCAAACAGCCAAGAGAAAAAAAATAAAAAGCATCCAAATTGGAAAAGACGAAGTCAAATTGACCGTCTTTGCTATCGACATCTTATACCTATATAAACCTAAAGACTCCACCAAAAACCTCTTAGATTTCACAAATTAATTTAGTAAAGTGACAGGATACAAAATTAACATAAATAGATCCATGGAAAGCAGTATGGAAATTTCTCAAAAATCTTAAAATAGAAATACCATTTGATCCAGCAATCCCACCAAGTATCTACCCAAAGGAAAAGAAATCAATATATCAAAGAAAAATCTACACTCGCATGTTTATTGCAGCAGTATTCACAATAGCAAAGATAATAGAATCAACCTAAGTGTCCACCAATGGATGGATAACAAAAAAAAGTTGTGTATATACACAATGGAATCCCATTCAATCAGAAAAAATAACAAGATCATGTCATTTAGAGCAACATCAGTGTAACTGGAGGTTATCTTAAGCTAGGCACAAAAAAACAAGTATCACATGTTCTCACAAGTGGGAGCTAAAAAATTTCACCACATGGAGGTAGAGAGTGGAAAGATAGATAACAGAGACTGGGACAGGTACGTGAGAGAAAGGGGGAAGATGAGAAGTGGGTTAAGGGGTACAAATGTATAGTCAGAAGGAATAAATTTAATGCTTGATAGCAGAATAGGGTGACTATAGTTAACAAAAATGTATTATACTCAGGTGATGGACACCCTAAATATCCTTGAATGGATCACTATGCATTATATACATGTAATAAAATTTCGCATGTACCCCATAAATTTATGCAAATTTTTTAAAATTTTTAAATTCAAAATAAGTATGATCACAAACTAGGTAACTTAAGACAACAGAAATGTATTCCCTCAAAGTTCTGGAGCCTAGAAGTCCCAAAATCAAGGTGTTAGCAGGGCTGTTTCTTCTGGAGGCTCTGAGGGAGAATCTGTTCCATACCCCTCTCCCAATTTCCAGTGGTTACCAGCAATCCTTGGTGTTTCTTGGCTTATAGACTCATCACTCCAATCCCCACCAATGTCTTCACGCGGCATTCTCTCTATACCTCTGTGAATCTGGGTGTTCTCTTCTCTTAAGAGCCCATCCTAATCTAGTATGACAATCTTAACCCAACTAGTTATATCTATAAGGACCCTATTTCCAAATAAAGTCACATTCTGATATTCTTAGTGTGGACATGGTAATTTTATGGGGACAGTATTCAATCCAGCACAGAGTCCAAGTTCTGGACTATAAGGTTTTGTAAGGTGATTCACATTTTTATTCCCCATACACCTAGCCTATATGGAATGAACACTGAATAAGAGACACAGCCAGGTGTGTTGGCCCGTGCCTGTAATCCCAGCTATGCCAGAGGCTGAGGTGAGAAGACTGAGCACAGGATTTTGAGACTAGCCTGGGCAATACAGTGAGACCCCATCTCTATAAAGAATTTTTAAATTAGGTGCAGTGGCTCATGTATGTAGTCCCAGCTACTCAAGAGGCTAAGGTAGGAGGATTGCTTGAACCTAGGGGTTCAAGGATGCAGTGAGCTATGATTGCACCACTGCACTCCAGCCCAGGCAATAGAATGAGAATCCATCTCTTAAAAAAAAAAAAAAAAAAAAAAAAGACATAAAACAAATTCCAAAGGTAAATACACTAAAAATATTAAAACTAAACAGTTTGTCCTCCAACTTTGAATATTTTATGGATTTTTCCCCTATTTCAAATATATACATCATACATTGGTCCCTGGGAGCCCATTCCCTAAAAGCCATGTTCTCCAGTGTCACAACAATAATAAAGTAACCAAGAGCTGCAATGATCTCTCATAACAAGCTTTGTTCTCTCAACAGCTCTCTCAAGTTGCAAAGCATTTTAACAACACAACTGTAACCCATTAAGAACTCATAGGGTAATTCTTGAAATCCCTTCTACTTTGACACAGACCCCGTATGTTTGTTCCCTTAAACCCCATATCTACGATGATCTCATAATATATATCTGTGTTTACCAGGTTATTAGTAAAATAACATCACAACCATGCTATGTATATACATCAACCCAAAATATTGCTTTTTCCAATGGGAGATGTGGATGTGATAAGAAACAAAGGAAGTGGTCCATAAAGTCCATCTCAGAACATGATCTTGGCCTACTTGCCAATTTCCAAGGCCATATGATCAGTTATGGTCAGACATCACTAAGGACCACTTGATACAACCATTAAATTTCCCCTATGCAAATACAATCTCTGCTCCACTGTTCTGTTTTCATTCATCTTCTTAGCTCTCTAAATCTCTTTCTATCCATAAACCCTCACTAGACCTCTTTTATACTCTTATAGTGTTTTTATTTGCAAGAATCTAGTTTATATGTCTGAACACTCCAAGCAACAAATATCAAATATGAACATGGAAGGTATTACATGGTAGGAGGGAAGAGTAGTGCATTTGACCACCAGGCAACCTAAGGTCCTAATACAGCCTACCTATACCACTAAGTGAAACACCTTTGATCTTAACTTCTTTCAAAACTGAAGTTGATGTTCTCAGAATATACACGCTGAAGTGTTTAGAAATGAAATTTTATTGCAACTGCAAGTTACTTTTAAATGGTTCAGTCAAAAAGATGGATAAACAGAGAGGCAGACATATAGATAAAACTAATATGGCAAAATGAAAACTGTTGAGTCTAGATGTATTGGGTACATAGGAGTTTACTGTACTAGTTTTTAAATTTTTTCTATGTATTTAAGAATGCTGGTAAGAAAATTTCAAGGTAAAACAAAGCTAGAAAAAATTGAAACTCTTCTATTCCCAAATTCTATGACTGCACATATCTAAACCATACCACATCTTTGATCCTTCCAAACTATCCCCCATCTGGAATTCTCCATTTGTACAAATGTCACCTTATTGAAAAACTGTGGTTTGAAATGCTGGAGTGATCCTTGATTCCTCTCTTCTTTTGTGGCTTCATATTTACTAGTCCCAAGTCTACTGAGTCTTCCTTTCAAATGTGTTATGTGTTTCACTAACTTTGCATTCCCACTGGCATCACCCTTAACATACCCCTGGTCTATTTCAGTATCCCACTTCCTAACTTGATTTTCATGTCTACTGTGTCATCATCAATTTTATCATGTCACTTCCCTGCTCACAAGTTTTCAGTGGTTCTTTATCTACCTCTCAAATGTTGTCCCTGACTACTGCCATATACAACCCCTGGACTTCAGGCAAACAAGTCCATTTCTCATCGCATTCTTGTAGTCATGCTTTAATCATACAATTCTGCTGCCTGAAACAATTTCTCCATCCCCTTTGTAATTATTCAAGCTCTATCAGCTGGCACTTAATACATACTAAACCTATTATTGTTGTTCTTTTTACATATAAACATTATCTCATCGCTACAGATCTATAGCCTTGGTCCTCATTATACCCAGAGATTGCTTAAGAATGTAACCTCCAGGAGTGCAGAAATCTTGCCTTTCTTGACTTATCTCCAGCACACAGGAAATATATATTATTTGGGGAATAAATTAATAATGTGCTCCTGGAAATTTTCACTTTTTTTTTTTTTACATTTTATGTTGTGATATTTTCCACATATGCTCATATGACTCTTTCCCCTCAAAAAAAGGCTGAAATATTTTCTAACATTCACAATTGTCAGGAAAGCATAGCAAATAGAGTAATTGTTTGAGATATGAGAGACACTGCAGACCTTCCCCTAAAAAAGCAAACTCTTAGGGAACCCAGCCAAAATGCAGACACATATATAGACAGATAGTAAGTTAATACACATGGAAAAAGTTCGATTGTTAGTACCTTAAAGACAAGGTCCAGGAGGACCTTGTAGTATGTGGTTATGTTTATGACAGTGAACCCTATCTTTCCTCACCTTGACCCCTACATCTCACCTTCATCACTGAGCCTCTCAAAAGCTGTCTGCATCAGTTCACACATGCCTTGACTCTGGGACCAATCCCATCATAGGGAACAAGGCACATAAGAGTTTTCACTTGAAGATCCCACTGATCCAGAATCAAGATATTCTCACTATGCATCCCACTCCTACTCTATTACTCAATTCCCAGAAAACTTATTCCTGTCTGCTCTCCCAGCTCTCCTAGATCCTCTTTATATATCTTGATTTCAGATATTAAAATGGTCAAAAGAAAGCTCAGTATGATAGAAAAAAGTTAGGATTAAAGTATGAAAAGCAAGTTTAATAACCTATCTCAGTGCCTGAAAGTCCTGGCCACAAATATTGAAATCCTAGTGGCCTTGTTTGGTGGGTTAAACAATGTTACTCATGTGTGTCTGCTCTCCCCTGTCTTCTTTATCCTCCATATTTGTATGCACACGCACATGTGTGCATGTGTGTATGAGCACATACAGATGTGTGTGTACACACACAAAATTTGCACACCTCATATTCTGACCTAGCCTGAGGCTTATGTCATTCTGTAGCTTGGCCCAGAAAAACAATACCCAGACCTGCCTCCATATTTAGTCACCTATTATTACTCAAATTAGTGATCATACTTGTAATACATTTACTACATCCTCTTCTTTCAACTCCTCAAAAAATGCTTTCATTGAATAAATCTTCCTTCCACCTCTTATAGGAAGGACACATAAAAATCATCCCATTAAATAATAGAATTTCTGCCTCAGTCCTATAAAATCATAATTCCAGATATTGGTTCTAGGTTGACTTAATGTTATTCCCACACAATAGATTTCTGCATGCTCCTTTATGTCCTGTCTTACAGGAGAGCTAATTTTGCTTAGGGAAAAATTCCATCTCTGTAGATTTATATGTAGGCATTGGGCTGCCAAGAAAAAAAACTATCAGATAATTATTTCATTTGGAGCCTTAAATTTGAGAAACTTTAGAAACACACTGTTTCCCATACTACAATCAGCTCATTTCTGTTGCATGACATTATTTACCTCTTCTGCTTTCTTTGGTTAGATTCTGTTTTAACCTTCTGTGTCCTATCTTTCATGGTGTTCTGATTTCTAAACTACATCAAGTAGATGGAGTGTAAATATTAAAATCAGGATGCCATGTTAGCCTCTTAAATTAACAAACAGAAAGGTTATTCTAATTACAGATTTATCACTGCAGCTATATTAAGAGATCGAGGTGAAGTTAAATATGCACATGCAACATCAGCCCCAAACTGCCTATTACAAAAGAATGTGTAGGCAACAAAGACCGTGTATGTTTCATGGCACCGTGAAATTGGCTTGGAGATAATAAATGGTGAATAATTCAGAATAAATGTAGTCAGAAATGTTTTTAAAATGTCTCCGTAAAATTTAGCTTATAACTAAATCATAGTACCTTCCATAACTTCCTGGGGGCTCTTGAAAAAGTAACTCAGACTAGCATTAGATAGATATTTCAATAACACATTTTAAAATGAGGAGTGTGTGTCAGCTTCATTTTAAATTCAGCAAGACAGAGATACAAAATAAATTCATATAAATCGTGGAAAATCTAAAGAAAAAAATTCAAGCCACAATTTAGTGCTAACCATGACACTTTTCTGTAGTCAATGGCACCAGTGATATTTGTATTATGCTTTCGATCCAAAGTCTAAAATTATTGTGATAATTGAAACCTACCTATTTCTGCAATGAGTACACTCGTAGCTACCTGAAAAACAGGCCTCATACATTGCTTCATATAAAATATAATTCATGGATGGGAAAATGGTTTCTATAAACACAGCCACTTTAATTTCTACATTCATTCCCAACCTTTTCAAAATATGTGCCACCCACTAGGCCTCCCAATTTCATTTTTTAGTGTTGATTTTAAAACATCTCAGTAGTTTTAAAGGAGGTGAACCTTAAAAAGGAGAAAAAGAAGGCTAAAGATTGATAAAAGTTGTCTAAGACTGCCCTTGAGTCATGTGAAGATAGGACCAGAGCCAAGATCTAAGAGTTCAGAATTTCTGCCATTTATCTGCCTTATCCTAGAAAATAATCCAGAAAAAGTGGGAAGCAGGTTCTCTGCTAAGCTTGAAAGCACACATCTCTGAGCCGACGGTGACATGGGCTTGTTTGGCATCAGAAAGGGTTTTGTGGCATGTAGAACTATCAAAGAAAAATATTTTATTTTCAAATTACAGGTTGAGTATTCCTTATCCAAAATGCTTGGGACAAGAAGTGTTTTGGATTTCTGATTTTTCAGATTTGGGAATATTTACATATACACAATGAGATATCTTGGGGATGGAACCCCAAACTAAACATAAAATTCATTTATGTTTCATATGTACCTTATACATACAGCCTGAAGGTAATTTTATAAAATATTTTAAATAATTTTGTGCATGAAGCAAAGTTTGTTTTAAGCATTCACAAGTGAAATTTCCTACATGTGGTGTCATGTTGGTGCTCAAAACATTTCAGATTTTGGAGCACTATAGATTTCAAATTTTCAGATTAAGAATGCTCAATCTGTAATAACACAAACAACAATTTTCTATTTTTCTTTATATTTGTTCTAATATTCCTTATATTTCAGTTACATTGTCTTTACATTTTTTGAGGTTATACATCATCGCATAATTTAAAGGATCCAATAGTTTTTAAAATCATATTATAAAGAAACAGTAGTCCTCTCCTCCCAGTACATTTCACAAGTCAGAGACAAGCACTCTCAACAATTGTAGCTTTCTCTTAAATTAACTCTAAGAAAAGAAAGAAAAAATACTTTTATCTGAAGAATATAAAGTCCCTTTAATTATCAGGCCCAGAGAGACAAATCAGACAGCAATCATGCTCTACTCCCCTCTTGAGCTATGTAGTCGGCTCTTGAAACTGCTTGTTATTGCCACAAGTAGCTATAAATTAATCTAATAATGTACCTAAAACCCACAATTTATACCTTAACAATGTATAGTCAATTATCAATCAATGTTATTTTTGTAAACCAATGAGATTTGCTGACAAACAGCTTTGTATCAATCCACTCCCTGTCCCCTTTTATTGCCTTTAAAAATCCACTTGTAACTGTTGCTAATCAATGTCTATTCAGGGCAACTTGAATCTATGCTCCTGGGTTGCAATCCTCAAGCTTGACCCAAATAAACTCTCTACTTACATTATTTTTGCCTCAGGTTCTTCCTTTTAGTTCAACAGCTCCATAAACCCAAATAATGTTTATTTTGCTACTTCTATATATATATTTTTTCATTTTAGACATTGTTTATTGATATCCCACTATGAAAGCTAAGGATTTAGATGACTTGCCCCCTACCTCCTTCAAGATGCAATCATACTAACACTCCCATAACATAATTTTGGTTATATCAATCATCAATATTTGCAATGTTTTGACTTATAAATGATGTTCATAGCTGAATGATAGACTATATTATGGTTACTTCTCCTCAGAGTTAATAATTGTGTTGCATTTTTTCTTAGTTTTCCATACACTACTCATTAATTTATCTCCAAACTCTCCCTTAGTTGATTAAAACTCTTCTCAATATGTACAACTTAAATACTTCAAGTATCTATCGGTTTCCTTTACATGGAGACATCACTCTAAAAGCTTCTGACCTGCCCCAGTCTGAACTGGTTGCTCTCCAGGTATACTGCATGCCCATGCTCCTGGAGATTCCCTTCAGCTCTCTCATGTTGAATCTCATTTTTAAGTCACATTTATTCTATATTTTCTATGTTTATTATCTTATATTGTGAAATCTTGTCTACCAACTTTCTGAAAAATGATGCATGAGAAGTAAATATTATAATGCCCAGGCTATCTGAAAATATCTTGATTACAGACTCACATTTAATTATCAGCTTGACATGGCAACGAATTTTAAGCTTATTTTCGTTTTCTCCCTGAAGTTTGAAGGTATGACTTCTAATTTCCAGTATTTCTGTGAAAAGTCTGAGGACATTATGATTACTGATCCTTTGTGCATAATTTGATTTTTTTCTCTTTGCATACTTCAAAAGATCTGTCTTTGTCTCTGGTATTCTGAAATGTCTTAATGATGCTATTTGATGTGGATGTAATTTCAACCACTGACCTAAGTACTTAGTGAACTGTTTCAAACTGAAAACTTACGTTCTGGCACATTTTCTTGAGTTACTTATCTCCTGTATATCCTCCTCTGTTTTCCATTTTCTCTTTCTTAAACTCCTATTGTTTGAATAATAGGAGTTATCATCCTCTTTTATTTCACCTGAAATTTTCTCATCTCCTTGTCTCCTAATTTCTTTCACTTAATCTTTTCACCCTGCTTCCCTAGAAATTTTCTCAACTTTATATTATAATCCTTTCATTCATGTATCAACAACTGTTGAGCAATTCCTATATATCAGGCACTGTTGTAAATGCTATAAGATACAAGAGTGAAAAAAACAAATGTAAAAATCCCTGTCCTGGCGGAGCTGACATTCTATTGGGTAAACAAGCAAAAGGATAAGTAAAGTAAAATGTATAGGATGTTAGACAAACAATAAACAAGATACATGAAGTAGATCTTATTTTCCTTTTTTACGTGTAAAGAATCTAAGGTACATGGTGGTTAAATAGGATGCTAAACTAAAGAATAAATAAGAAAGGATATGGATGTCATGCGTGTCCGTGTGAAGAGACCACCAAACAGGCTTTGTGTGAGCAATAAAAATTTTAATCACCTGGGTGCAGGCGGGCTGAGTCCAAAAAGAGAGTCAGGGAAGGGAGACAGATGGAGGTGGGGCCATTTTATAGGATTTGGGTAGGTAGTGGAAAATTACAGTCCAAGGGGTTTGTTCTCTGGTGGGCAGGGGCAGGGGTCACAAGGTGCTCAGTGGGGGAGCTTCTGAGCCAGGAGAAGGAATTTCACAAGGTAACGTCATCACTTAAGGCAGGAATCGGCCATTTTCACTTCTTTTGTGATTCTTCACTTGCTTCAGGCCATCTGGATGTATTCCTGTAGGTCACAGGGGATATGATGGCTTAGCTTGGGCTCAGAGGCCTGACAACAGACTGTTGGGAAAAGTTGCAATTTTAGATCTATTTATTGGTCAGAGAAAGCCTTCCTGAAAAGATGAAATTTGATTAAATATATTATGGAAGTGAGGAAATGAGCCTTACAGATATCTAAGGGAAGCAAAAATATCCAGGTAGAGAAAAGAGACCAAGTAAATGACACGAGGAGGGAATGGTCTCCATGCTTAAGGAAGAACAAGAAGTCTCCTGTGACTAGAATGGAATGAGTAAGGGACGTAACAGGTAATATCAAAGAAGAAATTCTGGAGCCAGGGTGGGAGTTAGGATGGGGAGTGAAGGTGGGCTGGAGAGGATAGGGGACAGATCATGTAGTGTGGATTATTCTAAAAACTTTGGCTCTTACTTCTGGTTATGTGGGAAGTCATTTTCTCAAGATCTGTCTGGTTGTTCTGTTAATAATAGACTGTAAGTTTCTCTTCCAGGTAACAGTAGACTAAGAAATTTAACCAAACCCCCCCGATGAGAAAAATGAGGGTGGTCTTCTTTACTTCTAAGAATAAAACTCCAGAATTCTATCAAGATAGAAGATGGGCATGGGGGATCTAACTGCTTCTCAAACAGAATTAGATCCTGTCCTTCCGTTTTTCAACCCTTCCTTCACTCTTCACTTTGAGAGGTGTCACTAATCCTGATTTTTGGGGGTCCAGAGGTATAAATGTGTTTATCATCTTCCCCCTTTGCCAAATAAGGATTCAGTGCTCTTGCACTCTCTTTGCTTTTGTTTAAGATATATTTTTAATTGACAAGTAATAATTGTATATATTTAAGGGGTACATTGTGGTGTTCTTACATATGTACACATTGTGGAAAGATTAAATCAGGCTAATGAACACAGATTAAGTCAGTTACCTATCATCCTGCTTTCCAGCTGCCAACATGTTCTTGTATGTTCTCCACTGTTCTGTTTGTCTTTGTGGTCTTATCTTACTTTGTATCTCTCTATTCTTATTTTACAGGGATTTCAGGGAAACAGGAAGTAAATGCTTGTTCACCCTGACATTTTAAACGAAAGTTGAAACAACAATTCTGCACTTCTAAAAAACAAAAAACAAACAAAGAGCCAAAATAAAGTGTAAGTTAATAGTATGGAGTCTCTGAAACCAGGACTCCTGGTTTAAAAACAGCCTTGAAAAAGTTATTTTACCTCCTGCGTCCCAGTTTCTTTATTTATAAAATAAGGAAATAACATACCTGCCCATGTGATTACAATACAAATTAATACTAACAAATGAATTTATCTGCCACATGGTAAGTGCTCAATAAACCTTAGTTGTTCTTATTAGCAATCATACTAAATCTATATACATGGTTTCACAACAGCAAGGAAAATATGATAAAATAGGATATTTTTTGCAGTAAGCTTTTACAAAATATTTGTTTTCCATAAAAAACAATTCATTGAATATATCTAACATATTTGGTTTTGGTTTTCTCAATCCTTCCATTTATTTGCTTTTCATTTTTTTCTTCTTTAATCTGTTCCCACTTGCTAGGCCCACACCCATTCTCAGTTTTCTTCTACTAATGCATTCAGTAATTTATGAATCCGTTACTTTGGCACTACTTGTCCTCTCCTATTAGCCTCTTATTCCCACTTGCTATAGGTTTCCCATCAGGTGGTACCCCCCTTCATTATTTGAGACTTCCTTCCTAACTTTCCCTGGGTCTGTATCAGAACACCATCAGTAATTTTTCAGCCCTCAACCTCTACTTTCCTTACTGTTAATTTCACACTGGAGTTCATTATTTTTACCTCTTTTGTATGGTTGCCATCAACAGGCACATTTTTCTTTGTTATTAACAAAAGCCAGTAATTTGCACCATTTAATTTATGTGTTTTGAAGGAAATAAAAAAAATTTTACTATCATTTTTCTGACATTTGATAAATCAAGGGGACTTTCAGAGCGCTTCCAATTCTTAAGGTGATTCTTAGCCTTGAGATTTCTGCTCTAGATTTCTACTCACTGGCTCATGGATCCAATTGGTTGAGTTCTGTGATTGCAGCATCACTTTCTAATCTGGCCACTTCTGCAGAGTCAGAAACTGGCATCAAAATAAGTCATAGCCTTCCTGATTCATGCAGGTTTTTCATTACATGAATTTTTACACCTTTCTCTACAGGAGCAAATTATTGCATACTAGATTTTATTTTCTATCTATTCAATCATGTTTCCAATTATTCATTTGTATTCATTCGTATTCCAAGTATTCAGTAAGTGTGTGTGAGTGTGTGTGTGTGATTTCAAATGAGTGAAAGGAAAAGTAACACAAGGTTTATCCTTAAAATGTTGTTTAATATCTATTATAGATCTGAAAAGAGCTATCAGCCTTGATTTTCCATGACTAACCAATTTAGAAACCCTTCCATCCCTGTATTTTCTTTACCTTTTTATTGATGGGTTCTTATATGGGTTTTTTTCCAATTGTCAGTTCAGATTTGTTTCAGCAGCTCCTAAATTGGATGCTACTGAAAATAACTTTCATCAAAAACTTTGAGACCTCTTTCTCACAGGTCAGAAGTTGAATCCTACTTAGATTAGAATGACATGCGAGAGTGACAGGTCAGCGACTTGGTTCTGCCCTAAGCGGTTTTTTTTTTTTTTTTTTTTTTTTTTTTTTTTTTTTTGCTTTTCATCTAGAAGCCATCGGTATTACTATAAATTCTCCTGAGCAGATAAAAAACAATATTGAGTGGGCATTTTTATTCTTTTTTCTATTTATTTTATCCAAATCTATAACTCTTTGAGGTAAGGGAGGGAAATAAAAATGCAATGTCTTATTATTTTTCATTTTTTGTTCCCTTTGCTGGATATTTGAGGATACAATAAAATCATCTATATGAAATAACTTTGTAAACTTGAAAAATTCTACATAAATATAAGAAATTGTTATCTTGTCAGATATTAATTGAAAAGTTAGTATCTTGTATTTTTCCAACCAACTTGTAGTTTGACCAATAATGTACTCTAGAGAAGTGGAAACATTCATGAGTCCAAACTTACTGGGTTTGGAGAAAGAAAAACGGTTGCTCATGGTGTAAGTCAAATGCCTCAAGACTCTGTGTCATTGAGAAGTTGTTATTTTAGCTGAGTGATAAAAATAAGAACTTAAAGGGACCTTCTTGCTCATTAAGTATCCACATAATGGATGTAGGTACTTCCATATATGGAACACTGTATCTGTTCCATATATGAAACTTGTTTCTCCACTTATTCCTTCAAACACACTTCGCAACATTTCATCATTATATGCACGACATAATCAGAGTATCTGTAAATATAACATGGAATGTGTATGAAACATCTTTTGAAATTAGCAAATCAAATGGAAATAACTATTAACTGCCATGTGTTTACATTTTTATTAAGTATACAATGAGGATGGTCAAACTATAACCCGTGGGTCAAATCCAGCCTGCCACTTGCTTATGCACACAAAGGTTTATGGGAACACAGCCACACTCATTTGTTCACATATTGTCTAAGGCTCCTGTTGCACTGCAACAGCAGAGTTGAGTAGTTGAGACAAAAAACATCTGGTCCATACCACAGGCACTAGGAATACCCCTATAAATCCAGACTCCAGGCCCACCCCAGCTCCAGCCTGCCCCTGCAGAGTCAGGCTCTGGGCCAATCCCAATGGAGCAAGGCTTTGAGCTTTCCCCAGCGCCAGGCCAGCCACCTTAGCCTTAGGCTCCAGCAAATAAGAGTCCAGGCCTGCCCCCATGGACCCAAGCAAAACTAAGATTTAATTTTTTTGAAAGATAACATTGACAAATCTTTAGTTATACTATGGAAAAATGAGAGGTGACTCTCAGATAAGTAAAATTAAACATGTAAGAGGAGACATTATAACTGATAACAAAGAAATACAAAGGATCATAAGAGACTACTATAAAAAAAATACACAAATGGATAATCTAAAATAAATGGATAAATTCCCAGAAACGTACATCTACAAGACTGAATCGTGAAAAACTTAAAACTATGAAGAGACTAATGAAGAGTAAGGAGATGAAATCCGTAATCAAAACCTCCTAAGAAAGAAAAAGTCCTGGACCTGATGGCTATGCTGGCAAACTCTAACAAACATTTAAAGTAGAATAAATGTCCATTTTCTCAAAGGCTTCCAAAAAAATTGAACAATAGGGAACACTTCCAAACTAATTTTATAAGGCCAGCATTACCCTGATACCAAAGGCAAACAAAGATACTAAAAGAAAATCACAGGCCAACATCCCTGGTAAACAAAGATGCAAAAAATCCTAAACAAAATACTAGCAAACCTAATTCAACAGCGTATTAAAAGAATTATACACTATGATCAAGTGGGATTTATCCCTGAGATACAAAGCTGGGTCAATATGTACAGTTTGATATATCAAATTAACAGGATGTAAGATAAAAATTATATGGTTATCTTGATAGTACAGAAAAAGCCTTTCATGTAATTCAATATTCATTTATGATTTTTAAAAAGCTCTCTACAAATTAAATACAGAAGGAATGTATCTCAACACAACAAAGTCCATGTATGATAAGCTTATAGACTAACATACTCAATGACAAAAAGTTGAAAGCTTTTCCTCAAAGATCAGGAAAAAAACAAGGAAGCCCACTCTTGCCAGTTCTACTCAATATTGTACCAGAAGACTTAGCCAGAGCAAGTAGGCCATAAAAAGAAATATAAGGCATCCAAATAAGAAATGAAAAAGTAAAATTATCCATGTACAGATAACATACTCTTATATGTAGAAAACCCTAAAGACTCCATCAAAAAACTACTATAAGCAAATTCAGTAACGTTACAAGATATAAAACCAACATACAAAAATCAGTTGTGTTTCTATATACACAATGAACTATCCAAAAAGTAAATTAAGACAACAATCCCATTTACAATTGTATCAAAAAATAAAATACTTAGGAACAAATTTAACCAAGGAAGTAAAACTTCTGCAGATTGAAATCTATGAAATATTGATGAAAAAAAACTGAAGTCACAAATAAATGAAAAAATATTCTGTGTTCATGGATTCAAAGAATGTTCTTAAAAAGTCCATACTACCGAAAATAATCTACAGATTCAATGCAATCCTTATCAAAATTCCAAATGTCATTTTTCACATAAACAGAAAAAAAATTATAAAATTCATACACAACTATAAAAGGCCCTGAATAACCAAAGCAATCTTGAATATAAAAAACAAATCAGGATATATCATACTACCTGATTTTACAACATGCTACAAAGCTATGGTAACCAAAATAGCATCATACTGGCATAAAAACAGACATACAAACCAATAGAATAAGAGATCCCAGAAATAAATCCATGCATTTTGGTCAACTGATCTTTGACAAGGGTGCCAAGAACATATAATGAGGAAAGAACCATGTATTCAATAAATGGTGTTGGGAAAACTGAATATATATAGGCAGAAGAATGAAATTGGATGCTTATCTTACCCTATATATTTTTTTAAAAAAAAAACTTAAAATGGAATAAAGTCTTAAATGTAAAACCTGATACTGTAAAACAGTCTGGACAATTTTTTTTTTTTTTATTATAACACCAATAGCACAGGCAACAAAAGCAAAAATAAATATGTGGGATTATATCAAACTAAATAGCTTATCCTCAAGAAAGTAAACAATCAACAGTGATAAAACAACTTACAAAATGGGAGAAAATATTTACAAACCATGCATCTGATAAGGGGTTCATATTCAAAATATACAAGAAATTCAAACTCAATGGAAATAAAACAAATAATTCAATTAAAAATAGGCAAAGAAATTCAATGGACATTTCTCAAAAGAAGACATACAAATGACCAACAGGTATATGAAAAAATGTTCATTATTAATCATCAAAGAAATGCAAATCAAACAACAATGAGATATCACCTCACATCTGTTATAATGGTTATTATCAAAATGACAAAAAACAAGCATTGGCAAAACGACAAAAGATAAGAATTGGCAAAGATGTGGAAAAAAGGGAACCCTTGTGCACTGTTGCTGGGAACATAAATTGTTACAGCCATTACGGAAAACAGGATGGAGATTCCTTTAAAAAATAAAAACAGAACTACCATATGATCCAGCAACCCCACTTCTGGGTATATATCCAAAAGATATGAAATCAGTATCTCAAAGTGATGTCTGTGCTCCCATGTTCATCGAAGCATCATTCACAACACCCAAGATATGTTATCAACCTAAGTGTCCATCAGTGGATGAATAATGAAAATGTGGTATAGGTACATCAATGGAATATTATTCAGCCTTAAAAAAAATCCTGTCACTTGTGACAATATGGATTAATCTTGAGGACATCATGCTAAGTAAAACAAGCCAGGCACAGAAAAACAAATGTTGCATTATGATCTCACTTACATGAGGAATCTAAAAAAGGTGAACTCATAGAAGCAGAAAGTAGAATGGTGGTTACCAGAGATTGAGGAGTGGGGGGAATGTTAGTCAAAAGATATTCAGTTATGCAGAGGAATACATTTCAGTCATGCAGGATGAATAAGTTCTGGTGATCTAATGTACAGCACTGTGACTATAGTTAACAATGCTGTACTGTATACTTGAAATTTCCTAAGAGAGTAAATCTTAAAATATTCTCACCCCAAAAATATGGTAACTATGTGAGACAAAGATATGTTAATTAGCCTGATTGTCATAATCATTTGACAATGTACATGTATATCAAAGCATCACGTTGTATACCGTAGATACATAAAATTTTTATTTGTCAATTATACACAAATAAAGCTGGGTGCAGGGAGGAGAAAATTCATGGCCCACAAAGCTGGAAATACTTATTGTGTGATCATTTACAGAAAAATTTCACTGGCTCTTCATAGTCCAGAATTGTAGCATACTTGCTAAAATCCTAACCCTGCAGAGCTATAGTAGAGAAACTTCTTTCATGGTATAGACTTTTTATCAGAAAAAGAGGAGTTAATTGATATGATTACTTACTTAATTGCTAAAGAAGCTTTTTTTTTTTTCATTTTCATTATTTTGAGACTACAGAGGTATTGTTTGTTTGCCTCAGTTGTTTTTTGTTTTTTGTTTTTTGTTTTTTCCCCATTTCCAACCTTAAAGGGAAAGGAGAAGAAAGCCTCCACAGAAAGTCATAGTCATTTTTAAAACAGAATACTCAGCAGAAACTTTACAAGCTTGAATGGTTTAGGGTCCTGTCTTTAGGCACCTTAAATGGGACAACTGTCAGCCAAGAATTTTGTATCCAGCAAAACTGTTTCATAAATGAAGAAGAAATAAAGTCCTTTTCAGACAAATGCTGAGGGAATTTGCTGCTAGCAAACCAGGACTACAAGAAATGCTAAAAGGAGTTCTAAATCTTGAAACACAAGCTTAATATGCATCAAAGTAAAACCTCCTGAAAGCATAAAACTCACAAGGGCTATAACACAGTAACACACACACACACACACACACAAAGTAGGCAACTAACATGATGAATAGGACAGTATCTCACATCTCAATATTAATATTGAACATAAATGGCCTAAATGCTCCACTTGAAAGATATAGAATGGCAGAGTGGATAAAAAAATCAACAAATTAAATTATCTGCTGGCTTCAACAGACTCACATAACACATAAGGATTCAAATAAACTCAAGGTAAAAAAGCACAGAAAGATATCCCATGCAAATGGGAACCAAAAGCAAGCAGGAGTAGCTATTCTTATATCAGACAAAATAGACTTTAAAGCAAAAACAGTTTAAAAAGACAAAGAAGGTCGTTATATAGTAATTCAAAAACTCAATCCAACAAGAAGATATTACAAACATAAATTTACATGCAACTAACACTGGAGCCCCCAGATTTATAAAACAATTACTACTGAACCTAAGAAATGAGATAGACAACAAAACAATAAAAGTGGGGTACTTCAGTACTCCACTGACAGAACTAGAAAGATCAATGAAACAGAAAGTCAACAAAGAAACAATGGACTTAAATTATACGCTAGAACAAATGGACTTAATGGATATTTGCAGAATATTCTTCCTAAGAACTGCAGAATATACATTCTTCTCATCAGCACATGGAACATTCTCCAAAAGAGATATGATAGGACACAAAACAAGTCTCAATAAATTTAAGAAAATTGAGATCCTATCAGGTATATTCTCAGACCACAGCAGAGTAAAACTAGAAATCAACTCCAAAAGGAACCCTCAAAACTATACAAATACATGGAAATTAAATAATTTCCTCTTGAATGATTTCGGGGTTAACAATGAAATCAAGATGGAAACTTTAAAAATTCTTTGAAATGAATAAAAGGGACACAAGTTATCAAAACTTCTGGAATACAGCAAAAGCAGAACTAAGAGAAAAGTTCATAGTGTTAAATGCCTACATCAAAAAGTCTGAAAGAGCACAAAGTGACAACCTAACGTCACACCTCAAGGAACCAAAGAAACTAGAAAAAATTCAACCCAAACCCAGCAGAAGAAAAGAAATGACAAAGATCAGAGCAGAACTAAATGAAATTGAAACCAAAAAATATATAAAAGATAAATGAAATAAGAAGCTGGCTCTTAGAAAGATAAATAAAAATAACAGACCATTAGCAAGATTAACCAAGAAAAGAGAAGATCCAAAAAAGCTCAATTAGAAAGGAAACTGGAGACATTACAACCAATACCACAGAAATACAAAAGACCATTCAAGACCACTATGAACACCTTTACACACACAAACTAGAAAATCTAGAAAAAAATGAATAAATTCCTGGAAACATACAACCTTCCTAGATTAAATCAGGAAGAAATTGAAATCCTGAACAGACCAATAACAAGAAGATTGAATCAGTAATAATAATAAAAAAAAAAAGCCAATAAAAAAAAGTTCAGGATCAGATGGATTCACAGCTGAGTTCTACCAAACATTCAAAGAAGAATAGGTACCAATCCTACTGAGGCTATTCCAAAAGATAGAGAAAGAGGAATCTCCCTAAATCATTCTGTGAAGCCAATATCACCCTAACACCAAAACCAGGAAAGGACACAACAAAAAAAAGAAAACTACAGACCAATATCCCTGATGAACATGGATGCAAAAATCCTCAACAAAATACCAGCTAACAAAATCCAACAGCACACGAGGAAGATAATACATAATGACCAAGTGGGTTTCATCCCAATGATATAAGGATGGTTTAACAATATGCGAGTCAATAAATGTGATACATCACATAAACAGAATTAAAACTAAAAACCATGAGCATCTCAATAGACGCAGAAAAGGTTTTCAGTGAAATCCAACATTCCTTTATGATAAAAACGCCAACAAACTAGGCATAGAAGGGACTTACCTAAAAATAATAAAAACCATATATAACAAACCCATAGACAACATCATACTGAATGGAGAAAAGTTGAAAGCATTCCTCCAATAACTAGAGTGAGACAAGGATCTCCACTTTCACCATTCCTGGCCAGATCAAATAGGCAAGAAAAAGAAATAAAGGGCATCCGAATGGGAAAAGAGGAAGTCAAACTATTGCTGTTTGCTGATGATACGAATGTATACTTAGAAAATTCCAAAGACTCATTCAAAAGACTCCTAGATCTGATAAACAAATTCAATAAAGTCTCAGGTTACAAAATCAATGTACACAAATCAGTAGCACTGCTACACACCAACAACCACCAGGCTGAGAATCAAATCAAGAACTCAATGCTTTTTACAACAACTGCAAAAAAGTAAAATATCTAGGATATTTTAGGAGGTGAAACATCTTTACAAGGAAAACTAAAAAACACTACTGAAAGAAATCATAGATGACAGAAACAAATGGAAACATACCTCATGCTCATGGATAGGAAGAAACAATATTGTGAAAATGACCCTACTTCCCAAAGCAATCTACAGATTCAATGCAATTCCCATCAAAACACCGTCACCATTTTTCACAGAACTAGAAAAAACAATCCTCAAATTCATATGGAACCAAAAAAAGAGTCTGAATAGCCAAAGCAATACTAAGCAAAAAGAACAAATCTGGAGGTATCACATTACCAGGCTTCAAATTATACTATTAATACAAGGTTATAGTTACCAAAACAGTATGGTACTGGTATAAAAACAGGCACTTAGACCAATAGAATGGAACAGAAAATCCAAAAATAAAGCCAAATACTTATAGCCAACTGATCTTTGAAAAAGCACACAAAAACATAAATTGGGCAAAAGACACTCTACACAATAAATGGTGCTGGGAAAATTGGCAAGTCACATGCAGAAGAATGAAACTGGATCCCCATCTGTCACCTTATATAAAAATCAACTCAAGATGGATCAAAGACTTAAATCTAAGACCTGAAATTGTAAAAATTCTAGAAGATAACATTGGAAAAACTCTTCTGGACATTTGTCTATGCAAAGAGTTCATGACTCCAAAAGCAAATGCAACAAAAACAAAAATAAATGGGGCATAATTAAACTAGAAAGTTTCTGCACAGCAAAAAAATAAATAAAAAAAATAGAATAAACAGACAACCCACAGAACGGGAGAAAATATTTGCAAACTATGCATCTGACAAAGGACTAGTATCCAGAATCTACAAGGAATTCAAACAAATCAGCAAGAGCAAAACAGATAATCCCATCAAAAAGTGGACAAAGACATGAATAGACATTTCTGAAAAGAAGATTGATTAGATATTTCCCTAGAAAAGATACACAATCAACCAACAAACATGAAAAAATACTCAACATCACTAATCATCAAAGAAATGCAAATTAAAAGCATGGTAAGATAACACCTTACTCCTGCAAGAATGGCCATAATTAAAAAGTCAAAAAACAATTGATATTGGCATAGATGTGGTGAAAAGGGAACACTTTTACACTGCTGGTGGGAATGTAAATTAGTACAATCTCTATGGAAGACAGTATGGAGATTACTTAAAGAACTAAAAGTAGATCTACCATTCAATCCAGCAATCCCACTACTGGGTATCTGCCCAAAGGAAAAGCCATTATATTCATTATATTAAAAAGACACACGCACACACATGTTCATAGTAGCACAATTCACAACTGCAAAGATACAGAACCAACCTAAGTGCCCATTAACTAATGAGTGAATAAAGAAAATGTGAGGTGTGAGATGTGTGTGTGTGTGTGTGTATGTGTGTGTACACACACATATATATGGTATGTTTGTGTATATATATTTGTGTGTGCATGTATATATATACACACATACCATGGAATACTACTCAATCGTAAAAAGGAACAAAATAATGTCTTTTACGATAACTTGGATGGAGCTGGAGTCCGTTATTCTAAGCAAACGAATTCAGGAATGGTAAATGAAATACCATATATTCTCACTTATAAGTGGGAGCTAAGCTATAAGGACACAAAAACATACAGAGTGATATAATGGACTTTGGAAACTCGGATAGGGGAATTTGAAAGTAGGGGGCGGTGAGAGATAAAAGACCACTTACTGTGTACAGTGTACACTGCTCGAGTGATGGGCACACTAAAATCTTAGAATTCACCACTACAGAAATCATCCATGTAACTAAAAACCACCTGTACCCTGAAACCTATCAAAATAAAAATAAATAAAACAGAATAGCTCTCTCTTAAACACAGAGATCAGCTTTTGTAGGCTGATTCTCATGTCACTAAGATAATAAGAGAATGAGCTTTAGTAGTTTTTAATCTAAGCACTGTAAATAATACATCTGAGATTTTTGGAGCTATACATATTACATGCAAACATGTAGCAAATATTTTCTTCACAACAGAAAGGAAAAGTTTAGTAACTAATTTATAGCTACTGGAGAATGACCATGAGGTCTATGATTTCTAACCACGAGCTTATATGTCTTTGATCTTATTTTTTATTGTATGTACTGATCATCAATTATTACATAACAAATTACCCCAAAACTTTGCCACTGAAAACAGCAACAAATATGCACGCAGTTTCTGTGGGTGAGGAATTCAGGCATGTCTTAGCTGAGTGGTTCTGATTCAAAGACTCTCATAAGGTTACAGCCAGGATGTCAGCTGGTGCTGCATCCTGGTTTTCACTAACACTCTCCTCAATGTCCTACCAGCTTCCACCTATTTATTGCCTAGTTCCAAAGCCACTCCCACATATTAGGGTTTTGTTATTTGTTTGTTTGTTTTGAGATGGAGTCTCGCTCTGTCACCCAAGCTGGAGTGCAGTGGCGCGATCTTGGCTCACTGCAACCTCCGCCTCCCAGGTTCATGCCATTCTCCTGCCTCAGCCTCCCAAGCAGTTGGGACTACAGGCGCCCGCCACCATGCCTGGCTAATTTTTTTGTATTTTTAGCAGAGACGGGGTTTCACCGTGTTAGCCAGGATGGTCTCGATCTCCTGACCTCGTGATCCTCCTGCCTCGGCCTCCCAAAGTGCTGGGATTACAGGTGTGAGCCACAGCGCCGGGCCTATATTAGGTTTTTGTTATGGTAGCACTCCACTTCCAGGTACCCAAATCTGTATTACTTATCTATTGCTGTATGCAAAAATTCAAAGTTTAGGAGTTTAAAACAGTAATCTTTATTAGCTTATATAGTTTCTGTGGGTAGAGAATCTGGGCACAGCTTAGCAAGGTGGATCTGGTTCAATGTCTTTTATTAAGATGTTGGCTAGGACTGGGGTCATTAGAAGGCTTAACAAGAGCTGGAGGATTAGATTACAAAGTTACTCATTCGCATGGCTGACTGAGTATCTTCAAGATAGGCTGGCTGGCTTCTCCCAGAGCTAGTGATCCAGGAGAAAGGGCAAGGCAGAAGTCACATGTCTTTTATGACCTAGCCTCAGAACTCATACTTGGTCATTTCTGCAATATTCGCTCAGTTACATAGGTCAGCCTTATTTAGTTTGGAAGTGAGAATCACTGAGGGCCATCTTGGAGGCTAGGGCTACCAAACTAAAGTTCTTAGTTCATTTATTCCTCTAGTGATTTTTTTTCTTTCTTTTTTTTTTTTTTTTTTTTTTTTTTTAGATGTAGTTTTGCTCTTGTCGCCCAGGCTGGAGTGCAGTGGCAGGATCTTGGCTCATTGTAACCTCCACCTCCTGGTTCAAGCGATTCTCCTGCCTCAGCCTTCCTAAGTAGCTGAGACTACAGGCACCTGCCACCATGCCTGGCTAATTTTTGTATTTTTAGTAGAGATGGGGTTTCACCACGTTGGCCAGGCTGGTCTCAAACTCCTGACCTTAGGTGATCCACCCACCTCGGCCTCCCAAAGTGCTGGGATTACAGGTGTGAGCCACCACACACAGCCCCTTTAGTGACTTTTAAAAGTAAATTAATATGTCTATATTTCACTATCTGCTATTGCAAAATTCATAAGTCCCTAAAAACAAATATTTTTCTTAACTCTATTGTCAGCCAAACTTTATCCAACTTGAACTCATCTGTCAGCAAAACCCGGTTTAAACTGATAAGAGACAAATTATACTCTCTATTTATCCTACTTTGTGTAACACTTCTACATTTTACTGCATAAATGTATTTGATGAGGTGGCGAGATCCCAGATCCTCCTGGGGTGTTAGGTAATATAAAATATATAAACTATATTACTTTTCTAAAATCTGAAAAACTTTGAAGTCTAAAAGATATTCAGCTCCAATGGTTTAAGATAAAGTTTAACTTAATAGAAACAAATACTGGTCTACTTTGCTTTACTACTGAGTTTGTGAGAACTTTTTTGAGCTAGAGGCCATATGTAACTTGTTATAATTCTCCTGGCAACAACACATAAATGTAGGGCAAATGCCCCAAGAAAAAAAAACTCATCTCTTAATTGGTGACTGAAAAAATTATACCCAGGAAATAACAATGGACATCCTCCTACTTCCGCCTCGCTCCTCCCATCACCATTGTCTATAGTTCCCACTTTCTTCTGCTATTTTTTTCTTTTTTTTTTTCTTTGAGATGGAGTCTCACTCTGTCACCAGGCTGGAGTGCAATGGCGCGTTCTTGGCTCACTGTGGCCTCCGCCTCCCGTGTTCAAGCAATTCTCCTACCTCAGCCTCCCAAGTAGCTGGGATTACAGGTGCGCGCCACTAGACCCAGTTAGTTTTTGTATTTTTAGTAGAGACAGGGTTTCACCATGTTGGTCAGGCTGGTCTCAAACTCCTGACCTCGTGATCCGCCCACCTTGGCCTCCCAAAGTGCTGGGATTATAGGAGTGAGCCATCGCACCCAGCTATTCTGCTATTTTTTTCTCTTTCACCTATAGGATTTTGTTCCACCATATCCTCTTGCCATTCCCTCCGTGACATTTCCAAAATGCAATTAACCCCCCCCCCAAAAAAATTGTTAACAAAACAGAAACAATGGATCTGTAGTTGCCAATAAGTAGCATATGTGCAAATCTGACTGTCTAATCCCATAGCAGAGGCTAATGATGCACTGTCCCATATTCCATTGGTCTACCTCTGACCTTACCCAGAGCTTCAATAGACAATTCATGTGTACACTGACAGCTTCTCACTGAAACTACCCAAGTTCCTCCATTTCCATATGGCTTATTCAGTGATGGAGCTTGGGTAGCCTAAAAGTGCCACAAATTAAATATCTACAACTAATGAGAAATAGAAGTTGGAAGCTAAGGCGGGTGGATCATGAAGTCAAGGGATCGAGACCAGCCTGGCCAACATGGTGAAACCTCATCTCTACTAAAAATACAAAAATTAGCTGGGCATGGTGGCAGGCGCCTGTAATCCCAGTTACTTGGGAGGCTGAGGCAGAAAAAAAAATGCTTGAACCCAGGAGGCGGAGTTTGCAGTGAGCTGAGATCATGCCACTGCACTCCAGCCCAGTGAGAGTGAGACTCCATCTCAAAAAATAATAATAATAATAATAAAAAGAAGTTGATGGGTAAACACTCCAGCTTCTCCCACACTCAGTAGAACCATCTCAGTGGCTTAAAACAATGAAGGTTTATTTTTTACTCGAAGTCTGCTATGGGTCCAGGCAACACCCTAGGGTAGCCTCCCCCATGTGGTGACTCAGCATTATGCCTCCACATAATACATGCTTTGATGTATTTTCCACAGTATAGGGAGAGAAAAAGCGAGGCCTGCACCAAAAAGCAGCACTTAAATGCTTCCATGAAGTGGTGGACATCACTGCTGCTCACATTTTACTAGTGAAAGCATGTAACAGGACCATATCTAACTTCAAGAGAACAGAGATGTAAAATCCTCCCACGTTCCCCATAGGAAAGAAGAACTAGATGTCAGAGAAAAGGAGCAATGCCAGCCACACATACTGTGTGCCTTCCTTTGCAACGTGTTTTTTTTTTTTTTTTTTTTCCCTCAACATGCTCTTGAGATTTGTCCATGTTAGGCTTAGTCGATTCATTCTCATTTTTGTCCAGTATTTGTGTGACTATATGACTATAGTTTATTTTCCTACTGGTTTTTAGGCTATTTCCAATTTTTTGTTATAACTAACAAGATTGCTGTGAATATTTTATATGCATAATAAGAATTTCTCTAGGCTATTGTCCTCATTTAAATACTATTTTATGAGGAGGTACACGCTGAGGTATAGGGAGGGGGTCAAGAGAATGTCTGGAGCACTTGGTGTATAGACTACAATATAAAGCCCAGAAATGTACAGAAATCAAAGCCAACACCACAAATACTGTCTATTCATGTTTGTTCTAAATGAATACATTGATATTATTTTCAGAGTGATTTTCTTTCTCCATTGAACAGAACAGACCAAAAAGCCAAGTTTGTTGACAATGCATCATTCAGTTAACAAATGCCAAAATCAGATTTTCTGCATCCTACTCAAACTCTGTTGCAAATTATGAGCACAATTGCAATTTAATGTTACTAATAGAAGACACACCTTTGAAGCCTTCTGCAAATGTCAAGATGAGTGAAGTGTTTGACAAGACAAAGAAGATGAATCAACTCTAATGCTTTCACTTTAGAGTGGGGAGAAAAAAAAAGTAATAATGCCATAAAACATTTCCCCAGAACAAAATGTGCCAGGGAAAAAACTGATGTGATGAAAAGAGGGTAAAAAATTCCTCTCTCTAAAAGTCGAGGACAGGGACAAAGTAATAATGAAAATTCAATTGAGTGAGACTAACTTTGTAACAACTACTGAACAGGAAGGTCAGCAACATAATTGCTTATGTATAGCCAGACCTAATGTTAGTACTGTTGTTTCATAGGGCTTTCCAATGAAGGTAAGGAAATAGCTTTGTCTCAAAGTCATTTTTACTAAATGGCACCTCCTGCTTTGTCTTTTGCTTTCTCCTTATGTTTGTCTGAGTTATCATTTCTTACAACTTTTAAAATATCATGGCTGAGGTCCCTTTTACATATAGCTAAAAAAGCACTCTTCATCTGCTATGTACTAAATGTTTATGTTCCCCTATAAGTCATATGTGGAAGTCCTAATCCCCAGTGTGATGATATCTGTAGGTAGGGCCTTGGAGAGGTCACTGGAGTGAGGTTAGATCATGAAGGTGAGGCCCTCACGATGGGATTAATGTCCTTACAGAAAGTAGAGGAAACACAAGATCTCTCTTTCTGTGATGTGAGGATAGAAAGAAGGTTGCTGCCTGCAAACCAGGAAGTAGGACCTCACTACACACTGAATCTGTGGGCATCTTGATCTCAGACTTCCCTGTCTCCAGAACTATGAGAAATAAATGCTTGTTGTTTAAGCCATCCAGTCTATTGTGCTTTGTTATAAGAGCTCAAACCAAGATACCATCTAAAATTCTCAAATAGTTTAACCATTTGTTTTTCTCAATCGCTGCCCATAAATGAATGGATTACCACTGAAAGACATGCAAGTTCATTATTTTCATAAGCTATACTGAAGTGAAATAAAAGATTATTTGCCTAAACATGGACTTTGCAGACACTTAGGGCACCTACACATCTCATTAAATAAAAGCCTGGCAGACAATGTAATCCCATTACTTTCAAAAAGCACTGTGTTTGTGACCTCCATTTAACAAGAATAAGAAACACAGACAAATAAAAGGGGTGGGGGGAAAGCACAGAATTTTTGGATTATTGCTGATAGATCCTTCCCTAACATTTGCAGGATTGGGGTAGAATACACATGGAGGCCCACATATCATATGTCTTTCTAACAAACTGGAAGACCAGATTTTAATTTAGAATTCTGGGAGTCCTTGATGTTCTAAGTAAGAACATGATCATGTAGGACAAGCCTGTGGCCTGTGGCCATAGTATGCTCTGCTCTCTTCTTTACCCTGACATCCCTGCATTCCATGTTGCAAATTTTCACACACATGTGTAGACACCCTCGCCTGAATACCTCAAGTCCGCCCCAAGCCCCGACAATATAGTGGAGCCCTCTGTATAGTGGGGTTCAGTGCAGGGTCCTCTCTCAGCAGGCCTAAAGTCAGTACTGATTAATGAAATTTCTAATTTCTTTTAAGGAAATTGGCTTTTAAGAACGGAATACACACACAAAATCGTCTCTGTCAGAGCTTCACTCTGGATGATAGTCCTAGCTTGCTTGAAAAGTTTGAGGAGGTGTTAAAAGATTTTTGAGAGGGGTGTGTGAAAAGACAGAAGGATTTTATGAAATTCCCAAGAGGATGATGTAAGAAAAGAATACTCCTAGCTAAAGAAAAACAGAATGAAGATGGGAGCACACCTCTTTAGTATCATTTGCTTATTAAACTTCCTCTCCCTCTCAGTAATTCCTTTCATTCATAATGAAGTTTTTAAAAACAACCTGCTATGCTACAGCACTTAGACGATGAGAAGAAGGAGACAAAGAGAATGTCAACATAAGGGTTTCCATCTTCGATTTTGAAAGCTGCTTGGGAAAATGAGACACTTAAATGCAACAGCAATAGAACAGAATGAGGTGGTTTGTGCTCAAGTACTAAAACACAGAGTGCATGATGAGTTCAGTAAAGGTAGACAGAGCCAGTGTGAAGTGGCCAGGAAAACTCTCTTCAATTCCAGCACAGTTTTGTCAGAATTAATAAGATTTTAGGGTGTCTGGGGAAAATAGCTTTTCCCAGATAAAAGAGCAATACCTCAAGGTTCACATCCTAATTCTATTCCAACTCATTTCTATTAAAATAAAAATAGACAAACTAGCCAGGCAAAGAAAAAACTGAGTATAAGAAACTCAGTGTCTACTTCTAACTGTGCTCAACTTCCTCCAAAGATAATTCATAGACATACACAGAGAACTACCAGAGCCATATACACATTCTATCTTCTCTAGAGGTTTATATTTTTTAATGAGGAATATTAATATTGACAGGTACTTGATAAGATGTCCTTGAATATTTAACAATCACAATGGAGGAGATACGAGGTAAGAACTGTTGACATTAGATACAGGTTAAGTGTTCTTACTGCAGAACAGAAAAGGTCATTTCTTTGGTTGTATGACCCACCTAGAAACTAACCAATACAAGGCTCTGTATTAAACATAAAATTTCAAGATGTCTTTGAGAATTACAGAAGCTAGGAAGAGTACTGATGAAAGTGACTCCAGACTCCAAGTAATAGGAAAAGATGGCACTTTAGGTGGTAAAATTAAAAACTTTAGGGTTCGGATTAGGAATTAACGGATTCATCAAGAATAGGGTCCAGAGAGGAAATGACCTAAGTTTTGTCTTAACACAGAGTAAAATGGAGACTAAAAATAATGTAAAAACAAGGGCAAATGGTCAAGCAGTGCCTACACCATACATTGGAGCAGCGTTCTTTGGGAACAACTCAGAGAAAGGATTAGTAACAGATGTGCAGGTCCCCCATTACTCATTCATCCTAGGGCAGCCTGCAGAGATCTAACAGAGCTGGATGTCAGACTCTGAGCCTGATTAAGGCAGTATTAATCTCTGCCTAAGTGCAATTAGAGGCCAGAACATAGTAGTAATATCACTTGCCAAAACCTTGGCTCCACCTCTATCCTGTCAACTCAGCATTAATGATTGAAAGAAGCACCACGATCTTCAGGATCAGTGAGTTGGAATCTAAACCTTGTGGTTGCAGCCAAATGACATAGAAAACTAGCAGTAGGATCCACTACATCAACCATCATGTTTGTGGAAGTGACTATCACTGTCTTTATACGGGTAGGGGTTGGAGTGGCAGAGATCTAAGCCACCCTTGTAGTAGACCTGGATGGACTGTCATATGCACTGCATCATAACTAATTTCCATAGAGCTTTGCAGACCATCTCCTTTCTGAAAGGCCAACTTGCAGGGTATAAGTCTTAAATAAATTAACCCTTACCTTAAGGAAGGTAATTTGGGTAAAAATGATTCTGGGAGCAAGATTTACAATTTAAGAAAACAAAATATTTCCTTGCCACTTGATTCTTGGTTCAGACTTGTAATTTGTTTTGACATTAAGATGTTAACAGATGTAGCACAAGCAGACACTTGGAAAAGTGCTTGTGAAGTAGCTTCGGCTCTCAAAAACCTCTGTACTGTCAAGAGAAAGAAATGGCCACACTGTTCCAAGGAAGAGAGTCAGAAATGTGTGGATCAGAGGCCTTCCCCCAGCAGCCAAGTTCAATGTGAACTGGCTCAGCTCCAAACTTAGCCACGGTGAGGGAACCCAGCAGTGACCAGCAAAATGACGTAGCTAATCCCAGCTCAGATCAGCCACTCTCTACAGATTCAAAAGAAGTAATTTTTGTTTTAAGGGCTGAGTTCTAGGGTGACTTGTTACACAGCAATAACTAAGTGATACAATGTTCAAAATTGCTTGGAGGAAGTATTTTCCCATTGAGCACAATAAAGAAGGTGTATGAGATAACACTGGAGAACTAAAGGGAAATTCTTTAGCAGTGACATCAGTGAATATAAGGCTATCACAAAGGAAATTAGAGCATCTGAAATGCCAAAAAATACATCAGTATTGCTAATTAGAAGAAATAAATGTCATTTGACAAGGCTCAAGAGACTATCCATGGTTACATGTACCTTTATGTTGTTATTATTATTCCTGAAAGACTAGTCTTCAGTTTGTCCTTGCTAAATCTTTAAGCTAACAAGTTTCCTCACTTCGTATTATAAAACAATATTTCTTTATCTTCCATAATGATGTGTAATGATAGTATTAAGATGATTTATAAGCTACAGAGACTAGGAAAAGACCAAATATGCCCACATTTCCATAGTGCCACAGGTCCATAAAAGTTTTAACACAAATCATGCTGATGGCACTTAACATATTAGTGAACATTTCCATATGGTGGTAAGATCAAAATCTAATGAAATAATCCACTTTGAGGCAAAATTGGTTTATTATTCTGGACATCATCAACCTCAGGAATTTGACAATTTTTAGGTCTAGTACAGACATTAAAAGATTCTTCCTATGTTTATCAATGAAACTCGGTTATTTCTGTAAAAAGGTTTTATCTTACTAGTTCTATTCACCACATAGGATTAGAAGAATCCGGGTAGATATCTAGAATCAGATCGAATCAAGTCAGATATTTCTATGTAAGCTCTGTGTTAGAAAATGAAACTGAAAAAGAAAGGGGGAGAGTTGATGTTTTCGACAAAGAGCATATAATCCAATTATATATTTCAGGTAGATGAGTATTCAAGGGGTAGAATAAAAGAGGGGTGAGTGGTTCTAAGTTAGGAAGTAATTCAGAAGAAGAAAAGGTAATGTTATGCTAGCCATTAGGAAGAGTGCCATGGGTGAAATGGAACATATATTGGGCCTCAGATAGGGGGTAAGATTTCGATTGCCAGAGTGGAGTGAGACAGGCTGCCCCTGCCAAAGGAAGATGGTGGGAAATAAAGGAAAACCTAACATAAATAAATGTTATTAAGTGAAGATTAATCAGAATTCTTATACTACTAGAATGATATCTCTTTAGACAATGAATAAGCATTAATTTCATTCTAATCACACCTACAAAAACAAATGTCCTTTGTGTGATTTACAGTACTTTTAGAAGTCCAAGGACTTCTTTATATTATGAAATACTTATTATCCCCATGAAGCTGAAGTGAGAATTAAGAATATTTTAAGGAAGACAGATAGGTAACAAACCAAAAGACACATGACTTTCCCAAAGTCACCTAACTTCAATCTTCCCTTTTCCCCTTCTCCTAACATCCTTTTTTGTCACACCTTTGAGTCTAAAAAAGCCAGATTGTATATATGTCGTATCTTTAAGAAGTTGAATCACAAAAATCAACAGAATATACCAACTAGTGAGAACCATGAATAAAATTCGCAATAAAATTGTCCTTCATCCCAATATTGGACTTAATTAGGTACCAAATAACCTGATAATCCCTTTGAACATTTGAAAAACATCATTCTTAGCAAACTATCACAAGAACAGAAAACCAAACACCGCATGTTCTCACTCATAGGTGGGAACTGAACAATGAGATTACTTGGACTCGGGAAGGGGAACATCACACACCGGGGCCTATCATGGGGAGCGGGGAGAGGGGAGGGATTGCATTGGGAGTTATACCTGATGTAAATGACGAGTTGATGGGTGCTGACGAGTTGTTGGGTGCAGCACAGCAACATGGCACAAGTATACATATGTAACAAACCTGCACTTTATGCACATGTACCCTAGAACTTAAAGTATAATAATAATAAAAAATAAATTAAAAAAAAAAGAAAAACATAATAAAGCAAAATCTACAATTCTGTTGTAAAAGCTAGCTTTGAGCCACTAGCTGTTCCTTTCTCACTTTCTTATCATACACAAAACCTCTAAATCTTCAATATTTAGACTCCCGAACATATTGCTTTCTGAGAGTAAGTATTAGAATTCACAGAAAGGCTATGGTAATAATATAAATAAGCAGTGAGTTATAAAGCAAGTTTCCCAGTCTCTTCTTGTGACTGTGGGAGCAGGGAGAGACAGGAAGTGTAGGAACTGGGGCAGAAGGAAATCTTGGATCTTATTAATGAAAACATCTTCTCCCTGTGTGAAAATCCCATCCTGAAAGGAGACAGAGCTCCACCTCACAAACTTGTAGCTTAAAACTTTCAAGCTAATATTGCTTTAAGGTCCATCATTCTGCCAGAGGTTGGCAGTACCTTAATTTGTCACTGTCAAGCAGGCAAATTTCTTTAAGGTCTGATTATTGTTTTCTATTCTGCTTTCTCTGGACACATTAGCCTGCTAATACAACAAGCATGCTGGAGCTCAACTTCAGGGACATCAAATAGAGCTCATTACTCTGAACTGCCTGCTGTGTTAACTGTCCTGGAAAGAATGATGTGATTCAGGTAAGGGTATTGGATAGGGCACAGACTGTCCAAATGTTTCTGTGGTCTTTGCTATGATGCTTTCAGGAGAGCATGCTGATGAGCACATATCTGTTTCTCTGACACGGAACACTGAATTTGAAACATTAATTCATAACATATGAAATATGTCATCCTTCTCCCTATTAGAGGGCCCAAATCAATCACTCAGTGAACAGAGAGCTGAAGTATGAGCACAGAGGACTTCTCTCCAGAAGTATCCCCAGAGATTTCATGGTTGGGTCAAAAAACCTCTGTAGAAAATCCCACTTGAGGTTTTCCTTCACCTGCATGCAATTTAAGGGACTTTGTATTAGCTAAGAGACAAGTATAGCAAAAAGCATTAGGCTCAAAGCTCTCCATGTCATGCATATTTTTCCTCATTCAATTCTCTAGCTACTGTTTCAATTTTTTTTTTCACCAAAGAATAGAACCAGGACAAAATTTTTGTGTGGTTTCCTGAAAGGCTTTGGAGAAAATAATACTTAACTCTGACATATGATGTAGGAGTGTGCAGTAAAAGGTTGACAGAAGCCAATATTTACAATGCTATTTAGAGATGATAGGACAGTTAGTTATAAAACCTTCCAAACCCTTTATAATAACTCTCTTCCAGGGGCCCTTGTTATGAGATCAACTTACAGATGGAAATGGTTTTACAACAAAGACATTTAGTGCTTGCATAATGGCAACAAAACAAGATAAACATTTAGAACTTCCTTTGCAACCACCCAAAGAAGGAGGCTCCATGCTAAAGCCTTGCCCAGTGGTTCCAAACCTGGCTGCTCAGTAGAATCACCTGGTGAGATTTTAAGACTCTGATGCCTGTGCTGCATTCCCAGACCAGTTAAATCAGAATCTCTGCAGTATAACTCAAGCATTGAAATTTTTTAAATTAAGTTATAATTTACATACCATTAAATGCACAAACCTTTCATACCATTTGGCAAATGTATACAGCTGTGTAACCTACCCCACCCCACCCCCATCACAATATGGACCATTTCACCCCAGGAAGTTTCCTTAATTCCCTTTACAATCAATCCTCACCTCACCAACCCCTAAAGGTAACCACTGTTCTGATTTTAAAACTATGGATTATTTTTACCTATTCTAGAAATTCATATGAATGGGACCTTATAGCACATACCTTTCATGTTTGGCTTCCCTCACCGTAATACTTTTGAGGCCCATCTATGTTATGGCATATATCGGCAATTTGTTCCTTTTTATCGCTGAGTGATAATCCCTTGTATGACTATATGTGTATTTTTAAAATCCATTCTCCTGCTGATGGACATTCGAATCCTTTCCTATTTGGGGTTATGAATGAGGCTGATAGAGACATTGTTGGGCACATATTTATGTGGATACATACTTTAATTTTCCTTGGATACTTAGGAGTTGAATTGCTGGCGCAAATGGTTAAGTCTTTTGAATTTTAGCCATTCTAGTGAGTATGTAGTGTAGGCATTACTAGTTTTTAAAGCTCCCTAGGTGTTTACAATTTGTAGTTAAGGTTGAGAACCGCTTTTCTACATAATTGTCCCCAGAGAGGATGTCTTGGTCTAAACTATTACAATTCGAAGTGTCCAAAGAGAATGGGTTATCTTATGAGCTAACAAGCCCTCCTTTACTAGAAGTACGAAAACAACTAGTGCAAATCAGGAATGATATATAGGCAATGCTTCTTAATATTTAGTGTCCAAGTAGATCTTCTGGGGATTTTGTATACATGCAGATTCTGACTCATTAGGTCTGGTGTAGGGCCTGAGATTCATTTCCAACAGGCTCCCACATCTTCTCAACGCTGAGGATCTGGAACTCACACTTCGAGTAATAAGGGTATAGAGTCAGTTCCTGTATTAGGTAAGGGATTGGAGTAAAATTGAGATTCCTTCCTAAACTATGATTCTGTAGTCCGATGACATTCACATCCTCCATCCTGATCACTTGCAGGGGCTGCAGTCTCTGAACATTTCCACTTGCATACCTGGACATTATAGTAATGCCAGATCCACAGTAAAATCATTATACTCCCAATTGGCTGCCTGTACAAACCTCCCTGTTCACACTTAACTTTAAAACTAACCTCAAAATCCTGCTTATCAGAGCTCTCATTCTTGCTACGTTGTCCTTTCTCTTTCATGACCAGTCATCAACAAGACTTTTCAAATCTCCTTTAATTTAATTCGGCTCATGTTTGTCAGTCACCCACCTGTGTCTGTGAAAGACACAATAGGAGGTACTGTGAAATTCAAAAGAATAGGCCCCACATTCTAGTGAGGGAGCAGATGCAAACAACTATGCAACAGAAGACAGAGACTGGAAAAGCTCTTCCCATAAGGTTGATCTAGCTTGCACTCCAACTGCTCCCATTGCAAGCTAGGCTGGGGTGTCCACTACTGTAGCAGCCTCTTACTAGAAGGAAGTGGTATCACATTTTTCACATCCAAACTTTCTGCACACTCCATATGGGCCTGTTTTCCCGAAGAAGAACTTTCATAGTATTATTCCTTTGCTCAAAAGCCTGAAGTATTTTCCCATCCTAGTGCTCACCACTTCGTCTAAATCCCTCCACCTGGCTTTTAGGATTCTTTGTAATTTGTTACCAACCTGCAGATAATATAGAACTTCTTGCTCCAGAACAAATTAAATCTCACCTATTCAGTGAGGCCTTCCCTGACCAGTAATAGACTCCAGGGATCTCTCCCTCTTCTCAAATCCTCAAGTGCCAATAAGTCAATGTAAAAAGAAATTTAGCCTTTCATTGTTTAATGATCTTATTTTTTTTAAATCGTCACATATGTGGGGTTTTTTCTTATTTAAATAAAGATCCACGAATATAGGGTACTTGCCCTATTCATCCATCATATTCCACAGAGCACCCTGTTAGTGTTCATTGGAAGAAGAGAAGAGATAGTTGGGAAAGGAAACTAATATTAACTAAAATTTTCCTATTAGTCAAATACCTTGGGATTTGCTTCATAAAGAGCAACTTACTGAATACAACCATCGCAGGAGGTATTAGCCTCCCTTGAAACTGACTTGGGTAACTCACAAAGAATGGTTCTGGGACCAGCAGCATCACCTGGAAAGTTTTTAATAAATGCAGATTTTTGTGTGCCCTCCCACCCCACATATACTTAATCAGAAACTGGGAGGGGAGTTTCTGATTAAGAAAGTTTGTGCTTTAAAAAATGCTCCAGTTGATTCTGATACAAATTAAATTTTGATAATCGCTGACTTAGAGTTTGAATAAATTAACCAAAGTCAAATAGCCTGTTAGTTACAGACCTGTTCAGTCTGAGACCAAAAACCGTTCTCCTAATTACATCATAATGTTTCCTTGACCAATTAATTAATAGGCTCTTCTGGATAACATAGAAAGTTATGAGTCTATTTGTTTCCCATTTTTAGACTCTAGGGTAAAATTTTCATTTAAAAGGTGATTTAAAAAATTAAAGTATGCCCTAAAATGACTGTAGCTGTAGGAATTATTATAATACAAGACCTTCATATTGCTTCTGTTAACATACACGTAAATTTCCAGGAGGCCAGAAGCACCCAATGACTAAGAAAATTGGAATTTAGTCTCTATCCTAAGCCTTTGTGGTCTGACAAGTAGTTGTACATAAATTAACATCAAAATAATACAATGCCAGCATTTGAAAATAGAATAAATGCTAAATGAGGACTTTATCTTCATTTTAGTCAAATATTCCGCAGAGTGATTGGTAAAGACTGCCTGAGCTTTTAATGGGAACAATCTCACTTGCCTTAATCATTAGATGAAGGGGAAAAATATCTACATTAATCAAGTTCTATTGCTTTGCCATTCTCTTAAAGAGACTCTGTAATCTCAAAGGCCTCCTCAGAAAGCCCACCAGAAAAGCCTTACTCACAAGCTAGATTTCATGAATCATCTTTCCAACACATGATAACAGATAAGTGAGGCAGTATCTTACAATAATCTTTATACTTTAAAAAATCATTATTTTACAGCAGTTAAGATCAGATTAGCATTTTATTAGAATCTAAAAAAGACATGATTCTACAAAAGTTCACTTTTTTCATTTCATGTGAACTGTTCCCTAAGCTTTTGTGTTTACATATAAAAAATATATGATTGCACTCCATATAAGTTGCTGTTATCAAAAAGTTAACATCATAGCAGTTGTGTCTGTGATGCTACATGGACTTTTAGTGCTAGCTAGGTAAGGCTTTAGTATACCAACCCAATAGGCAAGACTTCTGAACATACTGCCTCTTAACATACCCAACTGACTGCCATGATGGAATAAATAATTGAGAGAGATGGAAAGGACCTTAAAGATCATTTTAAGTTCCCTTATTTTGCAGGTGATGAATCTTAAGCCCAGAAAATGAGGGTGACTTCTTTCTGGCCATCGTCCATGGCAGAAGAACCTGGAATCCAAATCTCCTGACTCTTACCTTGCTGGGCTCACTTTACAATACACTCTAGAATGTCAGTGCAATTCATTACTTCCTCGCCCAAAGAGTTTTGAAAGGAACTCATCCATGTGATCAAAGAAAGGTTAGATAAGGTTTCTCAGTTTGACTCATGCCTTTAGTAATGAAGAAAAGTGTCAGAATGGCCAGGGATATTATTCCCTAGTCTCCAAGTTCATCCAGAGGGAAGAAAATTTCCACTCCACTCTACAGCAGGAAAGAAAAAAAGAAGGAATCCACTCAGCTTCTTACTCTATACTCCCTCCTCAGGCACACCTCCCCAAAGGAGGGATGAGGAGTTTCTTGTCAAAATGACAGAACTGGGAGGTACATGTTGACTCAGGTTCTTCCAGGCTTGCTTCTTTCCAAAGCTCCTGTCCTCAAGACATACATAATTGTCTCATTTTTATTAATTTAAGCCGATATTTTTACTTCCATTTACCTAATTCATAACCTATTTTTCAGTGAGGAAATAAGCTGAAAATAACCCCCTCAAACCTCAGTAAGTTCAAAGTTTTCATCTATTGGAAAGTCATCTATAACAACAACAACTGCTGTTACTACTACTGCTGCTACTACTACTACTACAACAAAATTTGGTTCCAGATTATTAAGAAAATTGAGGCATAAAAGAAAACTTAAAAGCCTTTACATAGTAATACAGGAGGCTATCTTCATAGCATCAGGATAAGACAGGATTTTCATAACTAAATCTCTAAAATCACAAACAGCACTGAACAAAAGGAAAAGACTGATGAAACTGAGCTACATTAAAATTAAGATTTTTTCATCAAAATACACCATAAAAAAAGAAAATAATCCATAAGTCTTATAACCAAAGGACTAATATTCAAAATATACCAAAAACTTCCATCAGTCATTAAAAATAAAACAAAAGCAACCCAATAGAAAAATTATCTAAAGACATAGGCACTTTATAAAACAGGAAATCCAAATAGCAAAGAAATACAAGAAAAGATACTCAAGTTCATTACTAATTAGGAAAATGTAAATTAAAACAACCTGCAATTAAATATTGGGCAGACAGACAAAATTTAGAAATCTAACATTACCAAGAGTTGCAAAGGAAATGAAACAATAAAAATTCTCATTCACTACCAATGAGTGCATAAATTTTGAAATACAACCACATTGAAAAGTGGTTCATCATTACCTAGTACAGTTAGATATGTCTCGTGCAAAACATCACCACAAATTTTTCCTATTTGTGTAGGCATGCCCCCTTTTCAATATGGACTTGCAGCTCTGCCATCCATAGGTAGAGTCTATTTCTCCGAATTCTTTATTCCAGGTTGGCCTTATGACATGCTTTGACTGCTGTAGTAGAATGAGATGGATGTGATGAAGTGGGAATATTGAATACTGAGCCTAGGTCTTGCCCCCTTGCTGTCACATGACTGATAAGCAAAAATAAATAAATAAATAAATAAATAAATAAATAAATAAATATTTTTAAAAAGCTAGTCCTTGATGAGTAGAGACCACATAGAGAAAGAGGTCTGACTGACAGTCAGCAATGACAGCAAGACATATGAATGAGGCAATCTTGGGCCATCTCATTCTAGTTGAGCTGCCAGATGATAGCAACCACAGGAATGAACCCAGGAGAGACCAGAAAAAGAACTGCCTAGGTGAAGCCAGCCTAGATTACTGACACACAAAATTTATAAGCAAATAAAATGGTGGTAGTTCTAAGTTACTACACTTATGATGGTTTTTACACAGAAACAGATAACTGATTCATTACTCATATCCTTTGACTCAGACTCCACTCATTTTACATCCTAGAGAAACTCTCAAGAGAAACACAATTTCCCCAGGAGACAAACAGAAAAATGTTCATAGAAGTACTATTTATCATAGTCCTGATATGTTTTGGCTCTATGTCCCCACCCAAATCTCATCTCGAATTGTAATCCCCATAATCTCCACATGCCAAGGGAGGGACCTGCTGAGTGGTGATTGGATCATGGGTTCAGTTTCCCCCATGCTGTTTTCATGATAGTGAATGAGTTCTCATGAGATCTGATGGTTTCTTAAGTGTTTGACAGTTTCTCCTTCACATTCTCTCTCACCTGCCATCATGTAAGACATGCCTGCTTCCCCTTCCACCATGATTTGTAAGTTTCCTGAGGCCTCCCCAGCCATGCAGAACTGTGAGTCAATTAAACGTCTTTCCTTTATAAATTACCCAGTCTCAAGTATTTCTTTATAGCAGTGTGAGAATGGACTAATAAAAGTCCAAAACTGGAAAAAATCAAATGTCCATCCACAAGAATAGATCAATAAATTGTGCTATGTTCATAACACAGAATACTTTACAGCTTTATAATTAACCTTGATCTGTACATATATTGCATAATTCTCCTGTATGTATATTTTATAATTTTCATAATGAAATAGTCATCTTTATACTTAGTGAAATAGGTAAGCAATTTAATGTTCAGAGGCAACCAGTATATAGAAACGCAGATGCCCAAACATCACTGATGCCTTGGGATGGCTGGTAAATAAACTTTAGCAAAGATAGATGAGGCTGATTTACCAGGAAGGGAAAGGGTTCTGATTTAATAGAATTTGTCATCTACCTTGACATCAGGCCAAGTAATGCATCCCCCAGGTTTTTGACCTCCTGCACAATTCCTCACAGCATTAATATACCTGGTGGCAGGGATAACAGTCAGTTTGGCTCACAGAGAAAATGCTCAAAAGGAAAGCAGAAGATTCAATCATGCCCCCTTCCTGCAGGTAAGAATAGAAAACAAAAATAAGATGCCATGCTCCTCTGCCACTCCCAAGAATCTAAAGAACTAGTCCTTTGAGAATTAAAATATAAAACGACACATGATATATTAGAGTACATGTATTCAGAGTCATTGTGGTAGATTGGAACACTTTAGCTACTTTAGTAAGAGTATACTTCTCCAGTCTACTGATGCTGAGCTTGGACCTGTGACTTTATTTAGTCAATAGATTGTGGGGAAAGTGACAGTGTGACAGTTCCAAGCTAAGGCCTTAAGAAACATCCCGTTTCTGCTTGCCATCTTGTGCTCCTGTCATCTGCCATTAGAAGAGCATATTCCAGAGAGCCATGACCTCTCTAGCCTTGGCCCCAGAAGACAGAAGAACAGATTTGAACCTGACCAGAAGTCTGGTGTCCAATGTGGCCCAGTCAAGTTCGGCCTAGATCAGCTGAATCATGGTTGACCTACAGATCTAGGAGCTTGAAAATAAATGTTTGGTGCCATAACCACTGGATTTTCAAGTTGTTTGTTTTGCAATAAAAACTACTACAGTCATCTCAAAAGAAATAACTTCTCCCAGGCCAATGTCTATAAGAATGGGGGTGGTCAGCCACAGAACACGGAAAAAAGAAACTCTAAAAGGCAAATATTGTACCTATCCAAGACAAGATCTACCACAAGGAGTGAGGTAGATCAGACCCAAGGACACAACCTCTCTGATCTATGTGTGCAGGCTTATGTTTAACAGGGAAGTTATTACAAACATTAAACATTCATACTATATAACCAACTCTTTTTGTTCTGATTCCATGCTCACCAAAGAACCCTGTGAATGTAATTTGGCTTCATGTGTAGTTTGCCTGCAGAGACAGAATATGCAAGTTGTTGGAATAATTAAGCAATGTGATATATGTAAATAAGCATGTCCAGAGCCTTGAACACAAAAGAGTTCTATAAATTGTAGTTTCCCTATGTCCTTCCCAAAGTCCACTGGCACCCTCTCCCAAATGAAGGCAGCATTTCCCACCAGCCATGGCAGGAACCCAATCTTGTTCAGACTCATACTTTAGATTCTATTCTTTGCCACTTGGGTCGTTTGACATAAGACAGATCAGATTACTTTCCTAGAATCACATCTTTAATGTATGTTTTGCCCCTTAGAAAGAAGACTTTCACAAAGAAACATGAACATATTTCCAGTATCTGTAACCATACATTTAATGAGAATTGCCAGAAATATAAATAGATCTGAAATCAAACCTACAGTTCTTTGAATGCCTGATGAGAGGCTCCCTCCTTATTTAACAAAATGATTTCATTAGGTATGAATCTCCACTCTCAAAGAATGTTAACTGCAACAACCTGCGTATGGCTGAAACCTTTTTCTATTATTCATATGTAACTCTTGTCATAATAAATGAGTTGCAGAGTCATAAAGGCAGTACAAAATTTGTACAAGTTCCAAAATATGCAACAGTATAGGTAACAATTTTTGTCATCTTTTGGTGTCCAAGTGAGGATATATAAACTGAGTAACAAAGCCTCAGAATTTAAAGACCTACTTATATTTCACATAATTTGTTGTTTTCATTTGCAGTATATTTGGTTATTCTTCATTGTCATTCAAATCTGGGAGAGAGCAAATACATCCATTTTATGTGCACAAAATGTGTAACCCAGGAAATCTATATGAATCCATCTCTCAGAATTGCCATGATGTCACAGATAAAACCTAGAACTCTGATACTCTTTCACATGACTAAGTAACTCCCTTACACTCTTAAATTTAGTTGCTAAGAAATAATATTGTGCAGAAATGCTGGTAACAATTATTAAAGTAAAAGTTCCTACTACATGTGCACTTTATATATCACTGAAGCTCCTGTGATCCAAAGTGACATATTGATAAGCTCCTGGGAGTACATGGCAGCAAACACATTGGACTCATTAATCAGGAGGTGGCTCAGTTAAAGCAAAGATAGACCATGAGACAGAGGCCAAAGAAGAAACACAAAGTGGAAAGGAGCAGTGTTGCCTTGCTCTGCATAGGCATTATTCAAGAAATAGATGCTGAAGTTGCTTGCAGTAACTAAGTCACCCTAGTCCCAAGAAGCCCTGAGTAAGCCATCTAGTCTGTCCTTTTGCTTCCCACTGAGAACCCAATCAGAGCATTCCACATAAAGTAAGAATAGCAGATTTTTTTTTTTCAAATTTTGGATGCCTCTGGGGCTCCCTATGCATAACAAACAAACAAATAAGGCTGCTGTTCTTCAACATATAATAATCAAATGTTCATGGAAAGCTCAGGAATATAACTCTTATTGTGTACTCATTAAATACTACAGCAAAAAGTATCTCCACTTCACAGAGAATAAAACAGATTTAAAGAGGTTAAATTTCTCAGGGGCACATTACTAATAACTGGCCAAAAGAACTTTGATCTCAGCCTTGTCTCACTCTTCTTGTTCTTTTCAATATAATGCATGCAGAATCAAGCATCGTGTATTAACACATGACATTCCATTTTATAATTTGAAAAGTTGCCTTTATCTTATATTGCTTGTATTAAATTATTCTTTACAGTAAACAAATTAATTTGGGGAGTAGAAGAATCATTTTGTGGTTGTTAATACATGTACTAGCTTTGATTACTCTTTCATTCCTTTCCAAATAAAACCACCACACTTTTAACGTAACTTTAACATCCCTGGTGATTATAACCTGTCTGGAAAAGTTTGTTGTTCTTAGAATGTCATCTTTGATCAACTGGAAAATTCTTGGCCATTCTCTAAGGGTCCTAGTAACAATCAATACATTTTTTTACACTATTGACTTTCTGAAAGCTTGTGGTAAGCCTGAATGGCTTTGGTTGTAATCACAAAAGCCAGACACTATTTGTCATTATTTTGCTATGCAGAATTTTGCTGGCTCTTTCTTTTCTTCATCAGCATGTCACATAACACCTTCAAGGACAGAATGCAAGGTAGAAGTTTTGGAACCTTTTCCCTCAGTCTTCCAGGAAATCTTTAACCTTTTGGCAGTGAAAGTGCTGAGGTTCATAAGATTTCCTTGAGCAGCCAGCACAAAAGGAGAATTACTGTTGCAATGTTTAAAGGCCTACAGATAACACTAAACCACAGAGCCCATCTCCTTTATAGTTACACATTCGTTACATCTGGATACATTGGCCAGCAATGGAATATCTGCCCCTATCTGAGGGGGGAAGACACAGTCATCAACCCCCAGCATAGTGCATTAATCATCTCCACTAACAGCAAATGTGGGATTCCTCTTTGTATTTCATATTCTAAGTAGTAAGTTCTGCTGCCTCTTGACAAATCAAATCATAGCTAATACATTTCTCTCTAGACTTATGGGGCATTAGCTAACAACCATATGCTGAAAGTCATTGTGCTCTCTGAGTCAGTATTACAATAAGCAATTTTTAAAAGAGGGCTGAGTAAGAAGAGAACATAGGTTCAAGAGTGGTAAGGGATGATGTATGGGGAGAGAAAGAAAAGAGGAGGGAGAGAGAAAGGGAAAAAGAACATGCACAGAACAGTAGGAAGGGATGGAGGAAGGAGTAAAAGAAGGAGAAAGCCATTGAACATGATTAATTTGATAGATAGTATATAGAAAGGTAAAGTTTGGGGTAAAGGGCCAATTACTTCCCTAGAGTCACATCTTTATCATGTGTTTTGGCCCTTAGAAAGAAGACTAGACTATCAATTATGCAGCTTGGAAGGAAGCTTTATATGCCTAAAATCAGTTCTTAAACCCTTTTCATCAAACCAGAATAAAAGAGGGCAAAATGAATAGATATGTCTCTCCTTACTCCCACATTTATTTATACTCTTCTCCCTCAAGTTGCATATTTTATGACTTATTTCCTGTTTCAAAACCCCTTTACGTCTTTTTCAACATGACTTTACCTAGAAAAAGATATGATAAAAGAATTAAAAGAAGTCCATGGTATTATTTATCCAAACTCTCCTAAAAGGTGCCCCCAATGTATGCAAGTAAATTGACAACATAGAGAAAGGACAAGCAAACAAGCAAACAGAAACTTAACAGCATATAGAAGAATGTACCTTTAAAAATGAAATTATTGGCACAGTTTTCCCACCTACAAATAATACCTTTCTTCTTATTTCCAAAATTTCTGAAGGCTGTTCTAACCTTTTAGGTACAAATACTATGACTTTACAGTCCATAAGAATTTAATGTCATCATTTTTGAGAACTTTATTAGGCTGGGAGAGTTTTATATCCTATGATGGCTTTCTATGATATGTTCATTTCTTTCAGACTCCAATACAGATGAACCTGTACCTCTTCCAAAGTTAAAGGAAGTCAGAGGACAGGTGTTAAATAGAAGGAAAAAAAAAACTGAATGTATTTGCTTGCCTAGCAAGGGAGAGCCATGTCCCTCAGTTGTGTATCCAGAATAAATTAAGAGTTAAATATATAGGGAAAAGGAAGAAAAGTATTCCAAGTAAGGCAACATTCTGGATTCAGTTCTCTGGTTGTCTTACAAGGTAAATTGTGAACTATTGCTTGAGTTGATGCTTTAAGATTTCACATTACTGCTGCAAGGAAGTCTGGTTTCAAACAAGTCTGAAATGAAGATGTAAAAACCAGTGGGGACTGGGAACAGGATTATATGAGCATGCTTGAAGCCTAGCAAAGAGTTTCTTTAAAATGAACAATGCTTCAATTTGTCAAATACAGGTTTGTATTGATACTCTTTGTTTGCATGTGTAATTCTCAAAGCTTATTTTAACATCCCTACTGCCAAGAAAAACAAATGTGAATGCTCAATGATATGGTTAGGTTGTGTCCCCACCCAAATCTCATCTTGAACTGTAGCTCTCATAATTCCTACATGTCATGGAAGGGACCCAGTGGGAGGTAACCGAATCATGGGGGCAATCTGTCCCATGATGTTCTGTGAAGTATCATGAGATCTGATGGTTTTATAAAGGGGAGTTCCCCTGCACATGCTCTTTGCCTGTCATCATGTAAGATGTGACTTTGCTTCTCATTCACCTTCCACCATGATTGTGAAGACTCCCCAGTCATGTGGAACTGTGAGTCAATTAAACCTCTTTCTTTTATAAATTACCCAAACTCAGGTATGTCTTTATTAGCAGCATGAGAACAGACTAATACAGTAAATTGGTACTGGGTAGTGGGACATTACTATAAAGATACCCAAAAATGTGGAAGTGACTTTGGAAGTAGGCAATAGCCAGAGGTTGGAAAAATTTGGAAGGCTCAGAAGAAGACAGGAAAATGTGGGAAAGTTTGGATCTTTAAAAACTATTGAACAGCTTTGACCAAAATACTGATAGTGATATGGACAGTAAGTTCTAGGCTGAGGTGGGCTCAGATGGAGATGAGGAACTTGTTGAGAACTGGCGTAAAGGTCACTCTTGCTTTGCTTTTGCAAAGAGACTGGCGGCATTTTGCCCTGCCCTAGAGGTCTGTGGAACTTTGAAACTTGAGAGAGATGATTTAGGGTATCTGGTGGAAGAAATTTCTAAGCGGCAGTGTTCAAGAGGAAGCAGAGCATAGAAGTTAGGAAAATTCTAAGCCTTATGATGTGATAGAAAAGAAAACCCTAAATTCGGAGGAGAAATTCAAGCTGGCTGCATAAGTCTCCATAAACAACAAGGAGTCCAATGTTAATCCCCAAGACAACAGGGAAAATGTCTCCAGGGCATGTCAGAGACCTTCAAGACAACCCCTCCCATCACAGTCCTGAAGGCCTAGGAGGGAAAAATAGTTTCTTGAGCTGGGTATAGGGCCCCCATGCTGTGTGTAGCCTAGGGACTTAGTGCCCTTCGTCACAGCTATAGCAGCCATGGCTAAAGGGGCCAGGGTACAGCTCAGGCCATGGTTCCAGAGGGCGTAAGCCCCAAGTCTTGGCAGCTTCCACGTGGCATTGAGCCTGTGGGTGCACAGAAGTCAAGAATTGAGGTTTAGGAACCGCTGCCTAGATTTCAGAGGATGTATGGAAATGCCTAGATATCCAGGCAGAAATTTGTTGCAAAGGGTAGGGCCCTCAGGGAGAACCTCTGCTAAAGCAGTGCGGAAGGGAAATGTGGAGTTGGAGTCCCCCCACAGAGTCCCTACTGGAGCACTGCCCAGTGGAGCTGTAAGAAGAGGACCACCATTATCTAGATCCCAGAATAGTAAATCCAATGACAGCTTGCACTGTGCACCTGGAAAAGCTACAGACACTCAATGCCAGCCTGTGAAAGCAGCCAGGATGGGGGCTGTACCCTGCAAAGCCACAGGGACAGAGCTTCACAAGGCCATGGGAGACCACCTCTTGTATCAGCATGATCTGGATGTGCAACATGGAGTCAAAGGATATCATTTTGGAACTTTAAGGTTTAATGACTGCCCTATTGAGTTTCAGACTTGCATGGGGCCTGTGGTCCCTTTGTTTTGGCCAATTTCTCCCATTTGGAGTGGGTTTATTGGCCCAATGCCTAAATCCCCATTATGTCCAGGAAGTAACTAACTTTCTTTTGATTTTACAGGCTCATAGACGGAAAGGGCCTTGCCTTATCTCAAGTAAGACTTTGAGCTGTAGACTTTTGAGTTAATGCTGAAATAAGACTTTGGGGGACTGTTGAGAAGGCATGATTTGTTTTGAAATGTGAGGACATGAGATTTGAGAGGGACCAGGGGCACAATGATATGGTTTGGTTGTGTCCCCACCCAAATCTCATCTTGAATTGTAACTCCCATAATTCCCAAGTATTGTGGGAGGGTCCTGGTTGGAGGTAATTCAATCACAGGGGCAGTCCTTCCCATGCTGTTCTGGTGGTAGTGAGTAAGTCTCAAGAGATCTGATGATTTTATAAAGGGGAGTTCTCCTACACATGCTCTCTCTTTGCCTGCCGCCATGTAAGTTGTGCCTTTGCTCCTCCTTCACCTTCCGCCATGATTGTGAGGCCTCGTCAGCCATGTGGACCTGTGAGTCAATTAAACTTTTTTCTTTTATAAATTACCCAGTCTCAGGTATGTCTTTATTAGCAGCATGAGAACAGACTAACATACTCACGATATAAAATGTGTTATAGGAATATTTCATTTAATTCTTACCACAACCCAAAAGGTACTATTAACCCAGCAGGGTAAAGATTATTTTCCTAAAGTGGATTTGTTAGGTCAGTACAAATATACAAATGTCCACTTACAAAGATAAATCAACTAATATTAGCAATAGAAAACAACCTAGTGATTGGAGGTCAATTTAAGTAGTGGCATTGGAGACTGAATGAAACTTCCATTCTATCTGACTCACTGTAACAAAAATCTGTGTCAGAGGGGCAGGACTTCTTGGGTTGCATTTGCTGACACTGAGTGTGGAAAAGGTTTTCATTCTAGGAAAGATTGGCTTTACCCTAGGTCTTAATTCCTACTTCATATTATTATTTATAACCCATGACTTGTCTCTCTTATAAGATAGTGAATCCCTTAAGGTCGTTATCTTCTCATAATCTTTCAGAAAAGTTGTTCAATAAATATTTGTGAAATGAATACTTCCAAACTATCCATTCAAGTATATATTACAATCTTAATATGTAATTCACATCAGACTTGTCTGGGTTATACAGGTAGTGAAAATTCTATTCTGCCCTTCCTGGACTTATATTCTAGTAGGGAGACATGCATGCCAATAAACAAGTAGAAGTAAATAAGGTACTTCCTATGATGGAGGTGTTCGGCAACCATAACGGGGACCTAGAAGATGCTGCCCCTTAGTTTGCTTGGGAGTGAAGGAGAGCTGGGTGGGTTGAAGGGGAAAAGGATAAGAGTTAACATAGATTCTATCCAGCCAAGGCTGAATAGCTCATACAGTTGCAGCAGGAATGAGAACTCTCAGTGGGTACCTTGAAGAACAAGTTAATTCAGTGAATAGAATGTAATAGACAGGGAAGTATAGAATTTTATAATGAAGAGCACTGATCTCTGAGCCAAAAGACCTAATTCTAGTTACAACTCTGCTACTGAATTGCTGAATTAACTAAGATAAATTACTCAGGCTTTCTAAAGCTGTGAAATATGGGTAGTAAACATGTCTCACAGTCAGTATTAATTGCCCTGGATGAATTTGGTTGTCTGATACTGCATTCTCCACTGAAAGCAATACTCTCTCTCTCCTGGAAACTATTCTTTTCTCTACGCTAACTATGTGGTTCAAGTAGAAGTCCCCAACTCTTTATGAATGGCCCTTTTGACCACACATGACTAACCCAGTATTGCCCAGTGATCTCGAACATGGACTCTTAAGTCAGATTTCCTGAGTTTGAGTCCTGTTCTAGCTACTTTCTAACTGTGTGACTTCGATTAAATTATCAACCCCTTAAGTCTCAGCTTTCTTAGATGTGAAGTGTGTATAATAAGTAATACATAATCTAAGTAAGTTACATGTAAACCACTCACCATAGTACTTAGAACATGTTAAATATTCATTAAGACCCATTACTAGTATTATATCATCATCATTTGAGCCAAGGAGATTTGGGCAGCCATGTTCCTGGGTATATAGAAGAAGCCAGTAGAAAAGCAGAGACAGGAAATAGACTCCTTGATTCCAAATATTCTATTTGCCACTCCACATTTCCAGCCTCCCTTCCAGTTAGACTGGTGTCACATGACTAGTTCCAATCATCCCTGAATCCCAGCTTGACCTCCAGCTTCCCATGCTTTTGGATACATGATCCAAAAAAATTCTTTTTTGCTTCACTAGTTTGAGTTAGATTTTTGTTTCTCGCAATCAGAAGTCTCAACACAATGAATATGGAAAGCTGGGAAAATTTAAAGTTCCATGCAAATCAAGATGTAATTACTTTAAAATTTTAATGTGTTTGGGACACTATTTACAAACCTCACATTTCTTTTCTAAGTACAGTTTAATTTCTTTGCCTCAGTGCCACAGGAACCACTGCAAATAACTACAAGAATGAAATGGAGAGTCTGCCTGCAAACACAGGGTAAAAGCTGAATCAACGTTGTGACCTCTGTTTTTTCACTTTTTAAAATACTTTGCTGACACTTGTAAAGTTCAAGCTGCAGGAAAAAGGTGTTTTAATGTTAAGATTTCCCTATGTTAAGAATTGTATTATTATTATTATTTTTTACTTCTCAATACAAAGTGAAAAAGTTCTTTAAATATGTTCAAAGTGCAAACTGGGGTTAAAGTAACAAGCTGTCTCTACAGAATACATATTATGTTGGTGGTTCCTTAATTTTAGTATGTATTAGAGTCACCTAGCGGGCTTCTTAAAACACGGATTTCTGAGCTCCACCTTCAGAATTTTTGATTCAGTAGATCCCGGACAGAAGCCAAAAATTTGTTTTTCTAACAAGTTCCCAAGTTATGCCAATGTTGCTTGTCCAGGGATCATGCTTTAAGAACCACTGCCTTAAGTAAGTAATTCATTGGAAACATTTAACCTATAGAAGACCAAGCTAAGAAATCTGTCACCCTTACATTGTGGCCATATTTCCTGTTTAAAGAGCAAAGTGCATGTTTAAAAAGTTAAGTTTTAAATGTTCTCTGTCCTACAATTAATTTTGCCATTGCCTTCAAAATATATGCCTTTGTTTTTCCATGATTTCATATGGATGCTTAAAAATCAGTATTTACTGGTTAAATCAGTATACTCATTTATTGCTCATGGTGGCATAAGTTACTTTTGAAGAGCAACGGCAATACAAAGATGTTAATACCTTTTAAAATAATAATTCCACTCAGGAATATTAAATAGAAGAAAGGTATATACACAAATGTTAATTATAAGTTTTATCCATAGTAGCTATAAATAAGAAACTATATAAATGCCCAACTTTAGGAGAACAGTTTAATAAATTAGGTTCCACAGAAACAATGTACCATTATGCAACCACTGACACGACGATTAATATAATATAGAAACATAAAAAATAATGATTTAATACCAAATATAGAATAATGCTAAAACTATGTAAAGATGAATTCACATATGAAAGTCAAGAAGCAAAAATTAAAAAGATGTTTGCTGGTGGTTAGTGGGCTTTCTCTTTATTTTACACACTGGTTATTAAGACTTCGTTATCTCTCAGCTTCAAACTGCTGGTGTATACTGATCCGCGAGGCTAAAGCTGGGACTCTGCGAATCCCATTTCAGCTCCGCCAGTGGCTCCCTTTTATTCCCTACCACTAGGGGGCGTTAGAGGGAGACAATAAGTTCGAGGAGTAAAAAGGACTTGCTTTCTCCTGTTTCTTGTTTGGAGTCATCCCAACAATGATTCTTTACCCCACCAGGGGCACTTAGTTCTAGTTTGTAGTTTTTTTTCATGTATCCAAAACCAGCCTCATTGTACCCCCTCAGACGCCAGTACCAAATGGCTGGCACCCCGTCTTCACAGGTCTGAGTCTCAGTTCTTTCAGACTCCTCCAAGGTCCAGTTTTGATCATTTCAACCTCTTTTCTTTGTTCACATAGTCCTGGGAGCTACAGGAAGTAATAGTTTCCTGCTGTTACTACCACTGTTTATACCTCCATGCCCTCACATTGTCTTTTAGGTTCTCTAATACCTGATTAACAATTAGGTTCTCTAACGCCTGATTAACAATTCTTTTGATTTAACAATTATTTTGATAATCCTTTTGATTAATTTCTGTCAATCAAAACACTTGTGTATCTTTCTCCAGAGTGAACCATAATTGATAAACTATCTTCTACTATTGCACTATATTGTCTTTTAAATAAAAAAGAAAACATGTCAAGTCTCACCAATAAATGAAAAATAACTGAAAGAAACTGTAAATATTTAACCAAAATGCTTTTATTATCTGGAGAAGACAAATAAAATATTCTGACACTCACATAGCTTTGCCTTATGTCAGACAATTAACATGAGGCACTTTTGATCTTTGCAGGTTGATTTTAGTGTTTACATTCATTCTCAAAGTAACCCATGGAGCTGATATGGAACGCCACACCACAAAATGGCACGTAAACAGACTAATCTGCAGCTCTGCCCATTCAGTGAATACAGAGCACCTTCTATGGGCCAGACTCTGCTATGTGATGGGAAACAAAGCTCACACCCACAGGAAAACCACTAGTTAAAAGATTATGTGATAAATGCAGTGATAGAAATAGGCCCAGGTTGCTATGGAAACAGAAGGCATGTTTTGTTTGTTCAGACTACTTTCTCTGGTACCTATTACTTCAACAACAGTGAGAAGATTTTAGCTGGAAGGAGAAGAGGCAAAAATGCATTCTAGGAAAGGTATCCAACTGGTAAAGGGCATGGAGGTCTGAAAAAGGATGGCATACTTGAAGATCTGCAAATAGTTTATGACAGTAACAAGTTTGGCATGCAGCAAAGAGATGGACCTGGTTCTGCTGGTAAAGGAATTTGGAATCACTGATGGATTTTTAAACAATAGTGTTGATCATTTTAGGACACTTTCTGCCTAGCATGGATTTTGACAATTGGCACATTGAGAGGATTCCAAGGCCTGCTGTCAGTATAAGCGGGATATGTCCCTGGCTGGTTCTTAAGCTGCCTTTCATCTTCCCATTCCATGATCCATCTCTGTTTGCTCTGTATCGATTACTACTTAATGTCTCCAAATCCTTGTTTGCTCTGGCCCTTATACTTTGACATCTCTATTGATTACATTTTCTCTGCCTCAAAACCATCCCACTTCTTTCCTCTCATGGCTTGCCTCCTATTCCATGGTGCTGTGCTTGTTCTAGGCAGGACTGGTCACATTTGATCTATTCAGTTTGGTCCTGTTAGACTCTCTAGACTCCTTGGCACCTAATCTTGATTCCAGAGATCCTTCCCTTCAAAAACCCTGTGACAGAGGGTTAGATGTGGAAATAGTATTGAATTTGGAACTAAACAAACCTGAGTTTACATCTCTGCCACATTTATTGGTTTGCTCAGACAGTGCTCCCCAAATATTCTATTTGCAATCCCACATTTCCAGCCTCTCTTCCAGGTAGACTAGTGTTAACATGACTAGTTTTGGCCAATGGACAAGCAGTTAGGAATAGTGTTTCTCACCTACCACTTCCACCTTTGCTTTCATGGAAACCTGTTCCAGATTATTTCGATACAAGGTGGCAGAGCCTTCATCATCTTGAGTCTCTTAATAACTGTACAGAGCAGAGCCCCCCACCAACCCACATCTGATATGTAACATCAGTGAGAATAAACACTAAAAGCACAATAAATCTTTACTGTGTTAAACCACTTAGATTTCAGGGATAGTCATTTCCACATAATAGCCATCCTATCTTGATGAAATTATGCAGCTTTAGACAAGATATGTAACTTTTGTCCTCAGTTTTCTTATCAGAAAAACATAAATTACCTACTGTTCTACATGTGTGTCTATAGCATGAATTAGTTCATATGCAATTGATAAAATGGGGAATTACACATAATATAGAAGTCAGGTTGGTATATGCATCATTTTTCCAAGCACAGTAATATTTTGTCTACTGAGTAACAGGAGCTATATACCAAGTAACAGGACCTATACACCAGGAGTTATACACTACACAAGAGATGAATGTTACAGTTGAAACTAAACATCAGTGAAATCCCTTATTTGTCCTTTGACTTGCCTACATCTCCATATTTCTGGTTTATGCCTATTTTCTTCTTCATCCTTCCTAAATTCTTCCCTGCCTCTTTGTGTTTGATAGTCAAATGACAGCTTTTTCAGATTTCTGTTTTGTTCTTGACCCCCAACTGGCCTGCCATAGTCTGGCATAGGACTCATTTTAGGCTATCCCTGGTACCTGCATTCTTGTGACCTGTAACTGTGGCCAGGTATCTGTATTATAGTCCTAATATTAGATAAGAAATATGGTAGGAACAAGGCAGGGCACAAGTGGACTGGAGATGTGTTGGGTGCATTCTTAGTGGAGACAGATGGCTATATAAGAAGCTTAGGAAAAAAGTAAAGGCTAGAGGTATGAATTAGATTTGGAAGGCATAGTCTTATAGGCATATGTGAAGCAGTTGAAACCATGGGTAAGAAAGAAATTATCTCAAGAGATGATAAATGTACAAGACACAGAGACACAGACAGAAGACATACAGGCACCAATATGTAAGGGGCAGTGGAGACATTATGAGGCCATATGTACATGATGAAACACAGAAAGAATAACATGTAGTAACCATTTACCATTCTAAGTGCTATACCCATATTAAAGCAAAGCACACAACCCATCCTCTTAGAGATTCTATAATATATATATTTAAGCCAACATAAAATGGTCTATGAATGAAAAACATATAATTATGAGATATAAAACAAGAAAAGTCCAAAATATTACTGACACAGACTGAGTCACAGACAACTGATCAGGGATTCAAATTGAGAGCCTAGCTAATAGCATGTGCTTCCCTGGCCTTACCATCAACTGGCATCCTGCTAAGGAACAAACCCACTATCCCAAGAGTTGAATCTTCAGACCTTCCTAGCATCATTGTGCTTCTTTGACAACAAATGCCTCCTGGCATATATTGCCTTACAGAAATCTTAAGGACAAATCAGGTGCAAAAACTTGACACCACTGTGTTTCAAAAATTCTGAGAGAAAAGAATATGTCAGAGTACCTGAAATTCAAATAATCCAATATTAAAAAATGAGTCACATGACTATTAGAAAGGAAAAGATAGCTAGCTTGATATTCATCCACGAAAAAATTCTAGAAGTGATTAAAAATGAGTTGTCAACCTCACCAGCTATGACATCATTAACAAAGCATTCCAAGCAAATCTCATTGTTTTTTATAGGAAACCAAAATAACAACTCATAGGTTTGACATGGACAGTTTATCTAGGATTCAGGAAAATATCCCATGTTAGGGTGACCAATTGTCTTGGTTTGTTCAAAACCAAGGGGGTTCTCAGACACAGGACCTTCTGTTTTAAAACCAGAAAAGTCTCAAGCAAACCAAGACAAGTTGGTCACCCTACGATGGTGCTCTTGTAGGCAAAGTGCTCCACCATGGCTGCACGATACTCTTGTTAGGAAAAATGCACAGATATTTAAGTAATTAACGCCTATTCTTGTTGATTATTTGTTCTCATTCAGTGGAGAGGGTTGTCTCTAATGGTATGCCATAGAGCTCTTTCCTTTGTTATTAGGTTGGTACAAAAGTAATTGCAGTTTTGGACCATGAATTTTAAATCATTATAACTAGGCTCAAATACATCTTTATTAACCAAAATAGGAGCCATTACAATCAACACATTTTTGTCAATGAGAAATAAGTTTGTTCATTCCTGTAGCATAAAAATCCATGCTTCAGAATTCGACAAACTCTTGGAAAGCATTTTCCGCATCCTGCTGGTTGTGGAAGCATTTTCCCTGCAAAAAGTTGTTGAGATGCTTGAAGAAGTGGTAGTCAGTTGGTGGAGGTCAGGTGAATATGGCAGATGAGGCAAAACTTTGTAGCCCAATTCATTCAACTTTTGAAGTATTGGTTATGTAACACACAGTCAGGTGTTGCTACAAAGAAGAATCAGGCCCTTTCTGTTGACCAATGCTGGCTGCAGGGCATTGCAGTTTTCTGTGTATCTCATTGATTTGCTAAACATACTTTTCAGATGTAATGGTTTCACTGGGATTCAGAAAGCTGTCATAGATCAGTTCAGCAGCAAACTGAATAGTGACCATGACCTTTTTTTTGGTGCAAGTTTGGCTTTGGGAAGTGCTTTGTAGCTTCCTCTTGGTCCAACCACCCAACCACTGAGCTGCTCATCAACGGTTGTCGTATAAAATCCAGATTTTGTCACACATCACAATCTGATCAGAAATGGTTCATTGTTGTTACGTAGAGTAAGAGAAGACGGCACTTCAAAATCATTTTTTTAGTTTCACTCAGCTCATGAGGTACCCACTTATCAAGCTTTTTCCCCTTTCCAATTTTCTTCAAATGCCAAGTGACCGTAGAATGGTCAACGTTGAATTCTTCGGCAACTTCTCATGTAAGAGGATGAGCTTCAATGATTGCTCTCAATTGGTCACTGTCAACTTCCAAATGGCCGGCCACTACATTCCTCACCTTCAAGGCTCTCGTCTCCTTTGCAAAACTCCTTGAACCACCACTGCACTATATGTTCGTTAGCAGTTCCTGGGCTAAATGTGTTGATGTTGGCAGTTGTCTCCACTGCTTTACAACCCAGTTTGAATTTAAATAAGAAAATTGTTCAAATTTGCTTTTTGTCTAACATCATTTCCATAGTCAAAAATAAGTATAAACAGCAAATAAGTCATCAGCAAAAAAACAAAGTGATAAATGCACATTAAAATGATGTATAACATAACCACATTTAAGAATGTATTCCAGTATCAAACAGCAAATTTCAGGGCCAAAACCACAATTACTTTTGCACCAACATATGCTGCTCAATAGTATTACCTATTACTTGAATCAGAAGGAATTTTTAGCAAAATCATAGATAATACCAGCATGGAGATTTGTTAAAGATTCATTTATAAAAAACTTTATTGAGCAACTATTAGGCTCTGCACATTTTCAGGTCCTAGATATAGCAGAGAACAAGACAAAGATCCTACCCTTGTGGCAGACAAATGAAAATACAGTAAAAGATCAGAAAGTGAGAAAACCCATGAAAAAATTAGTCTGTTTAACAGACCAGAGAGTGACAGGACAGCTAGGTGATCAAGGCAGTGTTCTTTGTGGAAGTGACATTTGAATAAATATACGAGTGAAGTGCAAGAAACATGTGAAAAGCTGGAAAATAATAAAATAAGTTCAAAGACCCTGAAATAGGAAGACTTGCCCCATATTTTAACATACTTTGCCTCAAAATAAGCAATATTTAGAAAGTTTTATTTACTAATTTTACACCTTTCTATATCAAGTAGAACATAACCAAGATTTTATGGTATCCCAGCAATATGAAATAACCATGCAATTTTAATAGCGATGCAGGAGACTCCTGAGGAAAAAAGATAATTGTAAGTCACGGTTTTGAGTATAGAGTATTTTCCGTGTCTGATCGCCTTTACCTGGTAGGAGGAAGTGGCATCCCAGGCTGTGGTTTGTCCTGGAACCCAGGATTGAGTGGGGAGGTGATCCAATGTGGAACTAAGTGTGATCAAGTCTAAGCCCCAGGTGGAAGTGAGAGGCAAGTAAGAAAGGGTGTTTATTTTGCTGAAATAGCAAGTTGAAAATCAAGGAACACTTGAAACATCAAATTCATGAAAGAGGTCAAAACAGCAGAAAACTGGGATTTAAACAGAATAAGCAAGTAAAAAAGAGCCCTTCAAGCAACACTTTGCAGAGTTCTTTGGCCTTTAATATTGCCAAGTCCAAGGTGGAGAGAGAGCCGTTAAAGGCTTTGAACTGTTTCCTACAATCAAAGTCTCCAAGCTGCCAAAGCAGAATTTCAAAGGACCTATGTAACTGAAAGTACTCTTAGAAAGTTGCTCAGATGACAAGCCTCCTAGTAACCATACAGAGGATCATTTATCCCCTTCTTTATCCTCTTCTTCCAATTCTTGTCCTAGAGCCTTTGCAAAATTAAAAAAAAAAAAAAATTAAAGCTTCAAATCTGATCGCTTAGATTCTAGCCCATGAATTTGCCCACTATTGTTAGGTATTTGCATCAGTTATCTATGGCTGCAAAACAAACTGCCCCAAAACACAGCAGCTTAAATGTCACTCATAATTATCTGGGTCAGTAATGTGGTCTGGACTCAGCTGGGCATTTCTCCTGCTGGCCTTGCTGCTCAGTGGGAACTGGATGTTACACAATAGCCTCACTAACATGTCTGACAGCTCACACTGACTGTCAGCTGGGCCTCTCTCTCCTCCATGTAGCCCATCATCTACCCAAGGAGGCTAGCCTGACTTCTTCACACAGCCATCTCAAGGTTCTAAAAAGTGGGGAGCAGAAGCTGCAAAGTCTCTCAAGGCCTTGGCTTCAAAGCTTATACAAAACACTTCTGCCACATTGTATCAGACAAAGCAAGTCACAAGGCCTGCCCAGATTCAAAGAAGGGAGAAATAAACTCTACATCTTGGCGCAATGAGTGGCAAAGTTATAGTGTACAGAGAGGGACTTTGCAAATGATCTACTACAGAGTAAGAGGTCACTTATCTACATGCAATCTTCTTTTCTACTTCCCTCGTCCAAGGGGCTAAGATCTGATCCCAGGCTTCTTCCTCTCCCCCTTCTTACTCTGGCACTGTCCTGCAGGAAATAATACAGGCTATCTTGTTCTCTTCATCAATTCACCTACCACTGCACCTGTTTGAGGAAGCTGAGGTTCTTTCTTTTCCCACAGGTGCATTCAAGCAATCAAGAGATCCCATCCATTTAGGGATGGGATCTGAGAATTAAGGGAGAAATGGGAGACACACACTCTTGCACCACTTATGGAGGCCAGCTTTGGAGAAGCAAACACTTATTCAAGGAATAAAAAGGTGATCCTTTTATATTCCTCATGATATGCTCTCATGAGCATATTTTCCTTAGAAACTTTACAGAGGAGAGAATTATCCAATTATGAGTAAAGGCAAAATTCTAGTTTGCCTGGTCTTCTTGGCTATAATGCCATCTAATGGAAACAAGGTCTCACCCTCATTCTTTATAAATATAAACGTGAGGCCTCCTTTGTAAATACTTCCCTGACCACCTCCCTCTCCACTTAAGGCTGCACCCTAACTGCTTTCCGTCTGCTATCTTCATAACTTGTGCACTCATTATACTACACTGTGTTTGTGTATTTTGTGTATATATCTCCCGTAATTGATGGTAAGGCCCCCAATTCATGTACATCTTTGTAATGCTAGCTACACAGTGATTGGCACACACCAGGAGTTCTACGTTTGTGAAATTGAATTGAATTTATTATAATAGTGATATGAATTCCAGATCTTCAACACCACACACTAACAGATACGCTAATGCAGCTCAAAGTATCTTCACATGCAAAGGGGACTTGGACAATATCTCTGGTTTTGTATAAACTACACAACAAAAGAAAACTTCCTAGGATATCTGACAGTGACTACAATCCCTTTCACTTTTCTTTTTACTAGAACACTTTTATTTTTCTTTCCTTGGTAAGAGGGAGGATATGTGTATGCATGTCTGGGGGAGTGTTTGTGTATAAGAAGAGGGATAAACTTTGTGATTAATAACATCAGAATTCTATGCCCATTACTGATTTGTTTTGAACTTTTCCTTTCTGATATTTGAGTTTATAAGGAGATATTTTGTTTAACTTGGCAAAGGGTCTTCCCTGATTCAGTCAGCTCTTAAAAGTTCATACACAAAACTGAAAGGGAGGCATACAGTCCTTGAGAATCACCAGGGATAGAATGGACTTGTAAAAATCAGAACCAGAAAACCAACTCTGCCATGACTGAGGCATGAGAAAAATAAGGAAAATAAAATTCTTTAGGCTAGACATCTAGCCTAAAGGAAATGAGAATGAAAAGGAAAACTTCTTAATTCTTATGTTACTTCGAACTTTTCCATCAACGAAAATGATCATCAACTTGGAAAGGGTAGAACAAACCTCATTAAGAGGGAATTGAAACCCAAATAAAGAAGTGAGAGCCACTTTAAATGAGCTTGTGTCTCCCGGCACTAAATAACTGGAGGTAGTATAGGCGAGATAGGGAAAAAAAGATGACAAAGGAAACAAACATTTATTGGGCATCTTCTTCATTCTAGGGTTTTGCTACTCTGAGTGTGATCCACGAATCAGTGGCATCAGCATCACCTAGAATCTTTCTGGAAACAGAGAATCTCAGGCCCTACCGCAGATCTACTGTATCAGAATCTTCATTTTAGCAAGAGTCTCAGATGATTTCATGCACACATTAATTTTTAAAACACTGGCCTAGGAAGCATGTTAAGAGATGTACATACATCATCTAAGTTAAACTTTACAAAACCCTATGAGGTATATTTTCATTTCTCTTACTATAAATGAAGAAGTTCAAGCTCAAATAAAATGACTGACTTGCCTATTGTCAGAGTTAGTAAGCAGTTAGACCAGAATTCAAACAGTTGTGGAGTCTGGCATTTTCAAAGTCCATAGTACAGCTGGGACTTTGGAACATAATGCCTGCTTCAATAAATAATTTGTAGATATGAACATACAACATCCCTCACCCCGCTATTATTTCTTAATAGGAAGAAAAGTCAAAATGTCCACTGAAAATACACAAGATTTTCAAGAAAGAAGCAAAGATCAATTCCTAAATATACTGAATGGAAAGCTCAACGTCCATTAAGAAGGGGCTGGGAGAATTTCAGAATTCTAGTTTATTCAATGCTTATTGAGCACGTACTATACCTGCCAGGCACAATTCTAGGTACTTGGGATGCATTAGTGAACAAAACAGGGAAAGATTCCTGCCCTCATGAGCTCACATTCTTGGGGGGAGACAATAAACAACAGACATAACGGATAAGTAAATTAAATAGTAAAGCATTAAAAGAGATTGGCTTACGGGGACAGGGGAATGACAAAGAAACCTGAAGTACAGGAAGAGTGGTGCAATTTAAAATAAGATAGAAAGAATGGGCCTCACTGAAAGGGTGAAATCTGAGTAAAAATCTGAAGGAAGTGAGAGAGCAAGCCAGTCCATCTAGGAGAATATTATTGGAGTCAAAATCCTAATGTAAAGGCATGTTCCAGGGCCGGCAAGAAAGTCAGCATGGATGGAGCAGGGCCAGCAGTTAGGAGAGACCACCAGATAGGTAATTGAGGACAAACATGTAGGGATTCCTGGGCAATTGTAAGGACTTTGTATTACACCCTGTGTGAAATGCAGACATTAACAGGTTTTTAGCAGAGGAATGATATGACCTCTTTTTTTTTTTTTTTTTTTTTTCTGAGATGAAGTCTCGCTCTGCTGCCCAGGCTGGAGTGCAGTGGCGCAATCTTGGCTCACTGCAACCTCCACCTCCCAGGTTCAAGTGATTCCCCTGCCTCAGCCTAACGAGTGCCTGGGATTACAGGTGCCCACCACCACACCTGGCTAATTTTTTTTGTATATTTGGTAAAGATGAGGTTTTACCATGTTGGCAGATTTTAATTTTTTTAGAGTTAACTCTAGATGCTGTGTTGAAACTAGATTGTATGGGGTCAGGATAGAAGCAGAGGGATGTAAGTTATGTGCAGTAGCATCCCATCCTATGCAAGGTGATATGATTTGGCTGTGTCTCCTCCCAATCTCATCTTGAACTGTAATTCCCATAATCCCCACATGTCGTGGGAGGAACCTGGTGGGAGGTAATTGAATCATGGGGGCGCTTACCATCATGCTGTTCTTGTGATAGTGATTGAGTTCTCAAGAGATCTGACGGTTTTATAAGAGGTTTTCTCCCTTTTGCTCGGCATTTCTCCTTGCTGCCACCATGTGAAGGAGGATGTGTTTGCTTCCCCTTCTGCCTTGAAAGTTTCCTGAGGCCTCCCCAACCATGCTGAACTGTGAGTAAATTAAACCTCCTTCCTTTATAAATTACCCAGTCTCAGGTATGTCTTATTAGCAGCACGAGGACAGACTAATATGCAAGGTTAGGTTTTAAAGTTAAAAGCTCTGAATCTGTTCACTGTATCATCAAGAAAGCACAGCTGTATTGGCTTACTTGTGTTTAGAAATCATGATGTATAAAAAAATGTAAAAACTGTTTTGTGAGAGATTCCATTTTCTCATTTTAACTGCCAAAAACAATGAGAAGCAGCTATGGGAAATTAGAGTTCAGCACAATATATGCCAGGATTTCTATACGGTAAAAACTTTTCTGTCACTGACAAGCTTGTATAAGTGTGGGCTTATCTGCATGACAGAGGCTGCTTTTTAAAGGGAATTCAGGCACAGGTTACACAAGACGCCCTTTCAGATGTCTTCCAACCTTTCATTTTCTTTATTCTAATCCACACCAAAGTAACTTCATGTCCAGAGTTCTAACTAGGGCAGGGCCACAGGAGATTTGTCACAGAACACTGCAATAGTTTTAGGCCATTATTTGAAAGCCATCTCCTCCTTAGAAAATGTACCTTCACTTCCAGTCCCATGGCGATAAGCTTGTCCCAGGTCCCAGAACCATTAAATATAAATAGACAGACATCCAAGATCAAGGACATAGAGCCCATAATCCCCAAGGCACCTTTATTTAAAAGGGCAGCATTGCTCTCCTTCTCTCCTTTGTTCTTTTCTTCTTTCTTCACTTCTGGGTTTGTTTGACCAGTGTCATAATACCCTTATGGCTCAGATGGAACAATTAGGGCTTACTAGCATACTAAGTGAGTTCAAAGGTTGAATTAATGGGTGGTTAATTAATGCATCCTGTCAACGTGAAGAAAGTCTCCAAATGACATGCCTCTGGTTTCTGGATCTGGTCAAATATTTTACAATGGCATAAGTACATGCGCAGTACATTTTAACCTTTGCTTGCTGCCAGGAACGCAACAAGCTTCTTCCGAAGATTTAACTTCAAATTTGGGCCATAACCAATATATTCAAACTATCCTCTGAATAACTGCAAATGTAATCTGTTTTCCCATATAAAATGACAGCCACTCAGCTGGGCACAGTGGCTCACGCCTGTAATCCCAGCACTTTGGGGCGGAGGCAGGCAGATCGCAAGGTCAGGAGACCGAGACCATCCTGGCCAACATGGTGAAACCCCATCTCTACTAAAAAGATTAAAAAAAAAAAAATAGCTGGGTGTGGCCAGGCGCAGTGGCTCATGCCTGTAATCCCAGCACTTTGGGAGGCCGAGGTGGGTGGATCATGAGGTCAGGAGATCGAGATCATCCTGGCTAACACGGTGAAACACCGTCTCTACTAAAAATACAAAAAAAAAAAAAAAAGGGTCGGGCGTGGTGGCGGGCACCTGTAGTCCCAGCTACTCGGGAGGCTGAGGCAGGAGAATGGTGTGAACCCGGGAGGCAGAGCTTGCAGTGAGCCGAGATCGCTCTACCGCACTCCAGCCTGGGCGACAATGCGAGACTCTGTCTCAAAAAAACAAAAAGCTGGGCGTGCTGGCGTGCACCTGGAGTCCCACCTACTCGGGAGGCTGAGGCAGGAGAATCACTTGAACCAGGAAGGTGGAGGTTGCAGTGAGCCGAGATCACACCACTGCACTCCAGCCTGGTGGCAGAGCCAGACTCCATTTCAAACCAAAAACAACAACAAAAAAAATGACAGCCACTCATATAAGAGAGGTGCTTTGGGAACCAATGGAAAAGTTGTTTGTTGGTTTCGGAGTCCATGATTCCCAGGGAATGTCCATTTCTCCCTGAATGCTGTCACTACCTATCCAGGTGCTGGTTTTCATCACTCTACATCCCCGAGCTAAATGATATATTTAACCATGAAGAACATACCTCATATACAAAAGTGAATAAATCCAGAACAGCATTAAGCCAGTAACAACAACTAAAATCCAAATATTTCCATAAATGAGAAAAATAACTCCACAACTCTCATTTCTCCATAGCCTGTTCAATAATCCCCTTGCCTTCAGCCAGCATTTCAGGAGGGCAGAATTTTTTACCAAGTAGAATGGTTCAATTCAACCAAGATGTCTGAGAATTTGGTAGCATCTTCACTCCTTTCTCTGTATATACTACCCCATTTATGTCTGAGATTCACTCTGTTTCTGCTTCCCTTTATATTGTCAGCTTCTTTCTCCAGCTTCTTTTACTTTTGCCAAGTCAAGTATAGAACCACTCAGCTAAGCTGCTCCCAGATTCCTAACGCACTGAAACTGAAATAATAAATACTTATTGTTTAAAGCTGCTAAATTTGGGAGTAATCTCTTACACAACAATAGATAACTGAAACATCAGGATTTCAGATGGCCTACTTTGATCAAAGTCAAAGGAATCACATAGAATAATAAAGCATTAGGTTAAAAATGAAGGCTGGAGCAATACTGCAGGATATCTTGAATGCCATGCTAAGGGGTTTAGAATTTATCTTGAAGCAACAAGGATCCTGTGAGTATTTTTGAATAAGGGAGTTTTCAAAGGAATGTGTTAGAAAGATTGGTCTAGCAGACCTGCATGGGATAGATTTGGGAAAAAAAAAAAAAAAAGCATAAAAGTAGGAAAAATATATTATTCACAAAAACACTCGATCACAGTCGCATGTCCTACCTAATCTGATCAAACTCATTCTGCCCTATATAAGTTTTTCATATACTGAGTTAACTTGAGATGGGCAGGGTTCATGGTTAATTCATATTTGAATACTCTGAATCATTTAGCGCAGTACCTTGCACATAAGTACTTAGTAATATGGGAATTATGAACAAACCTTTCCTAAATTCGCCCCACTTCCCTACAAACAGGATAATACTCTTTCTATGGTCTCTTTTGTTCATATGGCTAATAGATCACATCTGAAATCTTGGCATTACATTACCAAGTACATTTTATGTTTTTCTCTCCCCTGTATAGTATTAGCCCCTTTGGGGCAGTCAGAACCAGCTAAATAATTTTCAAGGTTCAAAACAAAATGAAAATGCAAGGCCCCTTGTTTCAAAATTATTAAGAATTTTAAGACAATGATGGGAGAGGGGGACTTCTGAGCAGAAGGCCCCGTGTGCACAAGTCACAACTCAGGAAGCGATCCTTGAGGGCAGTAATTCTGTGTTATGTATTGTTTTAACCATAGTTTTTACCATGGGAATATTTGGGAAATGTTGATTAAATGTACTGAGTGAACAATGAAGGTCAGGAGGATTTTACGGAAAGGGATGCTTTACTTGGGAGAAGTTTAACATAAGTGGAGTCCACCCGATAGTTAAGATACCCTGTTTAAGACACAGTCAGGAGTGTCATCTGCTGTCATGGCCCTCTCTCCTGCCTGGGTTGCTTCTCCTGAGTACCTGTACTGCAGAATTTATACATACATATCCTCACATGGTCCAAAAGCCCTGTTTGTCCTATGATGACTCACACTCTAGGGGAAGCTGGCTTTGGTTTGGTTATTTATTTGATTTCCCTTATGTAATGGCAATGACAGTGATTTAATATGTAAGAAGCAAACAGCTAAAGGGATTTTCTAGGCAGAAACAATGTATTGACTAATAACATAAAACAGTAAGGGTTGATAGTCATAAAATAAAGAAAACAAGGTTGAGTGATTTAAAAAACAAGCTGCAGACAAATCCTAGTTTAATTTCTGAACAATTCAGAAGAGCAGAAAAGTGACTATTGATCACCCTCTCTGAGGGCTGGCACAGACCTCAGAGATAAGCTATAACTATGAAGAACTGTTTTATCTATTGGACAGACAAGACAATGTATTGAATCCCTTCTTACCACAGGTGAGTATCCTACTCACAAAACACAAATATTTATCTTTGTATCTGAACAATGCCTCTCTGCGACACTAAGGAAAAAGAGCTGCTTGAAAGACATTAGTCCTTCCCTCATCTTCTCCGTCATTTTAGGCGAGTTGCTGCCGTGGCTCCGGAACTGCAGGCAAAGCTTAGCAATTGTAATGGTGACCCCCAGTGGCAACTGTCTGAAAATGAAAGACTTGCTCTGTTTCTCTGCCAAGGATGTCAATTTTATTAAAATGCTTTAAGAAGGATATTGGCAATTTTGTTGAACTGTAATAAAAACTGTGTGCTGGTTTCCAAAAAAAAAAAAATCAATATCCCTCCTCTACTTTATTGTCACTAGTTAAACGTATGAGTTTTCCTTTCAAAAGAGACTCTTTTTCAAGTAAGACAGTTTGTGGAAGGCCTGTTCAATAATGCTCTACAGGTGCTTTACTCCTCTCAAAGAGAAAGGCGGAAATGAGGCCAAATGTCAAACCCGGGTTCACCTGTACCCCCTGAGTGTCCACTGGGTTCTGAGCGTGAGCCTTAGTGGAGATTTAATAGGCAGCTACTTATGTAAGTCCAATTGAACTCTGGAAAAATAATTGATAATCCAACTGAATTCCAGAAAGACATATGGGGATATGTTCAATGGGCAACAAAGCATGTTAAAGAGATTGGGTTGCCCTCTAGAAACTCCCATTCAACACAAGACAAAAGAAATCAGATCAAAGAAAGAAAAAATTCAATAACAGAGGTTTGAACAATAAGTAAATCAAAATTAATGAACTGTAGACTCTGTACCATATTCAATTTTCAGTTTGTACGTTTTCTTCTGAAACACATATGAACAAAAAGCAGGAATATACTGTCAATTTACTAAGTCATTTAAGCCTGTATTCAATAAAATTCACATAAAAGTGCCCTTTAAAACATCCTTAGTATGATTTAAACTATTGAAATGGACTAAACAGATACGTGTTTGGTAGATGTATTAGGGTTCTCTAGATGGACAAAACTAATAGGATACATGTATATATGAAAGGGAGTTTATTAAGGAGAATTGACTCACACGATCACAAGATGAAGTCCCACGATAGGCCACGTGCAAGACGAGGAGCAAGGAAGGCTCAGTCCAAGTCCCAAAACCTCAAAAGTAGGGAAGCCAACAGTGCAGTCTTCAGTCTGTGGCCAAAGGCCCAAGAGCCCCAGCAAACAACAGGTCTAAGTTCAAGAGTCCAAAGGCGGGCCGGGCACTGTGGCTCACGCCTGTTATCCTAGTATTTTAGGAGGCCGAGGCGGGTGGATTGCCTGAGCTCAGGAGTTTGGGACCAGGCTGGGCAACACGGTGAAACCCCATCTCTACTAAAATACAAAAAATTAGCCAGGCGTGACGGCAGGCACCTGTAGTCCCAGCTGTTCGGGAGGCTGAGGCAGGAGAATCGCTTGAACCCAGGAGGCGGAGCTTGCAGTGAGCCGAGATCACGCCACTGCACTCCAGCCTGGGCGACAGAGCGAGACTCCGTCTCAAAAAAAAAAAAAAAAAAAAAAGAGTCCAAAGGTGGAAGAACTTGGAGTCCGATGTTGGAGAGTAAGCTTCCAGCACGGAAAAAAGACGAAGGCCAGAAGACTCAGCAAGTTAGCTCTTCCACCTTCTTCTGCCTGCGTTTTCTAGCTGTGCTGGCAGCCGATTGGATGGTACCACTCACATTGTGGGTGGGTCTTCCTGGCGGGGGCTTGTCTTCCTCTCCCAGTCCACTGACTCCAATATTGGTATCTGCAGACCATACCCGGAAACACCCAGATACACTCAGAAAGAATACTTTGCGTCCTTCAATCAAGTTAACCTTTAATATTAACCATCACAGTAGACCAGGCTAAACACAGTAGATCAGGCTAAACTACGGTTCTCAAACTTTGCTGCATATCAGAATCACCAGGGAAGATTTGGAGAGTCCCAAAATCCAGCTTATACCCCAAACTTATTACATCCTAATTGCTAGGGCATAGGCATCAGTATTTTTTTTTTTTTTTTTTTGAGACGGAGTCTCGCTCTGTCGCCCAGGCTGGAGTGCAGTGGCCGGATCTCAGCTCACTGCAAGCTCCGCCTCCCGGGTCCGCGCCATTCTCCTGCCTCAGCCTCCCGAGTAGCTGGGACCACAGGCGCCCGCCACCGCGCCCGGCTAATTTTTTGTGTTTTTTAGTAGAGACGGGGTTTCACCGTGTTAGCCAGGATGGTCTCGATCTCCTGACCTCGTGATCCGCCCGCCTCGGCCTCCCAAAGTGCAGGGATTACAGGCGTGAGCCACCACGCCCGGCCGGCATCAGTATTTTTTAAAGCTCCCTGATCCCAAGCAATTCCCACATGGAGCTAAGGCTGACTGGCTGCCTTAGTTTGACCATGGATTAGCATATCATTTACCTACCATGCATTTTACCTATCTTAAAAATATTTACAAGAGTCATCTGCTAAGAGTCTATTAATAGTATCACCTGAGGAGCTTTGTTTTACATCCCAACATTGAGGCTAAACCCCAGATCAATTTCACCAAAATTTGTGGGGATAAGACCCCACCAGGACATCGATATTTTTTTTAAAATCCCTAAGTGTTTACAAAGTGCAGTCAAGGTTGAAAAACACTGTACATTCAAATATTGAGGAAGAACAATAAAAAGCCCTAACTTGGTATAACTAAATCATTTTAAAGTATAGCATCTGTTTATTGATTGTTCTTTGAGGTTACAAAGAGATATCCCCAAGAAATTGGAAATACAGAAATAGACAGCCTTCTGAAAATAAACATGTAAAGGTACTACATAGAGGTATAACCTGTTGTAACATAGTCAACCTTAAGGAAAAAGAAAACAGATTTAAAAGGTTAAATAAACAGCCTTCTCCAAGACTCTAGCCCAGTGGTTCTTACCCTGGCTACACATTAGAATCACCTGGAGAGTTTCTGAAACCTGCCAATGCCTGAGCTCCAATCCCAGGGCTTTTGACTTAATTGACTAAATTGATAGATTTAAAAGCTCCCCAGGTGATTCTAATGTGCAGCCAGCATTGAGAACCACTGTTTCAGGCAAATAAGGAATATGTCCGTATGCCAAAACTGCAACACAGACATGTACCAAGAGATGCAAAAAGAAAGTGAGTATTTACAGAACATCACAATGAAGCATAAATAAAAGTGATGAATAGATATGAAATTTCAACAACGGGTACATAGCTCTAACAAAGAAAGTTTTTGACAAGAGATTTCAAATACCTCTGTCCCAGTAGTGAAGCAACTCCTGCAACAGGAAGATTTTTTCATCTATTTATCTTGTTTTAAGTTCCAGGATATACACACAGCATGTGCAGGTTTGTTACATAGGTAAACGTGTGCCATAATGGTTTGCTGCACCTTTCAACCCATCACCTAGGTATTAAGCCCAGCATACATTAGCTGTTTTTCCTGATGCTCTTCCTACCAACAGGCCCCCATGTGTCGTTCCCCTCCCTGTGTCCATGTGTTCTCATTGTTCAGTTCCCACTTAGGAGTGAGAACATGAGGTGTCTGGTTTTCTGTTCCTGTGTTAGTTTGCTGAGGATAATGGCTTCCAGCTCCACCCATATCCCTGCAAAGGACGTGATCTCATTCCTTTTCATGGCTGCATAGTATTCCATGGTGTATATGTACAACATTTTGTTTATCCAGTCTATCACTGATGGGCATTTGGGTTGATTCCATGTCTTCACTATTGTAAATAGTGCTGCAATGAACATATGTGTGCATGTATCTTTATAATAGGATGATTTATATCATTGTTCATCTATTTTACCTGAAGGACTTTTCATGACATTAGCTTTGTTTCTTATTTAGTGAAGCAAACTTTTAGATGTGTACTGAATTGACTACAGGCGAGAATGTACTTATACAGATACTGAGTATTCCAGTGTTCTGACAGTTATTTCTGATGTGACCTTAATCAGTTGATATCCTGGTGCCTGTCTGCAACTTCTGTGCATTTACCCAAAAAGTATTCCTCAACAAAGTCATGGTCAGTCCTAGCCAATGTTCCTTCCTAGACATTTTGCCACTTCCATCTACAAATTTCAATATTTATAACTTCAGACTTTTAAATATAAGAAATCATGTACTATTCATTACTTTTGAAAATATGTAAATATTGAAGTTTCTTGTTAAATAAGTTCCTATTTTACTTTCATTCACACATACACACACACACGAATACTTGCTATTAGGAATTAAGCTTTTGGGAAACTGATATCCCCCGCTCTTAATTCTTCTCCGGTATATTCTCCAGGTTCTTATAAACTAAAAATTCAAAATTTTTTGTTTTGGTGAGGAAGTTTCTTTTCATTCTTCTAGTACTCTGATTCTTCACTGGAATGGGGGAAACATTTTGTATATAACAGACTTGCCAGTTTTCCAAATAAAATTTCCCACCTATGGATCTGATAACGGTCACTAAATATACCTTTTCTGTCAACAGCACAAACTTGTTGTGAGGGCTCTCATCAAAGAGCTTAATCTTACACGCAGTGTTTCCCAGTTGCTAGGTAAAACAATAGATGTAAATACAGAATACTTCTTCACATTCTGTAAAATAATGCATATAGTATTGGTCAATGTCTCTATTGTGAAGTTTCAAATCAATAACTTCCTTTTGAAATTTAAGGACAGAACCTTTTTGCTCTCTCATCATTGAACAGTAATTTCCTTTGATCAGTCATGGAAAAAACAGTGTTAAGTTCCTATTTCCAATTTCCTGTCTCTATTGCCTAGAAACTCAGAAACAGCTCTAAGAACAGCTCACTCCCTTCCAATATTCTTCTGATGGAAAAGGGATTCAAATGCCTATCGAGAGAGTCAGCGGTGGCCTTAATTGCTTATGTTTCTGAGGCAGTTTACTTTGCCAGATTTTTGATTTTTGTTCTTATTTTTAAAACCTTATTTTTAATATGGCTTTAATGGTAAGCTCTTCAAATTTTTTGGAAGTATAGTACAATTTTTCTTTAACACAATAAACACTTTGGCAAAATAAAACTCTAGTTTGAAATTGGCAGGCTTGTTTTATAATTTGATTCAGTATTAATAATAATAATAATAGCTAGCATTTATTGAGTCACACATTGGGCTAATGGCTTTACAAATATTATTTCATTCACTTCTGACAACTGTGGGAGACAGTATTTTTATTCCCAGTTTTCAGAAAAGGAAACTAAAACTTAAAGAAGTTATCTAACTGATGATAATTAATGTCCAATATTTAGTTTCTAATTATAAAACTTGTTTAATGGCACTGTGGAGACTTTCCAAGGACAAAATTGAACAGGATAGTAAATAAGTTCAAAGTAGACTGGGTAATTTTTTGTAGAGACAGGGTCTCACTTTGTTGCTCAGTCTGGTCTCAAACTCCTGGCCTCAAGCAATTCTCCCACCTCAGCCTCCTGAGTAGCTGAGATTACAGGCATGGGCCACCATGCCTGGCTGATTGGGCAATTTTGAGAACAAAGAGGAGAAGGCTGCCAAAATAATGGGAGCAAATTAGGTAAGGGGTTAAGAATTGTTATCTATCCTCAGAATGATGCCTTAAAGAATATTAATCACAGCAACCATTTAACTATGAAAAGTTAAGTTTATGTGCCTTCTTCCGCAGAGTGCAAACCCCTTGAAGAGGAATCTTTTATTTGAAGTCATACATATAGACATATTTGAGCTGTGTATGCTGTGCATGACTGTTTTGACAGTGGTGGTGTGACTCCTTGCTTAACAGAAATATGAAACATAGAGACTTCGTATTATTTTATCTATTTTTAGGCAGCAAAAATGAAGTCTTCTGACCCAATTTGGCTCAATGGATGGCTTAAATATGAGTAAGTAGCAGTTATATTGCTGATTTATAGGGTCCATCTCTAAAATCCTCAAAACTGTGTTTATTTTTCTAAAGAAGACTTCCTTACTTCTCAACTGTTTCAAAGAACCATAAAAATGGAGACTAAGACTTTTTGTTTATAAACTAGGTGATATAAAATAGAAACAATAGTTGTAGCAATGTGCTTTCTTCTTATATTCCCCTACAGTTAATGGGAATGTTCTCTGTAAGATCTGAGTTGGGAGTTTCCAAGAAATCATAAAGAATGGTCTTCAAAGATAACAGTATTTGGGTTTTAACCTCAGTTGAAAACCTTCGAGATCTTTGCTCTCAGGCAATTTGCCAAAATTTGGGGGTGGGGGTGGGGGTGTGGGTGTCTTCATCTCTAAAATGTGATGCAAAAATTACTTTGGAAGGTGTTGCGGGATAAAATGAAATAAGCTACAAAAGAGTCTGAGAAACAGAAGGGATTCATAAAATATTAGATCATCTGGCAACCTCCCTCCCTCCCTTCCCAGTGAGATATCTTTCCCTCATTTTCCAACTGGTTTTAGAATAAATACTATTCCTCAAGATTGATTCAAATATATCTTTGGTTTTGGTTTTACTAATGGTTTTACCCATCTCCCTGTCTCAAATATTATTTTATTATATTAGTAATGTTACTACTCCAGAAATTGTAAGTCTAGTTTCTGTAAAGACAGAAATTCATTCTAATTCATTCAGAGCAATTTGACATGAATCATTCCCTGTACATAGTGGTATTAAATAATTATTGGCAGGTTGGCAGTATGTATTTACTTTAAGCCATCATTCTTTTTCTACTGTCAAATAATTAACAAGATTTCTTCCAAGGAGTAGCCTATATTTTGAAGTATAAATGTCAAATAGGCAAAGCTTGTCACCTAAGGAGAAAGGATGATATACTTTACAATAAAAGTGGTACAATATCAAGGCTCAAGCTGGACATTGCGGAATTTGAATCCAGAAGTCAGGAGCTTCAGATATAGTAAATGCCATTCTTCATTCTGAGGGCCCTTCATCAGTTACTTTTTATGTGAAGTCTATACAGCTGAAACATGTCTAGAACATTTGCTAATATTTGGCACATTAGACAGGGTTCTCCCCAACAATCTGAGATTCATTCATTCAGACATGCCAATATGTTCCCTGGTTTCCTAGTAAAGCTCATGTACCTCCTGAAAGAGAAAACACTTCATTAACTCTGCATCCTCCAAACTTAAAAACATTAAATATGCTCATTTCTTTTTAAAAAAAGTCCTTTTAAAGTTGTGTTTTACTTTTGTTTTGTTTGTTTATTGTGTATTTGATAAACAGAAAGAACTATGGGCTGGGTGCAGTGGCTCATGCCTGTAATCCCAGCACTTTGGAAGGCCGAGGCAGGTGGATCACCTAAGGTCAGGAGTTTGACACCAGCCTGGCCAACATAGTGAAACTCTGTCTCTACTAAAAATGCAAAAATTAGCCAGGCGTGGTGGTGTGCCCCTGTAATCCCAGCTACTTGAGGGGCTGAGGCAGGAGAATCGCTTGAACCCGGGAGGTGGAGGCTACAGTGAGCCGAGATCGCGCCACTGCACTCTAGCCTGGGCAGCAGAGTGAGACTGCATCTCAAAAAGAAAAAAAAGAAAAAAAGAAAGAACTATGACAATGTGGGATATATCAATAAATCATTCCAGATCTATTTTTCTCTTTTATTGACCTCCATCTACAGGGGTCGAGAGAGGACCCAGAATTCCCATGCTTCAAGAAATTTCCCACATGCCTCCTCCTATGTAAACTCTTAACCTCTCCACTGGTCTTTATTTCAAGATCATTAACTCAAATTCAATTGTACCCTTCACTTCTGTGGTTATCAGTCACCAACCGAGGTCTCTTGGTTTATCGTTAATTTGCTAAACCTTCATTACCTTAGGACACTGCCCCTCTCTTTTCTGATGCAATCTCCCACCCATTCACAGCTCTGAGCCTTTTCCTCTATGCCCTGTAAAAATAGTTCTCCAATTTTTTTGTCACAGGACTCCTGGAAATTCTTAAAAATTATTGAGGACACCCAAAAAGCTTTGTTTATGTGGGTTATATTTACCAGTATTTGTTGTATTAGAAAGTTAAAAAATTATTTGAAATAAACTCATTGCACAGTAACATGAATTACATACTTTTATGAAAAACCTATTTTATAAAAACAAAAACTTAAGTGAGAAGAGTGGCAATATTTTATAATTTTTAAGTCTCTTTAATGCCCGCCTTATTAGAAGACAGCTGGATTCTTATATCTGCTTTTGCATTCAACATGTTGTGATACACTATTTTAGTTGATGTATATGAATAAAATTCAGCTTTACCCAGATATATAGTTTGAACACAGATAATATTTTAAGAATATTTTCAAATAATTGTGGATATTCTTGTTTGACACTATATCAAAACTCAACAAATGGTAGTTTCTTAAAAATTAGTTGTAATGTGGAACCTTAAACCATATTAATAAAGTTGTTTTTATTCTGTTACATTAGAATTCTATCCTACACTTTGAATAGATCTTCTACCTATGCATGATTTTATAACATCATGCATCACTCATTTGAAAAATATTGCTTCACTGAGTTATGTAGATGTTCCAAATGCTGACACATTTTATTATACAATATCAAAAAAACACATTTGTTAATACCACCACTAATCTCATCAAATGAGTCTGTAAGTACAGAAAGCTGTTGCCTTTGCAGATAAAAGTTTTCCATAAATTAAAATTGTACTTAAAAGCTTACATTTTATCATTGGCAACAAACACTGTCAATCATTTTTCTTCAGCTAACAGGTTCACTTTATTCATTTTTGAGAAACTGTCTGCCAAATACCCAAAACTGAGTAGGCAACATTTGTATTGTCAGTCTTTCCATTAAGAACAATCATCAGGGGAAAAAGTGGTTAGTTTGGCTGGTAGCACAACCAGTTGCATATGTACTTTCCTTCAAGACAACTACTTACACTTCAGTATGTAGAACAAGTGTTTTATGCATAGTTCATATTTAATCACACGGAATATTGAATAGACATGCAATCGAGGTTGATATTGAAAAAAATGCTATTCTAGAATTAAAGATCAATCATCAACAAAACCCCCTGAATTGTATTTGTACTACTAGAGGGATATAAGTGTTATACAAAGGGAGTTGAAATTGTCACAACATATTAACATCATCCTGTAATCTCTTAGTCTTTTTGAAGACATCAAGAAATAAGCTTTCTTCTTATTGTGCACTTACACTTTATCCTTGTACCAACTAGGATGTCTTGGGCCGCAGGTAAGAATAAATTGTACCCAAAATGATTTAGATAGTCAGGAAAGTTGTCATCTCTAAAAAGGAGAAATAATATGGTAGGGTATCTTTAGGGCCAGTTAATTCAAGGCTCGTGGCACCAAGGTGAGTCTCACATTTCCAAGTGACACATGAATATATGGAACATCTGGTACAAAATAAGATACTGCCTTTTCCTGTGAGTCTCTTTCTAACAATGAAGATGCCTTTCCCAGAGACCCTCCAGCAGATCTCATCTCACATCTCACTGCCAGACTGCACGGTGAATACCTATGCCCAATAGAAAGGAATCTCCATGACTAGCTAAGATTAATCAAGGTTTACTCTTAAGCTCTAGGTGGGTCACCTACCCAAAGGGTTGAAGGCCTGAATAAAATCAGGCTTCATTCAATAAAGAAGAGAGTGGAAGGGGTGTTGGGGTAAGTGCTGTCAATGCCCTGTCCACAGTTCTTTTGCTCTCCCTCCTGTACTTTAAAGGCTGCTGACTACAGACTCCTGTGACTCCTGGATTGAGGGTTTTTCCTGGGCATGGAGTTATAAGCTGTGCACAGGGCAAGCCAGTAGTACCAGAGAATTAATAACCCCCAGAAGCAGCCCTCAGCTGATGATAGATGGGAAGTTGGTGGATAAATATCCAGTTTCCTAGGTCCCCATGTGGGATAACTCTAAGATGCATTCTACATTTCCTAGAATTAACCGGCGAACAGCCACCATGGTAACTGCCTAATAATGTACTCTTTACTGGCTGCCTTCCTCCCTTGTCTCATTTTTTCATCTCCCTTACCAGTGTCTCCTGTTATCATTTTCCAAATAAACTATTTGCAGTAGCATCTTTGTCTCAGGGTCTGCTACTAGGAGAACCCAAATCAGGAAAATGACCCACCCACCCACCCCCATTACCATGAGAAACTCAGAAGCCCTTTTTCAATTCTTTGTTCTCAGAGGGCCTTTATTAGCCTCCTTCTCCTATAAGAGTTACTGTTCTCCGCTGAAAACTGCAAAAATGAATATAGAGAGACGGACTTATTCTTGTGTAAGCGTGCACTTTTTTTTTTTTTAAGACGGAGTCTCACTCTGTCACCCAGCTGGAGTGCAGTGGGGTGATCTCAGCTCACTGCAACCTCCGCCCCCCCAGATTCCAGTGATTCTCCTACCTCAACCTCCCAAGTAGCTGGGATTACAGGTGTGCACTAGCACGCCTGGCTAATTTATGTATTTTTAGTAGAGACGGGGTTTTGCCATGTTGGCCACTCTGATCTCGAACTCCTGACCTCAAGTGATCTGCCTGCCTTGGTTTCCCAAAGTGCTGGGATTAACAGGTGTGAGCCACCATGCCCAGTCGCAAAAAATATTTTTATTAAGTAAAGGAAATTAAGCATGTTGCTTGCCATCCCCAGGTCTCCTTCTCAGGAAGCATGTCCCCCAAGACTCTGCTCAAGTGGGCAGTCATATATGGCCACATTTTCACCCAAGGGTAGCCAGAGCTTTGGCTGGCAGTGCTCACATAGTATGAAAAGAGAAAAGATAAGCAAAGAAAATCTAATTTCCTCTCTTGAAAATTTCAATTAGGAAATACCAACAACAAGAGAATGAGGAATTTGACTCTGTGACAATGAGCTGGAGTTATGAACAGTTTCTCAGGGTCATAAGGCAGTAAACAGAAATTATTATGAACCAGAAACTGAGAAAACCAAAATTATGATGTACTAAAAAATGATAGATGAAGGAGAGGAAAACAATAAGCAGATAGTATCAGTTCATAAGAAAGCAGGCAGACTAGGAACACCTAAGTATTATTAATAGGGAATCTATGCAGTGGAGACTCTTGGAGCTGAGATTTGGAGAGCTATTACTGTTCCTGCTTCTCCTTCCAACAATAATTTCCATGAGGCTTGACACTGTTATAGCTACTGAACTGGAATTTTTAGGAGATTCTATCTCCTTATTGGCCATGTCTATGCTAATACCAGTTTCCCTTCCAGAAAGCAGCTTGAATAAGTTTCTCATGACAATATTCTAACCAAAATGCTTTTACAAAGTTTGATCACAGAAAAAGCCAGATTTATTTAATATAAAATGAGACATTTGATATGTAGTCCATGTTTCACATCAATGTGAATATACTTGATATTACTGAACTGTATACTTTAAAATGATTAAGAGGGTAAATTTTATGTTTTTTTACAATTATACATACATACACATGTATATAAGTTATATACATTATATATCTATTTTTTTCAATTTGTATGTTGCCATATGAGATAATATAAAATTAAAAATAGGACATACTACATAGTTATAAAAAAATCAGAATAAAGCATCCTGGCTTGTGATACACCCACATAATAATTGCATTTTCTAGAAGGAATGTTACTTTTTAGAGTTAAAAAAAAAATAACCTGTTATTGCACTCAATCTCACACCCAAACTGAGGATATAAAAGGATTAAAAGTACTTGTACATTAGCAGAGGAATTCAGAAAAAGAAATTGATCTGCTGTAACCACTTTCCCTAAACCCAGAGAAAGAAGTATAAGGAGACCACCTGAAAAGTTTCCTGTATTTCTCACGTAGGCTGAGAAACACACTGGTAAGAGTCAGACTCATTCCTAAGTAATGTACAGGACCCTGAATCCGTCTACTGAGCTGGTTTAAAACATATGTGAAAGAAGTATTGCTTCTTTGGGGATCATGTGTATTCCCACAATAATTTGGGAGAAGCATGCCATCTACACACAAGATAATTAGCATATCTTAATCTCATGTTTTGTCCAAGAGGGTTTGCTAAAGGGTCAAATAGAAGCTAGGGGCTGGGCATGGTGGCTCATGCCTATAATCCCAGCACTTTGGGAGGCTGAGGTGGGCGGATCATGAGGTCAGGAGTTCAAGACCAGACTGACCAACATGGTGAAACCCCATCTCTACTAAAAATACAAAAATTAGCCAGGCGTGGTGGTGCGTGCCTGTAACCCCAACTACTCAAGAGGCTGAGCAGGAGAATTGCTTGAACCCAGAAGGCAGAGATTGCAGTGAGCCAAGATCGCGCCACTGCACTCCAGCCTGGGCAACAAAGTGAGGCTCCGTAAAAAAAAAAAAAAAAAGAAGCTAGAAGTGGAAGGAGTTAGTAACCAGCCAAGGGCAATCAGAGATACACTTGTCCCTATCAAAGGAACTTGAAGTGAGCGATCCCCAGCATTGAGATGAAGAAAGGCAAAGCACCACATGGGTCTCTGGTGAACTCATAAAGATGTACCCAAAAAGCTCACCTTTAAATACCTTCCAGATCTAGAGAGCACTGATACTAGATTATCACACAATGACATGCAAGCAAGAATGTTCTTGTCTTATACCCTTCTGCCTCCCGTAGCTCTAAACCTAGAGTGACCTGAAATGGCTTTGTGGAAAAAAGGGTTAATGTGCAAGGCGGGAAAGAAAGAGCAAGTTAACCAGAACCTCCACCCACCCACTAGCAAACAGCCTGCAGCAAGCAGACTAGAAGAGAGAAGCTTTGCCTTCAAATGAAACTTAGTACCTTGACAGGACAAATTAATTACTGACTAAAGATTGTTTCATATCCAAAAAGTAACCATCAGAATCATGGGACTGTCCTTAACTTTGATCAAAAGCCAACAAAAGAACCAGCCCCACAGAATAAATTTAAAGAGCTAAATATTGGAAGACAAAAATAAAGTTGCTTTATAATTATATCCCATGAACCCTGCTTATTCAATGGAAAGGCTACAGATATTTAATTTTAGGAAATGGTTAGACTGGATAAAAGTTTTTTTAAAAAAAGGGCTAAAGCCGATCATATAAACGTTACAATTTAAAAATAACCAAACAAAATACCACAAACCCTTATTTAGATAGGAACAATATTTTTGAGTAACAAAGGTACAAGCAAAATAAAACAAAAGCACAACTGAAAAAAATCCTGAGTTGATGTCTAAAAAGTTAAAGGAACTTGCGAGCATCAGAACATTAGGAATTTTCCCAAGCAGAAAATGTTGTATATTCTATTTTCCAAACTGTAATCCCATTATTTTGCAATGAATACCATAAAAATTTTAGACCTAGGCCTACTCTTTCCTCAATACTCTAATTTTGTGTTTCTCTTTCTAACATGTATAATGAAACAGACACAGATTTGAAGCATAATAACAATATTACTCAGAATAGTGATAATTTGCTGAGCACTCATTCTGTGTCAGGTTTGGTGCTATAAGACTTACACTTTTACACTGTTGGTAGGACTGTAAACTAGTTCAACCATTGTGGAAAACAGTGTGGCGATTCCTCAAGGATCTAGAACCAGAAATACCATTTGACCCAGCCATCCCATTACTGGGGATATACCCAAAGGATTATAAATCATGCTGCTATAAAGACACATGCACACGTATGTTTATTGCGGCACTATTCACAATAGCAAAGACTTGGAATCAACCCAAATGTCCATCAGTGACAGACTGGATTAAGAAAATGTGGCACATACACACCATGGAATACTATGCAGCCATAAAAAAGGATGAGTTCGTGTCCTTTGTAGGGACATGGATGCAGCTGGAAACCATCATTCTCAGCAAACTATCGCAAGAACAGAAAACCAAATTACCGCATGTTCTCACTCATAGGTGGGAATTGAACAATGAGATTACTTGGACACAGGAAGGGGAGCATCACACACCGGCTCCTATTGTGGGGAGGGGGCAAGGGGGAGCGATAGCATTAGGAGATATACCTAATGTAAAGGATGAGTTAATGGATGCAGCACACCAACAAGGCACATGTATACATATGTAACAAACCTGCACATTGTACACATGTACCCTAGAACTTAAAATTAAAAAAAAAAAAGACTTATGTGTATCATCTTATTTGACCTTTGATATGGTTTGGCTGTGTATCCACCCAAATCTCATCTTGAATTGTAGCTCCCGTAATCCCCATATGTCATGGGAGGGACCCAGTAAGAGGTAATTGAATCATGGGGTCAGGTTTTTCCATGATGTTCTCATGATAGTGAATAAGTCTCACAACATCTGATGGTTTAAAAAAGAGCAGTTCCCCTGCACACATTCTCTTGCCTGCCACCATGTAAGACATGTCTTTGCTCCTCCTTCACCTTCCACCATGATTGTGTGGCCTCCCCAGTCATGTGGAACTGTGAGTCCATTAAACCTCTTTTTCTTTATAAATTACACAGTCTCGGGTATTTCTTCAGAGCAGTATGAAAATGGACTAATACAGTAAATTGGTACTAGTAGAGTGGGGTACTGCTATTAAGATGCCTGAAAATATGGAAGTGACTTTGGAACTGGGTAAACAGGCAGAGGTTGGAACAATTTGAGAGCTCAGATGAAGGCAGGAAGATGTGGGAAAGTTTGGAGCTTCCTAGAGGTTTGTTGAATGGTTTTGAGCAAAATGCTGATAATGATAATGGACAATGAAGTCCAGGCTGGGGTGGTCTCAGATGGAGATGAGGAATTTATTGGGAACTGGAGCAAAGGTGATTCTTTCTATGCTTTAGCAAGGAGACTCATGGTATTTTGACCCTGCTCTAGAGATGTCTAGAACTTTGAACTTGAGAGAGATGATTCAGGGTATCTGGCAGAAGAAATTTCTAAGAAGCAAAGCATCCAAGAGGTGATTTGGGTGCTCTTAAAAGCATTCATTTTTATTCATTCACAAAAATATGGCTTGGAATTAGAGCTTATGTTTAAAAGGGAAGCAGAGCATAAAAGTTTACAAAATTTGCAGCCTGATGATGTGATAGAAAAGAAAAACCCATTTTCTGGGGGGAGAAATTCAAGCTGGCAGCAGAAATTTGAATAAGTACTGAGGAACCAAATGTTAGTCTCAAAGACAATGAGGAAAATATCTCCAGGGCATGTCAGAAATCTTCATGGCAGTCCCTCCCATCACAAGCCAGGGGCTCTAGGAGCTAAAAATGGTTTCATGGGCCAGGCCCAGGTCCTTGATGCTTTTGCTGTCTCGGGACTTGGTGCCCTGTGTCTCAGCCATGGCTGAAAGGGGACAACATACAGCTCAGGCCATTGCTTCAGATGGCACAAGCCCCAAGGCTTGGCAGCTTACACATAGTGTTGGGCCTGCAGGTACACAGAAGAATTGAGGTTTGGGAATCTCCACCTAAATTTCAGAGGATATATGGAAATTTCTGGATGTCCAGGTAGAGGTGTGCTATAGGAGCCCTAATGGAGAAACTCTGCTAGGGCAGTGTGGAAGGAAAATACGGGGTGGGAGACCCCACACAGAGTAACCACTGGGACACTGCCTAGTGGAGCTGTGACAAGAAGACCACCATCCTCCAGAACCCAGAACGGTAGATACACCCACAGTTTGCACCATGCACCTTGAAAAGCTGCAGACCCTCAATACCAGCCTGTGAAAGCACCCAGGAGGGAGGCTGTACCCTGCAAAACCACAGGGGCAAAGTTGCCCAAGACCATGAGAACCCACCTCGTATATCAGTGTGACCTGGATGTGAGACATGGAGTCAAAGAAGATCATTTTGGAGCATTAAAATTTGACTGCCCCACTGGATTTTGGATTTACATGGGGCCTGTAGCCCCTTTGTTTTGGCCAATTTATCCTATTTGGAAAGGGTGTATTTACCCAATGCCTGTACCCCCATTGTATTTAGGAAGTTAACTAGCTTGCTTTTGATTTTACAGGCTCATGGGCAGAAGGCACTTGCCTTGTCTCAGATGAGACTTTGGACTGTGTGAACTTTTGAGTTAATGCTGAAATGAGTTAAGACTTTGGGGGATTGTTAGGAAGGCATGATTGGTTTTGAAATGTGAGAACATGAGATTTGGGAGAGGGGTGGAATGATATGGTTTGGTTGTGTCCACACCCAAATCTCATCTTGAACTGTAGCTCCCATAATCCCCACATGTTGTGGGAGGGACCCAGTGGGAGGTCATTGAATCATGGGGGTGGGTTTTTCCCATGCTGTTCTTGTAACAGTGAATAAGTCTCACAACATCTGATGGTTTTATAAAGGGCAGTTCCCCTGAACATGCTCTCTTGCCTGCCGCCATGTAAGATATGCTTTTGCTCCTCCTTCGCCTTCCACTGTGATTGTGAGGCCTCCCCAGCCATGTGGAATTGTGAGTCCATTAAACCTCTTTTTCTTTATAAGTTACCCAGTCTCAGGAATTTCTTCATAGCAGTATGAAAATGGACTAATACAACCTTCAAAGTGCTATTGTAGGTAGGTAGTTGCTATTGTTATCTCCTTCTTACAGATGAAGTCATTGAGGCAGAGAAAAGTGAAGTAACTTGCTCAGGACCATGGAGTTAGTAACTTTCCAAGCCAAACCCAGTGTGTTTTACTTTGCTGGGAAGAAGTTCAAAAAAATGAGAGATGCTTTAGAGGATTTATTAATCTATCACCAGGCTTTGCTTTCTGACCTTGGCTGGGAGCTGAGGCTCCTTTAACACCTGTGCCATTTGTTTAGTTGGAGTAGGTATGTTGTCTCCTGACAGCTAAAATCCCACTTTCACATGGGCCTGTTAGTGAACACACTTGAAGTAATTAATCCTCCCAGGCCCCAGCTATTAGCAGTCACTTTAATAAGTCCTAAAATGATTAAAATAAATCCTCTTTACAATTCCCATCAGCAACAAAATTATTAACAACTAAAAATGATTTCCATATGTCCCTAGCTTGCCTTGTGACAAAACTCAGGAATCTATTAAAATTACTTCTGGTCATGAAGCAGAAAAACAAATGTGTTTTCTATAATTCCTTCTTAATAGCACTGGACCAGTTTACCAAGAAACATGACCTGCAAACAATTACATAGCTATCCTCAGTGACAGCATGCTAGCACTTTTTATTCTGCTAAAAAATAATCATCTTCCTCATTACAACCTTGATGCTTTTGACATTGGTAGATTCTTATATTTTGTTTGTAAATTATCCCTCATACTTGTGGAAACTGTGTGAGGCTGGTGCTACTTCTATAAATAAACAGATTCTTCTCTACAGCAAGGAAATAACATACCAAAGCCATATAATCATTCGCATATACGTATTACCTTCAGAATAACATCTTTGTATCAACTGAGATTTTGTTAGAAAATCCAATTGGGTAATGTGATCAGATACATCCCAATGTACTAAGGTCACAGGGAGAAGCCTTCATTCATCCCCTTGCTTCTGTGTTCCAGTGTGCCCCTGACTGTGATCACAGCCTGACCCCTTCCCCCATTCTTCTCAATCCTGTGCTTGTTTCCTTATAGCTATCCTTCCCAGCTTTTCTTCATTTATGTGTCCTTATTAACTTCATTGTCCTCATCAGACGACTTGGAGTGATCACGGAGAGATGATTGGTAAATGAATTGCATTAGCAATCAGTTTACTTAAGGTTCACCCTGCCTCCTTTTATGTGTGAATTAGGGAATTAAAGGGTCTAAGGAGAGAGGAGGCAGGGACAGACACAGAGGGAAGGGAAAGAAGGAAAGAAGGAAGGAAGAAAGGAAAGAAGGAAAGATGTGACATATCAGATATTTATAGCAGTGTACCTAGGACAGACATTATATGATCAAGGGATTATATTATGCCATTCCCACTATGATAATAGATCTTTGGAAAATTTTTTTAAATGCCACTTTAGATGAAAGTTGGAAGAGTTTAAGAGAAGAGAATCTGGTGTTTCTCCATTATTCTTTTGTTCACAACCTTTATTCCCCCTCAAATAATTCCAACTCACTTAGTTGGGATGGAGTGGAGAGTAGAGGGCAAAAAAAGAATATATTTGGCCTCTATTCAGTGTGGGTATAGATTTGAAATCCAGGCAGTCTGCCCAATAGGACTGGATTACCTACTGAATGTGTCGGAATATCTAAAACATTTTTTTGAATCCCTGAGTCACTTCTGACTTGCAAACCATATGTTGAACCATAAATATTTACATCAATTTACATCAATACGATTTAGAAAAATAAGACTTGAAACAGGGAATTTTCTCTACAGTAAAGTGGTCTAGAGATTTTTGTACCATGTTGGTGAAAACTGTATGTTATGGGCTGAATTTTGTATTCCTAAAATTCATATGTTGAAGTCCTAACTCCCCGTACCTCAGAATATGACTGAATCTGGAGATAGGTCCTTCAAGGACATAATTAAAATAAAATGAGGTTGTATGGGTGGGTCCAAAGTCAATGTGACTGGTTTCTTTGTGACTGGTGTCTGTGTCCGTGTGAAGTCACAGGGAGCAGGTGGCCATCTATAAGCCAAGATGAGAGGCCTCAGAAGAAATCAACCCTGTCACACCTTGACCTCATACTTCTAGCCTCCAAAATCGCGAGAAAATAAATTTCAGTTGTTTAAGCCGCTCAGACTCTGTGGCTTTGTTATGGAAGCTCTAGAAGACTAATACAGTGCACCATACAGAACCCAGTCCTTTTTTTTTTAACCCCCTTTTTATCAACTTTTATTTTAGAATCAGCGGGTACACATGCAGGTTTGTTACAAAGGCATGATGCTGAGGTTTGCGGTATGATTGAGCCCATCACTCAGGTAGCGAGCAGAGTACCCACTCCTTATCCAGGTTCCCAAAAATCAGAAGTCGGAAACTGGAGTTGTTTAATTTTGGATATGGGAAGGATATAAAAATAACTCCAGAATTACAATTGGTAAATGGAAGGAAAGGGTAAAGTAACGTAAAAATACCATGTGTTACTCTTTCTTATCAACTTTCAGAGTGGGCCGGGAGTTACAGGGTAGGGCCAACAACATTACGAATATTAGAGTACTAGAAAGAAAACAAAGGATAGCCTTTTTGTAATTCTCACCTATTTTCCTAGAACACAGAACATGAATGCCAGGATTCCTTTGGGATTTTGGAGATAGGGTGGATAAAATATGGAGATGACTATAGACAAATAAAACTGTCTAGTTTTGTGCCAGGATCTTCCTGTTTCACTCTGAATAGATGCCTTCGTAAAGAGCAAACATGTTTCCCGATACCCCACTCGGTTTTGAGAGGAAATTAGGCAGAAGACTCTCATCAAAACATCTGTATTTCTGGCAAAGAAAGCATGATGCATTATCTCCCAAATTACATAAGGATGTTTCAATAATAATAGTTACAAAATGTCCATGTGGATATTGGAAACATTATACTTCAGCATTATAGAATCAGCATTAGTGGTTACAACTCTCCTCATCTTTTAACTGCTCATGGTAGCATAGTTTACCAAATTAGTTACACTCATAATTTGAAGATGTGCTTCATTATATAAGTCAAAGGCATGTGTGTGTGTGTTTGTGTGTGTGTGTATACATACGTGTGTGCCTGTTTAAAGTGGAAAAGAAAGACACCCACAGGAGTTTAGACAATGTGCATAATAATAATCCATTTGGAAGAATTTCTAAAGGTCTGTCAATGAAGTTTTAGGAATTTCCAACAGGGAACAAAGACAAAATAACCATCCTAAACACTACTAGTGGCTTCTTGATATTTTATTTTTCTTTTTACTCCTTTTCTCCATGCTGCTTATCTATTTTTAGCTCTCAGCATCCATTGATCATCACAGATTCTTAACCTTCTGTAACTCCACATTATTTTCTAGAGGCAGATTTGTCTACATGCCTCATTTTTATGGTTCCGCTGTTATTAGCCTAATAAGTATTCTCCCTCACACTCGCTGCAAAGTGGTTTTCTAACAGCATAAACAAATAAATGAACAAATAAAAAATGTGACTTCATTTGCTGTACCCAAGATTTGTACTTGAAAATAAGCTGCAGTTTTTATTTTCTGTGCTCATAAGAAATTTGCAAATCCATCAGGTCAAAATAATCAGCACATGCAAAATGCTTGCTACTTGCCATCAGTTTTATTTTTAATAGACATTTGAATAGTCGGAAGAATTGTCAATCTGTACACTCTCCTTTCATTATAGAGGAGACAGCCTGCCATCACACTAGAAATAGTTAATATTACTGCAGTAGGCAGCGCAGAAACATACGGCTATGTCTGCTTTCAGATTTGTATTTATTGGGAGACAGCCTAGGCAGTCTATTTTGTGCCAAATTCTTTAAGAAGGTGTTGTGTGCTTATAACCTACCTTTTACGAGAATCTTAAGATCTTAGCAATTATAATATTTGTTTTTCTCCAGGAAGTGTTTTCATGTGACTTCCATACATATATTACTTAGGTTTTTATTGGTATCTAATATATTCACACTCATCACTATTGTAAGACCTGCAGAAAACATACAAAAACATAAAATATGATCTCCATCATTAAATAAATTGCTTATAATTTGGCTGATGAGAAAACATTAAGGAACTTAAATAACATAAGACCAAATTCAACTAAATCATAAGATAAAGTTCTTCCTAGATGAGTTCTAAAGAGAGTAACTTCAATGAGAATGGAAATAGACAAAGAAAAGCTCAGAGAGGAGGTTAATCTGATCTTTGGAGTGGTAGATTGACTTATGGGCTCCATTCTTCACCCTATCCTATATCCATAGGCTTTGACAGGCAACTTTGCAGTTCCTCCATTAGAGACTGACTATATTGCCATGGCTTTTAACTTTGAGAATGGCCTTGTGCCTTTCTTTGATCAATGGAATGTTAGCAAACAAAGGCTTGAAATGTGTTCCCATGGTGGGCATGCCCTTTTGCACTTCTGCTATCCTTTTGAGAAGAGCCTCCCCCAGATAGCTGCTGCTTCCTCAGCCTGGGTCCCAGAATGAACATGTGGAGCAGGCCTAAGCCCAACTTTTTGCAAGGAGCAAAATTCAGTTGGACTCATAGTTTAAGGTAGAGCTATTCAGTGGAGCACAGCCTAGATTAGGCACCTCACAGACACATGAAAAAAAAAAAAACTTTGTCACTGAGTCTTATTACACAACAATAACTGATTGATGCACTTGGAGATAGGATATAGCTTGAATAGGCGAAGGGTAAAACAAGAAGGCACTTGTTTCTAATACAACATGTCTTGTGAGCTTAGAACATACATGTTTCATGTTTCCTTTATTTCTCCTATTACTCATCATCCTACTAGACCATATTAGCAGGAGTTTCGGTATCTCTTGTTAAAAACCAGCATACCCCCTCCCTCCTAGTTTGTACAAGAACTGTAGTCACTGACTCAGTCCAAAACAGGCTGGAAGAGACCAAGAATTTTCTTATCCTAGTAGGAAACCCCAGATTGCTTCTTTGCCCCCATCATTATTGCATGCCATCACTATGAAAACTCATCCCACAGATTGCTCTCTTTCTTCACTACTATAATAATAGCCAGATTAGTTTTGAGGCTTGTACAGGACTCAGAGTACCACCACTCAAACTCTCAAGGTTATAGCCTTTTCAAAAATGTCTATCTACATGTTCATGTTTTATCCTCAAAGTGAAATTGTTGGGCCAAAGCAGCTGGGTTCACAGGGCCTCAAAGCCTCCACTCCAAGCTGTGTGAGAACCAGGCCTCCCTCAACATTTTCTAGACCCTAGTGGAAAAGGAACACTTTCACTTTTCTTGTGGTGAGAGCATCTATTCTGAACAATCAGAGAGAGGCTAGTAACTTTCAGTCTCACCAAAACAATGAACAGTGTGTCACTGCCTTTATTCCCATGGAGCTTCTCGCTCTTATGCAAATATTTCCCTTCTCCCAGGGAACAACTATACATACCAAAGAGTATCCTGAGAGGCAACATTTATCAGGTCATAAAAAATTATGGGTGTCTATCTCCTTTCCACTTGCATACCTAAAATATTACTTAGAGGTTCAAGAAAGATTCAGAGAATTGTATTCCTAGGCTATGTTCTTATTCACCTTAGAGAAGCAGTTCCTAGTTTCTTTTGCTAAAATTATTTTTAGATCATGTCCTACCAAGCATCCCACCACAAACACAAAATCCCAAAGACAAGAGTGAGCTTGAGGTATTTATAGACTGTGCATGCCTTTAAGAAATATTTATTTAGTGCCAAATGGATCCAGGAATACTACTGGGTGCTAGGAAAACTCAGATAAGCAAGGTACGTCCCATATCTTCAAGCAGCTATCTAGTGGAAGAGACAAAAGGGAGTTGTAATTAATTAAACTACAAAGGGGTATTGTGTTCAATAGGGAAGTGTTAGAAACAATGCTTGCAACAGGGTGTTGGCTAAGTAAGTTTTTATACCAACATATAACTTACTATTTTGTACCAATGAAAATAAAATTATAGAATATTTACTGATGTGGAAATGTTTTTGATATATTATCTTTTAAAGGCAGTTGCATGCCATATTGCAGCATCAGAACATACTTGTTATATGCAAATAATACATACACATGTAAATGCATAGCATACAGAAATGTAACATCTTAGCTAAAATCTTAATTCTGGTTACCTTTGGTGGTGGAATGATGACCATTCTTTTTCTTTTTGCTTGTTTGTATTTTCTCATGTATCTACAAGGAACTTGTATAATAAAGAAAACTTAAAGGTAATTTTAAGAAAAGGTTAACACACAATAAGACCAACCCTTCAAGCAAAGGATGATTTTTCATGGTCAGAAAAATTACAAATGGTGAAGCAATGTAAATTCCTCTTCACCGTAAGACTCTACTAATACATTCTCATGCTACTTGGTTCTATATCTGGGTCTAAATGGGACCAATCTCTCTCCATATGAAGTTCCCTTCTTAAATAATTTTTTTGCAAATAATTTTAAATAAAATGCTTTAGGATTGAAAGTTTTATGTAAAATCTCTTCCCACATCATCAAATCTAAGAATTCATTTCCTTGAGAGTATGACTTGTTTTCTATGTTATTTGCATAAGGACTTAAGCATAAGATTGGCAACTGTTTATGCTAAAATGCTACATGTGATGGCAAACTGTTTCTCATCTGTGCATCAAGAGGCAAAGTAGATATTTCTAGACCTATTATGAAAATGTGTTAACCTTTGGCTTTCCCTCACAGGACACTGTAATTTACATTTTTAAAATTGCATTTATTTTTTTCATCCATTTCATCTATATTTTTGCCCTGAAATATCTAGCCATCTTTTCATTATTTATACTGCCTTCGAAATAGTTGGAATAAAATCAATTTAGGATCATATACTATGTGCCAGGTATTGTGCAAAGTCTTTTACATTAATTTTCTCATTTAACTCTCAAAAAAAAAAATCTGTGGGTATTGTATTACGTGCCATCCCATTTTACAGATAAGAAACCTAGTTCTTAAACAAGTATAAATCCCCACAAAAAGGAACCAAGGCTCCTGGGAGAAATCATTGGTCCAAAGCTGGGGAAGGTAAAATACAGGTGAACCTGGAAATATTTTGTGAGGCAAGAAAGTAAGGAAGCACATAGAAACACATAAGAACACAGAAACCAGATTAAATAGGCACTCACTTGAAAAATTGGGACAAATTGAGCATCAAAATAATAACAGTAATTGCTTACAACAGCAACTGAATTTTTAAAAAGTAATCTAAGAGTTGATACTTAGCCAAGTTATAGACAGTTCAGTTCAATAGGTAGGTAAGGAGGTAGGTAGGTAAGTAGATAGATAGTCAGATAGATAAATAGAGATGATAGGCAGACAGACAGACAGATAAAAGGGGTAAAGGGGAACTTCTTCTTTATAGCAGAATTCCAAGTAATAAACACGAATAATGATAGAGCTAAAAAAAAAATCACCTTGCAACACTATATAAATAATTTACTCAGATGAGAATTATTAATAGGTAAAAAATGATTGGATAAATGCTTTTTGGGGGGAAAAGGATATTTAGATAGCATTCCTCCATGAATGACTTGTTAATTACAAAGGAAATAGCTGCCTACACAGTGGAAAAATCTGGTGAGTAACAATGTAGGCAAGTGACCCATGTCAGCATCACTAAAAATGAAGCAAACTGACATCAAGTGCCTCCAAACACAATGCACTGAGCAAGACACAGTAGCATTTAGGAAGTATTTTAGCCAAAAATGCATAACCTGAATAAAATTATTAAATAATTTCAACCCAAATTGAATGACATTCTATAAAACAACTGTCTTGGACTTTTCAAAAATAACAATGGAGCCAGTTACAGTGGCTCATGCCTATAATCCCAGCACTTCGGGAGGCCAAGACAAGAGGATTGCTTGAGGCCAGGAGTTTAGAACCAGCTTAGAAAACATGGTGAGACCTCATCGCTAAAAAAATAAATACATAAAAACATTAGCTAGGTGTGGTGGTGTGCACCTGTAGTCCCAGCTACTTGGGAGGCTGAGGTGGGAGTATCACTTGAGCCTAGGAGCTGGAGGCTGCAATGAGCTATCATCATGCTACTGCGCTCCAGCCTAGGTGACAGAGCAAGACTCTGTCTCAAAATAATAGTAAAAAATAAAATAAAATAAAATAAACATTGGCATGAAAGACGAAAGACAAGAAAAAGGTTGAAGAATTGTCCTAGGTCAAGAAAACTAAAGTGACATGAAAACTAAAGCACTATAGTATCCTAGATTGGGTCCCACATCAGAAAAGGAACATTGTTATAAAGGACATCTGGGAGGAAAATTGTTTACATTTAAATAAGGATTTTATATTAGATGATGATATTAATATCAACTGTTGTGAATTTTTAATTGTATAGAAGATATTACTCTAATTTTTAGAAAGTATATAATGAAATATTTAGAGATAAAGGGTCATTACATCAAAACCGTACTCCTCTTAAATAAAAATAATAATATGTACTTAGAGTATGAGCTAAAGTAGATATAGCAAAATAGTAACAATCGGTCAATCTAGGTAAAGGATATAAGGGTGCTTATTACACTTTATTTTACCTTTTCTCTAGGCTTAACATTTTTCACAACAAAATGTGGGAGAAAAAAAAGGTTTAAGCAACTTGCCAAAGACACACAGTAAGTGGTGGCACTAGGACTGAAACCCAGACATTCTGTCTGCAAAGCCAGCCAGAGCTCTTGACCATACCTCATTATCTGAGCAGCCAGAGGGATCACTTCAAAAGGCCAGTCTGCTCAAAACCTCCCAGGGTTTCCCTTCTTACTCAGAGCAAAAGCTAACATCTTTATTTACAATTGATTACATGGCCCTGCACCACTGCTACTCTGTACACTTGGGAGGAATTAGAAATGCAGAACTCCAGACCTACTAAGTCTGAACCCCCATTTCAACAAGATCCCCAGAGGATTCACACTCACATTAAAGCTTAGAAACGGCTACCTCCATGACTTGTTCTCCTTAGTAACTGTAACCTCATCTATCAGTCTCCTTCTTTCTCACTGCACTCCAGCTGTGTTTCTCCATCATTCCACACACAATACCACTCAAGGCCTTTGTACTTGCTATGTCTTCTGCTTGCAGTGAATTTGCCACAGATATCCACCTGGCTCAGTTGCCCAACTCCTTCACAACTCTTCTCAGATATCACCTCATCAGTGAGGCTTTTCTGATACAAAATATCTCCACATCCCCCCAAGAATTACTATCTATTTACCCTGCTTGCTTTTTCTCCAAAGCCCTATTGACCACCTAGCATACTATGTCTTTGCTTCTTGATTTGTTTACTGTCTCTGTTCCCCTAAACTCCTGTAAGATCCACGAGACCTGGTGACTTTGTTTTGTTCCTAGCTTTATCCCTAGCACCTAGAACAGTACCTCACCCATAGTAGTTACTCAATAAATATTCGTAGAATGAATTTATAACCAAAATATCTATAATTGTCACACTTTATAATTGTCCACATTTCAGAGAAACAAATTCAGACAAGCCAAGGAATCTGCCTGTATTAGTTGGTTCTCACACTGCTAATAAAGACACACCCAAGACTGGATAATTTATAAAGAAAAGGAGGTTTAATGGACTCACAGTTCCACATGGCTGGGGAAGCCTCACAATCATGGCAGAAGGTGAAGGAGGAGCAAAGTCACATCTTACATGGCAGCAGGCAACAGAGCATGTGCAGAGGAACTGCCCTTCATAAAATCATCAGATCTCATGAGACTTATTCACTATCACAAAAACAGCACGGGAAAAACCTGCCCCCATGATTCAATTACCTCCCACCAGGTCTCTCCCATGACACATGAGGATTATAGGAACTACAATTCAAGATGAGATTTGGGTGGGTACACAGCTAGACCATATCACTGCCCAAGGTCACTCAGCAAGTTAGAGGTATAGCCACAGTTAAGTCTATTATCTGAGTTTAAATTCTGTACTTTTGGTGACTGCTTTACTAATTATAGTACTCTGAAAAAGAGCTCAACCTACATAGTGACTGCACTGCACTGAGAAAGAAGATGAGTCCTTGCTATCACATGGCACATGACAGATAGAAAGGATTTTCACATGTGGATTCTTTCTTTCTTTATTCTGACTTTACTCCACAAAGAAATCAAGACTATGTTGTGTCATTGGATCCTCTCAGCACTCATGTATGGAGTAGGTTGGTACAACCCTATTAGCCCTGTTATCCAGATGAGGATCGTCCTCTTGATCAAGGGACAGGGAGTTGAATGCCAATGCAACCTTATAGCTGGTGTAATGGCATTGTGAAGTCCTTCTTAAATGTGTCTCTGCAGCTGTGACCTGGGTACTAGCTTCTTTGGGTCAGTATCTGTGCTGTATCAGAGATAGTACCTACACCTGTGTACATCACCCTGGTTCTCTTCATGTCCTTACTGTTCTATCCCAGAAATGCATTTTGTTTGATTTTAAACTAATGACCCAAACTCTGGCAATGCTTTTTGGTTAATGACTTTCATTTAAAGGATTCAACAGAAATGCACGCATACAAACTAAAGCATTTGTCCTCTCACTGCTGGCCGTGAGAGGTCAGTGGATCTCAAAATTCACTAAACTTTAGAAGCATTGGGAGCTTTTAAAAAATATACTGGTGCCTGGGTCCCAGCACAGTGATCCTTATCTAAATGGTTTATAATAAATCCCAAGCATCTTTATTTTGTAAAAGACCCCAAGTAATTTAATTATTATCTAGTTTTGAGAACCACTCTAAGACCTCAAGAAATTAAACATGTGCACAAGCATTCACATGCATGCACACACACTCACACACACAATGTAACATCTCAGACAGTCTGCAGTAGCTACGGCCCCAATAGAGAGAAACACCAATCAGATGATAAAAGGAAGAAAATGTTACTGAACTGACCCTCAACAAACAACATGGACCTTACTCAATGACCAGTGAAAATCAATGATATGAGAAGCGTCATTTACACCTTTGATTTAACTGCCCACTGAGCTGCATTTCTTTATTTGCTTGCATCATTTTTCAGTTTCAAGCAGGTTCCATTGAGAGGCATCTAGCAACTCTGGATACATCAACAACCTTGATTCACCTTCAAGGAAAATTACCTAGAAAACACTACAAAGTGTGGCTGTGATGTATGGGGACCAGCAACCCCAAGTCATACTCCTCACTGTAGAAGAAATGGGGTATCAACAATTGGTACAAATCAATATCAACAATTGGTAAATATCAATGATTACATCATGTCCCTTCTGTTTGTCAATAGTAAATGAAGTTACATTGTTTCATTTGTTTGCAATAGTTAAGCATCACCAAAATAAAAAAATTAACACCTTGAGGACTAGAGTTTTCTTAATATGGTGAGCTGCTATCTAGTAGGTTAGGAAGCCTTATAAATATCATAGAAAGATATCACTCCTGTAAGTAAAAAGCCTCTCACTATTTTCTAATGCTTAGATACATATTTTGATTGTGCCAAATGCAAAATCGATTTTTAAAACTTTATTCAACTTCATGATATGAAGAAGAAATAAAGGCAATAAACAGTATTTGAAGCATTTGACTATGTCACTGATCCCCAGCATTCCTGTTGATTATCACAAACTCTACCAGTCTCTAGTCACTTAATTCTTATTCCTGCCACTTCAAATCCCATTTCCTCCAAGAAGCCACTCTGGGTACTATAATCCACAAATAAGCTTTCCTTCCTCTTTATGACCTCATAATTCATTTGCATTTTGGTATGACGTTGTATCATTAGTTATTTTCAATGAGATTATACCTTTTCCCAGCAACTGAGCTCTGCTCATCTTGAGGGTAAAAGTTATCTTATGCTACTTTGTATTTTCCTCATAGAGCTTGCACACAATACACATAGCAACTAGTGGGTGTTCAATAAACATAAGTCGATCAATTTCTTACTAAAAAAGAATGAAATGACATAATTTGTGAAAATTAACTTTTCTCTCCAATAATTTGAAATATATTTAAGTAACAATCCATTCAAAGGTCATTATCAGATTAGAATTCTTATTAGTAAACTTTAAATTTCCAAATACCCTTGAACCATTTACTAACACAAGTTTAGACCAATATAATTCTTCAAATTTCAAATAAAATACCACTTTAGGCTTTTTTGTAAAGGCATTCAACCATTCCTTGCTTACCATGAACATATCAAGTATGGTTCCATTTCAGGGCCTTTGCACTTGCTTTTCAATTTGGCTAGAACATTCTTTCCTCTTATCTCCCTCTTACTTGTCATTCCATTTTCAACTTAAATGTACCCCTTCAGAAAGGTCCTCCAAGACCATTCAATTTAAAGTAGTTTACACTCACCCACCCACCCATACACACACACACACACACACACACACACACACGGTTACTCTTTATCACATAATCCTACTGTTTTCTTCATTATACTTAAATATCATTACACATTTTCTTTTATTACACTGAAAATAACTTATTCATCTATTTGTTTACTGACTGTTTCCTGACATTCAAATGTATGCGATGTGGGAGCAGGGGTCTTTTCTGCAATGCTCACTTTCTATCCTCAGTCCTCATAAACTGGTACATAGTAAACACTTAATAAATGTTTATTGTAGGAATTTATTTTGAACAGTGTGAAAGTCAAGAGGTGAGCACTGTCTTACTCAGAGATGAAGTAGACATTTGGAATTAGGAAACAAATCTCATTTACATGGCTGGTTACTATGACGCCCTAAATGCTTAGAAGAAAGAGACTTGAAACCGAGTTATAAGGAGTTGATAGAGGACATAATTTGCTTGATAAAAGAAGAAATGGCAGCCCATGAGAAAACCAAGCAAGCTATTAAGAAAAACTGCCCTGCTTTTACCTCATGCATGTATCAAATAAGTGGATGTAATATCAAAATAATCATTATTTGTTGAAATGAAATCAAAAAATACTTAAACCAGTATACCTTGTCACTTATCACTTATATCAGTTATCCTTCCACTATCTTAGTATAATTCTTTCATGTTTAACAAGTCCTTGCCATAAAATATCAAGTTCTCATATTAAATTAAAATGAACAATCGCAAGGATAACATTTAAGTGTTTATGAACAAATAAATATAATTTACAGTGCAGTACTCAACCTTGAATTTAATATCATCTTTAGCATTGGCAACCTTGGAATTTTTTCATAAGATTTAGCATCTTGGGTCAAAGAATGACTATGCAACTTCTGGTCTTCCTTTCTTGTCTCTGCCAGAGCTTTTTAAACTTAACCCCAGGTTGAAATTAATCAGATTTTCTTTATATTCTCCCAAAGCAGTTGACACTCCAAGTGACTCTGATGTTCAACAGCATTTGTTAAGATGTCTTCTGACATTCATCCACAGTATTGTAGCATCTTGCAATCCTAAAATTTTTACCAGCTGAAATATTTTTCTTTACCATTGTGTATTTCAACAAGCTTTAATTCCGATCAGTTCCATTTGAGCCTTAACTTAAAATGTTCTTTTGGGTATTGCTACCTCAGATGCCTGAGATCTGCCCTAATACATTTTGTCACAAGAAGACAGAGAGCTAGAGTGCTAGGAGGAAGTGTTTTTGTAGGGGTTTAGTAGCCTTAATTGAAATTTAAATGACAGGAAATATGAAAATAAAAATAAAACGTTTTTCTGGAGATAAGCAAAATTTCCAAACCAAAAGACTCCTTTCCAAAGGAATAATTGAAATGCAAGAAGCTATAAAACTGATTTTAGATGAAATAGTGAATCATCCTAGTCAGATCTTGCCACATGCCACCCACTTATCAAGTCACTGCTAAACACTCAAAAGTTTTATTCTTTGCATTTTTAATGATGATACTTCTAATGATGATCCTATATTTGGTTACCTGCAACCAGATATTTTGATGAATAATTAAAGTAACATTCAGGGAAATGTATGTGGAAAAATCCATGAAGATTTTCTTTGGAGAGTGACTGTAGCAGCTATGTGCAACGTTTGGTGTTTATGGTTCTGCCATTTTGGTTCTACAAATTGTCAGTCAGCTTTACAATGTGCTAGAAACTTGAGAAACACAAAACAAGTATAAGGATGGTAGGATGTCTGCATTAGTTATCACTTGTTATCACAGGTTATTGCTCTTCCAGATTCACTCTTCGCCATTTTGTATTCTGCTCTGTGCCCCAGAAAGGTGATGTGCATGAATCATATCAAAGGATTCACTTGTCCTGTAGCTTCTGGCAGTGTTTGGCCAATAAAGAGCCCCAGCAAGAGGTGAGATGATGAGAGGAGAGTGAAAGAAGTACAGTTGTCCCTTGGTATTCTCAGGGGACTGGTTCCAGGACACCCCTCTGATACTAAAATCTGCAGATGCTCAAATCCCTTATATAAATTGGCATAGTATTTGCCTATAATCTATGCACATCCTCCTGTGTACTTTAATTTCTAGGTTACTTAAAATACCTAATGCAAAGTAAATGTTATACAAATTGTTACACCATATTGTTTTTTATTTGTATTATTGTTTATTGTTATATTGTTATTTTTATTGTTTTTTCCTGAATATTTTCAATCTGTAGTTAGTTGAATTTGCAGGTACAGAATCCACAGATATGAAGGACTGGCTGCATTTATTTCCTATGAGGCCACTACAGGCTGGCTGGGTCACAGAGCCTCTGGGTCTCAAAACCTACTCCATTTACCCACCCTTTTCAACCTAGAGGAGCTAATGCTGCTACTAACCAGGATACTGTGTGAATGAGTTCCTTCTATACTCTCCACACCTTTGTAAATAGTCCTTTATTAAACTCTTCTAAAATTACCCAACTTCAGTTTCCTTCTGATTCCTCAGGAGACCTTCAACGTTCAAATGGCTGTCTTGGAGGATTTTCCCATTTGGTAGAAACAATGAAGCCTAATAGGTTAAAGGAATATGATACAATCAAATATAATACAAGAGAATGAGAAAATCCAATATTAAATTATAAAGTCTCCATAAATGTTACCAAGATTAAGGCAAGTGAAGGACTATTTGAGAGCAAAAGTTGGACTGAGAAGATTTCCAAGAAAAGATAGAACTTCAAATGGAGTGATGAGGCAGGAGGTTTGGGCAGCAAAAAAGAAGGGATAAAGAATCCCCTGTGGGAGAGTAACTTTAGCAAAAGCACAAAAGCAGAAGAAAGAATGTAATGTGGGAAGATAGTTAATTTGGCAGTTCATCTGCTTTATCTGGTTTACAAAACCTCCAGTGGAGAGGAAAATTTATGGTTAAAATACTGACCCAAACCATTCTGTCTGGGCCAAGCAACATATGAGTGAATTCCACCCACAAGAATCAAGATGCTCGAGTGAGGAAGACGAGAGCACCTGCCTTTGAAACAATGACATTTCAGAGTGAGTTCAGTCATCAGTTATCATAGTACCCAAAAGAACATATTGAGATGCAAAATAAATTGTCCTGGGGTTTACACCAGTTTATTTTTTTAAGCCTCAGATCAAATGCTTTATCAATTCTCATCACATAAGACATCTCTACAGTTTGAATGTAAGGTTTATGTCTTTTATACAATATGCAAGCCCTTGTTACACCACACCCCAAGGAGGGAGGTAGTGGCATGAGCTAAAGACCCATCTGCTACCCATTCATGTTGAGCATCATAATGAGAGCATCCCTTAGTGCTGAGATTCTTGCAGCCAACCTACCCTATGTTCTGGTGTATAATTCAGAAGCTCTGAGCCTCTGGTTACTAACATTTACTTTCTAGATAATTTACATTCTCTGAGATTCCATTGCCTCCTTAGTTAAATGGAAATAGCCATACCTGCCCTTCCCATATGCTAAAGTTGCTGTAAAGAACAAGTTAAGCAATATCCATTAAAGCAGTAGGGAAGCTAAATAAAAGGTAATTCCAAAGAGAGATACGACTTAGGAGAATGGAGATGGTGGGGTTGGCAAAGTAAAAATATCTCCCTCATAAATTCTTAGCAACATAAAAGCATAATGTTGGTGTTTATGCCATATTATTATTTAGTAGTACATTAAAAAATTCAGATGGCTAGAATCTGTGGGTTTCCCCCAATTTGCACCAGTACAAATATTATTATTAGAAATTATATTAAAATACAATATTGGCTTTTGTGCATTGCCTCACAGCTCCTTTTATAGCAACTAAAACAATGTGTCCTGTGTTTGTGCAAAATCCCTTCTGTCATTTATTTCACAGAGGCTTTTGATGACAATTCAGGCATATAAAAACTTGTGAGTCAAATGTCTCTAACCTGCAAAGACAGTGTCCGTTAGAAGATGTCAGTGAATCACATCACAAAAATTCCCCTGGTCTAGTATAAAAATTCAGGAAGGGTGACCCTGACTGTAACCTTGTTTCCCCAAAGTAAATCCAGTCCCTACATCTGTGCTGCATATAATTACCAAAACACAGTTTACGATCTGTGAAAAGAAACAATCAAGAAATGGATGTGCCTCTCCTATCATACCAGGTTTAAGGACAGAAGAATCTACTCTGAAATGAATGAGAAGGAGACATAGGAGAGATGCAAAAGAGAAAGAACAGGGATAGACAGACAAGAGAGAAAATCTTCCATTCTTGAAAGAAGGCAGTATCCATGACATTTCATATCTGATGGTGCCTATGCTGCACAAGAAATTAGAAGGTATTTTCTCTATAAAAGATTGCTTTTATGGCAATTTTTCAAGCTGACACTTAAGTTATGGCTTCTTCTATTACAGCCTCTGTAGCAGCAGCTCTTTCATTACAGAATTCTGGCCACACATTTTATTGCAGTAATAAAGTAATAGGAACCTAATCTCTTTTGAAAGGGTTTGCAGAAAGGATGAGTGCAACATTGGCACAGGACAGAGTTTGTGACCTTTCCCCAGTGAAGTACAGACAAAGTAGGTCACAGATGATCTGATTTTTTCCTAACTTGTCTTTATTCTAGCATGCCCTGGGTCTTTGCAGAGATCTCTAGTATTCATTTCTATTTCAGAGTAATAAGACATAGTTAATACAATATTTGAGTCAATTCCACCAGGTTGCTACATAAATATTTAATTTTCAGCATGAACTTCTGGTCTCTCCAGGATTCTTCAGCTGGATCCCCACTGGAAAATGGAGCTTCTGGCATTCCACAGTTTGTGGATAATTATTTTGATCAAACTGAACACAGAAAATGTGTGAAAAGAGATTTTTAGAGATCTCAGATGACTTTTGCCTTTAACTGAGGAACAGGACACACTCTAAGGAAGTCAAAAACAGTGGTTCTCTTGGCCTTCTATTGCCCCATTTAGACCATGTTTCCATCAACCACTTGACCACCAGGTTATCTGACTATAGTGCCTTTTTCTCCATTCTTGTGACACCCTGTCACTTTTTAACCATCTGAATACCAGAACATTGATGATTTGGGAAACTGAGAAGTTTTCCCTTCAGTAATTGCTCTGATATTAGAGGTAGAGTCACATAGTAGTTATGAGTGGATTCCAGAACTAGATGCAAATCCTGTGTCCGCATCATTTAAGAGCTGTACAACCTTGGAGAAGTTAGCTAAACTCTCCAAGCTTTTGTTTCCTTGTCTGTAAATTGATGAGCACAGTAATAGGATGGTTTTGCATAAACCATGTAAATTTACTTAATTTAGTGATTTTCACATGAAATACTCAGTAAATATTTATTATCATTATTGGAGATACCAAAATCCACCTTCAGAACCCATCCAAAAAATTTCTGATATATTTTATAACAAAAGTATGCTTATTCTACACCTCTCTCTGAAAACTCCAAAACAGAATATGTTTTTTAAAATCCAATCTATATAAATTCAGGAAATAGCAAAAACCCCAACTCACAGTTTATGAACAATATATGCCAAAATTCCATGAAGTTTGGACTTAAACGAGGAAGGATGCTGAAAGCCAAAAGTCACTTCCACTGCCCTTGATTCCCTTACAGAATCTTGAGAGGCTGGATTGAAACTCATATATTTGGACCAATGAATATCACAGGGATGGGTGGGCTATGTGGGAACTGCAGGTCCAAACAGTTCCAAGTCATAAAATGTCACGGGAGGTGGGCTGATGAAGGGATTGCACAACTTTACTATATTATTTCTAACCCAAACTACAAACTGAAAGAAGTGAGACCTGGAGGAAAGAGAAAACACCAATTGGTTCTGCAGCAGTCTTATCAACAAAGATGAATAAACACTAAATAATCAAAGACCTATTAGCTCAGAGGTTCCACTTTGGTTCATGTTGATCTCTGGTTGATAAGCTCTCTGTGGGGAAAATGCGCTCTCAAGGAAAGTGACACAAGCATATATAGTGAAAAAGTACCCTTTAGAATTACACTAAAATGGAATTTTAGTATCAGAATGTCCCAAATACTGCATGGAACATACATGAAAAATGTATCCACATGTATTTAAAATTCAGTCTTAACTGGACACCCTATGTTTTTATTTGCTAAATCTGGCGGTTTACCCCACTCACAGATAAGAAGCGGAAAAAGTTCAACTTGGCCTGCATACACAGACACTATTTAAAAAGGCGTAAATTAACACAGTAAGCAAACAGAATGAAAAATGTACTTCAGATGCATTATCCTCCAGAAATTGGAGAAAAGCTCAGAAAAGCATTTTATCATCTCAAAAAAAGTAAAGGAATATGTACTCTTAGAAGACATAGCTCAAATACTACATAAAACAGCAAGAGATAAAAAGTGATCTGGCAAAACTGAGGAAAAGAATTGTAAAGCAACTTGAAAATAAAAATAATGGCAAGTAAAATACATTCTGCTGAGAAAGAGTCAACAATATGGAAAAGAAGTATGAGAAAATAACACAAAGTCCAGAAGATAAAGGCAAATGCATGATGAGCAAGCAGAATAAAGGCAGGCAAAGAAAATCCAATGTCAAGATGATGATGATGATAATTGCACCAGAAAGAGAGCAGAATAAACAGAATAACAGGAAATCATTCCGAAATAAACAAATACCCAAATCTACAAATCAATGACAAAATGTATTCTGAAAAACACGATAGACAATAATCAATACAAAGACATAATCTGATGTAATAACTAAACTAAGGAAACAAAAGAACCCTATACACATTCAGTGGATAAAGCAAATCATCTACAAATGGGAGAAAACAGATTGCTATCTCCTTCTACTGCCAAGAAACAGTGGAATAATATCTAGTGTTTTCATGGGAGAAAAGTGTAATATAATAACATTATATTCATTTAAAATATAACAGATAAATATTTATCAAATTTGTTGGATTCTGGTTTTGATTTGCATTACATTTGCATTAGTAACATTGAGCATTTTCCATATACCTGTTGACCATTTCTACGTCTTCTTTGAAAAAATGTCTATTCAAACCCTTACCCCATTTTTTAATTGGTTATTCATTTTTGTACTATTGAGTTGTAGCAGTTCCCTATATATTTTGAAGATTAGCCCTTATCAGATATATGGTTTGCAAATATTTTCTCCCATTCTACAGGTTATCTTTCCACTCTGTTGATTGTTTCCTTTGCTGTGCAGAAGTTCTTTTTTTTTTTTTTTTTTTTGGATGGAGTCTCGCTCTGTCGCCCAGGCTGGAGTGCAGTGGTGCAATCTCGGCTTACTACAACCTCTACCTCCCAGATTCAAGAAATTTTTCTGCCTCAGCCTCCCTAGTAGCTGGGATTGCAGGTGCGTGCCACCACACCTGGCTAATTTTTGTATTTTTAGTAGATACGGGTTGACTACAGAAGCTTCTTAGTTTGACATAATCCCACTTGTTTATTTTTGCTTCTGTTGCCCGTGTTTTGGTGTCATAGTCATGAAATCATTGCCAAGACCAATGTCATAAAGGATTCCCCCTAGTTTTCTTCTAGGAGTTTTATGTTTTCAGGTCTTACATTTAAGTCGTTAATTCATTTTGAGTTATTTTTTTGTATGCAGTAAGATAAGAGTCCGATTTCATTCTTTTGCATGTGGACATCCAATTTTCTCAACATCATTTGTTGAAAAGACTATCTTTCCTCACTATGTAGTCTTGGTACCCTGTCAAAGATCAGTTGACTGTATATATGTGGATTTATTTCTGGGCTCTCCATTCTATTCCACTGGTCTATATGTCTGTCTTTATGTTAGTCACATACTGTTTTGAATACAGTAGCTTTGTACTATATTTTGAAATCAGGAACTGTGATTGTTCCAGCTTAGTTCTTGTTACTCAGGATTGATTTGGTTATTTGTGGTACCATATGAATTTTAGAACTATTTGTTCTATTTATGCAAAAAAAATGCCAATGGGATTTTGTAGAGATTGCAATGAATCTGTAGATTTATTTGGGTAGTCCATATATTTTAACAATTTTAGGTCTTCTGTGAACACAGAATGTCTTTCTATTTGTTTGTATTTTGTTTAACTTCTTTCATCAATGTTTAATAGTTTTCAATATACAAGTCTTTCACCAACACAGTTAAGTTTGTTTCTAAGTATTCTATTCTTTTTGTTGCTATTGTAAACAGCATTATTTTTCTAATTTCTTTTTCATTGTTCATTGGTTCATTGTTAATGTATAGAAATACAACTGATTTTTGTATGTTGAGTTTGCATCTTGCAACTTTACTGAATTCAGTTATTAGTTCTAAGAGCTTTTTAATGGAATCTTTATGGTTTTCTATACATGAGATTATAATGTCTTCAAACAGGGACAATTTTACTGCTTCCTTTGTGATGGGACACATGTCAGGACGGCTATTATCAAAAACAAAAAGAATAATGTTGACAAGGATGTGGAGAAATTGAAATCCTTGCACACTGTTGGTTGGAATGTAAAATGGTACAGCCACTGTGGAAAACAGTGTGGAAGGTCTTCATCCTCAAAAAGTTAAAAATAGAATTATCATATGATCCAGTAATTCCGATTCTTGGAATTTATCAAAAACGATTGAAATCAGAATTTTGAAAACATAACAGCACTCCTCTGTTAAGTGCATCACTATTCACAATAGCCAAGATGTGAGGAAAAAAAAAAAAAAAAAAAAAGCCTTGCATGTCCGTCTATGGATGGATAAAGAAAATGTGGTCTATATATATAATGGGATACCATATATACAAAATGGGATACTATTCAGTCTTATAAAGAAAATAATTGTGCAATATGGGACAACATGGATGCACCTTGAGGACATTATTCTAAGTGAAATAAGCCAGACATAGAAAGACAAATACTGCATGATTCTACTTACATGAGATGTCTAAAATAGTCAAATTCATAGATTCAAAGAGTTAGAATTGTGAATACCATGGGCTTAAGGGAGGGAGAAATTGAGTGTTACTAATCAATGGACATAAACGTACAGTCCAGGAAGAGCAATAAACTCTAGAAATCTGCTGGAAAACATTCTATCTGTAGTCAACAATAATTTATTATATACCCAAAAATGCTTTTAAGAGGATAGATCTCATTTAAGAGTTCTTACCAAAATAAAATAAAACAAAATAATACTAAGTAATGCAAGAATACAAGAAAAAGAAATAAAAAGCATAAAGGTTGGAAAGAAAAATAAAAACTGTCTTTATTCCTAAATTTCATGACTATATTAGAATATCAAAAGGAATCTACAAAAAAACTAGATCAAATAAGTAAATTTAGTAAGGTCACAGGATACAAAGGCAGAATACAAAAATCAATTGAATTTATATATAGTAGTAATGTACCATTGGAAAATGAAATCTAAAGAGAAATTCTATGAACAAACAATACTTAGGAATAAATACCTAATGAAAGGTTGTACAACATCTCTATAACAAAAACTTCAAATTAAAAAGTCAGGAAACAACAGATGCTGGAGAGGATGTGGAGAAATAGGAATGCTTTTACACTGTTGGTGGGAGTGCAAATTAGTTCAACCATTGTGGAAGACAGTGTGGTGATTCCTCAAGGATCTAGAACTAGAAATACCATTTGACCCAGCAATCCCATTATTGGGTATATATCCAAAGGATTATAAATCATTCTACTATGAAGACACATGTACATGTATGTTTATTGCAGCACTATTCACAACAGCAAAGACTTCGAACCAACCCAAATTCCCATCATCAATGTCAGACTGGATAAAGAAAATGTGGCACATATACACCACAGAATACCATGCAGCCATAAAAAAGAATGAGTTCATGTCCTTTGCAGGGACATGGATGAAGCTGGAAACCATCATTCTCAGCAAACTAACACAGGACCGAAAACCAAACACCACATGTTCTCACTCATAAGTGGGAGTTGAACAAGGAGAACACATGGACACAGGGAGGGGAACATCACACACCAGGACCTGTTGGGGGGTGGGGAGCAAGGCAAGGGATGACATTGGAAGAAACAGCTAATGTAGATGACGGGTTGATGGGTGCAGCAAACCACTATGGCATGTGTATACCTATATAAAATCTGCATGTTCTGCATATGTATCCCAGAACTTAAAGTATAATTTTAAAAAAAAACTTCAAAACATTAAATATGGGTTCACCACATTTAATGCAGGTAGATCATATAGCTTATATGTCTAAATAGAACTCTGTATTGCTGTGTTATATTCCCCCATTTATAAGAGAGGCCTTATTTTTGTCATTTGGCAGCAACATTATTCTGAAAGGTTTCAGTGTCCTTCAATCAAAACATTATGTGAACTATCTCTCTTCCTGAGTCATTTTTGATTAGAAATTAATTTGAATTTTCTATGACCTCTATCAAGAGGACAATTCTTTCTCTCAATGATGTTATTGTTCTCAAATGAAATGCTCTAGACTTGACGACACAATAATATTTTAGTTCACAGTCCTAGACACTGGTACATAAATATATAGTTCTTAATTCTTAGGAACTGTGTGATACCTATGTGAAGAAAAATGCAAATTGGGGGCCAACAAAGGTAGCAAAATAAATAAATAATAAAGAAAAGAAAAACATCGTGTTTCTTGTTCCCTCCTCCCTTTCATCATTAAATTAGCATTGTTGTGGTCTCCCAGGTATTCGGTGTGGTTCAGCGTTTGTGGCCAGGTTGCTGTCAGATTTTGCAGTGACTTTAGGTGGATTAGGTATTAAGCATAATAAAGTTCTTTGAAAAGCAGGGCATGATCTTTGTGCTCTTGTACTCTTGAGAGAACATAGGCAGAACCTTATAATCACTTGCTAATTACCCCGAGTAAAGTAATTTGTTTTATCTGTCTGCCATTTGGTTTCCTTCAAAGTGCCATATATATATATGAATTGTGCTCAAAGTAATTACTACTATTTTATCATGAAAACTGTTCAAGCGTAATCCTCTTTCCTTAGCTTGCTTTCTCCTTGAATTTAAAGCCTTATGGTAAGCCAAGAAGTAGTTTAAACATCCCAGACTGTAATAGACACTCCTGATTTTTAGCCTCCCACTATAATAATGTGCAATGCCTCCTCGGTACTCTACGTCAACAGCTGCTAACAAGCATTGTATATGGCTTTTCTCAGTAGAAGGTTATGGAATGGGTAGTAGGTTAAAATCAAAAGGATTCTTGCTAGAATTTTATAATGACAGAGCACTTACAAATGTCATAGTCATACAGTACCTTAAAACTGACAAGGAGCTCTCATATAGCTAATTTCATAGAATCTTCGTAATCATCATGTGAGGTTAGGTATGATAGATTAGATTATTGTTCAGAAAGTACTCACTTCCTACCCCACCCCACATTGTAGAAGGAATATTTCCTCACCTCACTGATTTTTGAACTTTGTGGCTTGCTTTGATCAATGGGATATTAGCAGACATGATGAAAACAAAGACTTGAAATATGTTTGCACAGTTGAGCTTTTGCCACTGCCATGAAAGACTATGTCCCAGAAGAATGAGGGATATTTGGAGCAGACACAACCTGGAGCCTGAAGACAAGCCCAGCTTAGCCCAGCCTAGATTCACCCCAGCTGACCTGCTGACATGTAAGCCAGAATAGATACATATTCTTATAAACCTCAGATAAACTGTGGTTGTTACGCAACAAAAGCTGATTGGCACTTCTGCTGTCATTATTCCTACTTTGCAAATAATGAGAGTAAGACTCAGAGAACTAACCTGCTCAGAGTTTCCTAAAAATTAAATAACAGAACCATAGCTGCCTATATGAAAAGTAAGATAACAAAAAAAAGGTCAATGGCATTTATGAGGCTGTGTGTGACATGAATTTGATCTGATAAAAGATCTACGTGTTGCTACATAAAAATAACACATATGAAGCCCGTTTTCTCTTTTGTCTTATCACTTCAGGATAAGTTCTAAACACTGATGGCTTTGCAAATGGATATTGACAGTCTCAGTCACAATATTAATGAGATATATTGGCTAATAGAAACCCTGAAGTTACATTTTCTTTATTGAGCCCAGTAAGATGAAACCCAGCTCTAGCAGTATTCTCTCATTTGAATGGCTGGTGTGGTCTCCTTGATTGAAATGACTGCTCTGTTGAGTTGAATGAATGGCACTGCTAAAAAGTACTCTGTCAAATATTGATAGCTAATTAGATGGATTTTTATCATAATAGTCAACTGCACTCACACATACGCACACACAAAGAAGAGCTATTAAAGATCTTGACAAGAAAATAAACTAAGCCTCAGAACATTACTGTTTATTCAAAGCTCATTTCTAAGTTTGGCACTCAAAGTAGGAAGATTTATTTTTATAAAACCAGCGAATAATAAACCCAAGGGAGTATGTGCACATTTTAAGAAAAATCAGTACTAAGGTTGTCTATTATAGAATTGCTGGAATTCTTGACCAACCAGCTTTTTGGAAGCTCTGGAGTCTCTTAATTGCTCAGCCTGTTAAAATTTTTCAGGAATAGCCTGAGGAAGTTTTTCTAATAAAGAAATAGTCCAAGGACAAAGAAAAAAATACTGATACTTGAGAATAAATAAAAAACTGTGAATAATCATTAAGCCTTGACAAAGATGTCTATATTGGGTGAAGTTTGAGGCACTAATGCAAATATAGAGTGAAACCGAACACAAATTGGGGGAAAAAAATGAATCTGAATGTCAGAGAAAGAAAAAGAAAAAGTGAAGAACCTCAGTGATTTCATTAAGAAATTACCATGGAGTATGAAATCAACTCAGAATTAAAGTTAATAAGTATTAGAGATAGTAATCAAGATGGTCCAGTAGCAGGGATACCAGCATCATAGGATAGGAAAAAAGGTATTGGTAGATATTGAAACTATTTAATAAATTTCTGTTCTCATACATTTTGACTCGTTAGCCCAAATATAGCTATTACTCTGCCCATTAGACTGAGAAAAATGAAAAGCAGCAATGCCAACAAATATATTAAGCCACAAAGACCTTGAGATGGCTTAGGTGGATACTCTTTCTTCCTCATAGATTCATAAATTATTCTTGGAAAATGCTCACAGGTAATTGAGCTAATTTTTAAGATTCCTTTAAACATTCCTTTATTTACCTTGTTTCTTTTTACACTGTGAATTTTACTACAAGCTAACATCTTCTGCAAAGAATTAACAGGGGAATGCAGGCTATTCGATTTAACAAAAAGTTAATGATTACTTGCACCAAGTGATGATAATAACAGTAATTACATTAACTACCATATGTTGAATATTAGTATCCTCCATGAAAATTGCTTTATAATCAAAGAGCAAAATATACTCCTTGCCCTCAAAGAACTTACTTACAGTGTAATAGGAAAACTCTAATGATGATACTTTATTAAGCAGCTACTATGTGTCATCACTGTTCTAAATGCTTTACTTATGTGTATTAACTCATGTCATCATCACAAAAAAAATCCTATGAGGTGGGAGCTATTAATATCACCATTCGATAGTTGATGAAAGTGAAATCCATAGAGGTTTAAGTAACTTGCAGAACATCATAAAACCAAAACCCATGTTCATAACCTCTATATATAAAGCTCCTTTAATGTCATAAATAGTCATGAGGTAAAATATAATGTCAAGAAGGGAGGCATTCTTTCCAATTAGGATATTTCAGAAGGTTATCTTAAAGACACAAGAATTTGAGACGAGTAAAATATAAGTTAAATTTAAGTCAGTCCACTTGGTCACTGATTAGCTACTGAGGTCAAAAAGAAGTGTGATTAGGCCAGGCGCAGTGGCTCATGCCTGTAATCCCAGCACTTTGGGAGGCTGAGGCAGGTGGATCACGAGGTCAAGAGATCGAGACCATCCTGGCCAGCATGATGAAACCCCATCTCTACTAAAAGTACAAAAATTAGCTGGGCGTGGTGGTACGTGCCTATAGTCCCAGCTACTTGGGAGGCTGAGGCAGGAGAATCGCTTGAACCCGGGAGGCGGAGGTTGCAGTGAGCTGAGATCACACCACTGCACTCCAGCCTGGTGACAGAGCGAGACTCCGTCAAAAAAAAAAAAAAAAAAAAAAAAAAAGTGTGATTTCTGCAATATCAAAACATCATGTTGTACTCCGTAAATGTATTAAATTTTTATTTGTCGACTTGAAAAATAATTTTTAAAAAACACAAAAAAGAAAGGTGACTAAAATGATATTTGGATAATTTTTCAAGTTCATATATTACCCCAATCTGTACCTTCAAGGTACCGAGCACCTAATAATATAGTAGAAGAAAGTTCTTAGGTTATTGAAAAATAAATTGGCTAAATTTTCTCAGGACTTGAACAATTACAGGACTTTAATCTTTAAAGCATAGTAACCACATATGCTATTCATCTACCTCAACATGTGATCCCAATAGTTATTGAATTTATAAAATACTCTGCATAATGGGTTAGACCACAGGTCAGGAAATTATAGCCCACGAGCCAAAGCCAATCCAAAGCCTGTTTTTGTAAATAACATTTTATTGAAACACAGCCATACTCATTAATTTACACACGGTCTATGGCTATTTTTGCACTACAATGGCAGAGTTGAGGAGTTTAGAAGAGACTTTGTGACTAGCAAAGCCTAAACTATCTACTATGTGTACCTTTACAGACAAAGTTTTCTAGCCCTTGGATTATAGAGAACTTTAGAATGAATAATCTCCCATTTTCATGAAAATCCTGTCTTATCCTTATTAAAAAATGTCCCCTTGATTCTATCCTAAGGCTCCTATAATATTTAAAACAATGTTTACAACATCAATATTATCTTTCCCAAGTTCAGTAAAGCCCAACCAACCAAAACTCATAGCCTCCTGTTCTTTTATAAACGTCCTTCATTTTTTTCAAAACAGTTCTAAGTTACTGATGCCAAAGGGTTATTCATCATATTCAACTAGTAAAGTATATACAAGTAGAAGATACTCTCCCGAAAGTTATAAAAATCACATTAAACAGGATATAGGACCATTCTCTAACCTTTATACTCTGGCGTGGACAATGTGAATACAAACAGTTGGTATGATATAATGAACAAAAAACATCCAGGCAGGTTATAAACTAAATCTACCCAGTGGGTAGTTTTTATAATGTTATCTTCACAGTCCCTCCAGGGAACATGAGTTCCAGGTGAGATGAATTTATAAGCATATTCACAGTAATGTACTCAAAACAAAGCCTAAAAATTGAATACCTTCTTCTGGCTTCCCAAAATAAGGATTCAACAGTTAACTTTGATGATCTTTTTTCCCATATCCTCCTTCAAAATTTCCCTTAATTTCCCATCTCCTCATTACTGCCAATCTAGCCAGTATCCTTCCAGGCTCTCTCTTTCACAAATCAAAAGTTATGGACCAAATGTTTATGTCTCCCCCAAAATCAAATGTTGAAGCCTTAACCCCCAAAATAATGTAACTACATTTGGAGAAAGGACCTGTGAGAAGTAATTAAGGTTAAATGAGGCCATGAAGATGGTGACCTAATCCTATAGGGTTGGTGTCCTTATAAGAGGAAGAGAGAGCAGAGTGCTCACTCGCTCGCCACAAGCACAAACGGGAGGTCATTTGAGCACATGGTAAGAAAGCAGCCATGTACAAGCCAGAAAGAGAGTCCTCACTAGGAACCAGATCTTCAGGCTCCTGGATCACGGACTTCTAGCCTCCAGAACCATGAGAAATTGTATTTCTGTTGTTTAAGTCAAGCAGTCTCTGGCATTTTGTAATGGTAGCTCAAACAGACTAATACACCAAACCTAAACATCACCTATCTCAGTGTGTTTTGTGTTGTTATAAAGGAATAACTGAAGCTGGGTAATTTACAAAGAAAAGAAGTTTATTTGGCTCATGGTTCTGCAGGTCATACAGGAAGGATGGCACCAGCATCCGCTTCCTGTGAGGACTTCGGGAAGTTTTCAATTATGGCAAAAGGGGTAGGGGGGCCGGTGTGTCACATAGTAAGATGGGGAGCAAGAGGAGGAAGGGTGCCAAACTCTGAACAACTAGCTCTCACATGAACTAACAGAGTGAAAACTCACTCATTACCACAGGGTAATGGAGGACACAACCATTCAGGAGGGACTTGCGCCTATGACCCAACACTTCTACTAGGCCCCACCTCTAACACTGGGGGTCAAATTTCAACATGAAATTTGGAGGGGACAAAAATCCAAACCATATCATCACCTAAAGATTACTTTCAAAAGTAACACTTTGGGCATGCTACTTTCTCCTCAAGAACATATGTTTTGCTGACATGATTGTCCCTTCTTCTGTGACTATAATGCTGTTTGAATTATTGCCCTTATCTAGCATCCAAGGTTTGCCACAATCTTAGCACTTTCTAACCTTAACTACCTCCAAGAATTAACAAAGTTAGGTGCTTTGTTCACTGAGCCTGAATACACCTTGCCCATTTCTACATTTGTTTGCCCTGAATTTTCACAAATAGCCCTATCTTTTCTGTCCATTTTTAAGTACTTTATCTTTCTTATACCTTTAGTCAACTATGGGAGCCTGTACTGACTTCTTCCTCTGAATAAAATTTACTGCTTATATCACTTGTTTTGAGATATATATATATATATACACACACACACACACATACATATACCAAATATGTATTAAATACTTTTTCAATCCACCAGCTATAGTTAATTTGAATATTAAATGAAAAAATAAAGAAATAAAGCTAACTTTTACTGTAACAACAATAGAAAAGGTTTAACTTACTTAGAAGTAACTTCATCCAAAACACATGAGATCTATAAGATAAATGAGTAACAGAAAAGTTCTGTAAGATCTAGTATATTTTTAGGAAGATTGAATAAACATAAATATTATAATATGTACAATAATATATATTTCATGTATATGTCTATTATTTCCAAATCAATATATAGTAATAAAGCAATATCAAAAATCATATGATCATTTGAATCTTGATAAAATTAGTCCAAAGTTTATCAAACATAAAACAAGTTAAAACAGCTAATAAGGAAAAAAGAAAAGTTATAGGAGAATTGCCTAATATGAAATGTTTGACAATCTATAATAACACTATTATACTGGTACAATATAAACAATCATATAAACATATAGAATAACTTATCAACAGGTACTAATCTATAAAAGACTTTACTATTTCTTTAGAGAAACACTGCAAATCAATGGAAAAGATGGACACAACTGACTATAATTTAAAGAATATTGACTACTGGGAAATTAATAAACTCATAAAATTAAATTACATGTAAGCTACAGAGTTAACTATAAAAACTAAAACCTTAAAAATAGGACTAATATAGGTAAATATGTGCACTCCACATAAGAAAGTAATTTCTAAGCATAAAAACAGTGAAATAAATAGATTTTATTGCACAAAACAGAAAACTCTCTATATTTAAAATATTTGAACCAAAATTTAAGGGCAAAAGTTAAAATAAAATAAGAAGAAAATATTTGAAATAACCATGACAAAGGAGAGGCTCAAACAATAGACAGCATATTGGTATGAAATATATACCCCATGTTAACAGAGCTTCATCTCTGGATGTTATTTTCCTCTTCTAACTTTATGTATATTTGAAATTTTTATCAGTAAACAAAATGTCCTATGTAATTAGTAAAAAAAGAAGTTATGAGGAGAAAGGAAAAGAAAAATATAAAATAAAGAAGGAATTGCCAAGGAGGTTCTGGTTAGCAGAGACAGGCTGTTCTTCATTTAAAAATCACCAAAGATTTTGGAATAAGTGTGATGTGGTGCTGAGAAGAACGTATATTCTGTTGATTTGGGGTGGAGAGTTCTGTAGATGTCTATTAGGTCCGCTTGCTGCAGAGATGAGTTCGATTCCTGGATATCCTTATTAACTTTCTGTCTCGTTGATCTGTCTAATGTTGACAGTGGGGTGTTGAAGTCTCCTGTTATTATTGTATGGGAGTCTAAGTCTCTTTGTAAGTCTCTAAGGATTTTAAGGCTTTATGAATCTGGGTGCTCCTGTATTGGGTGCATATATATTTAGGATAGTTAGCTCTTCTTGTTGAATTGATCCCTTTACCATTATGTAATGGCCTTCTTTGTCTCTTTTGATCTTTGATGGTTTAAAGTCTGTTTTATCAGAGACTAGGATTGCAACCCCCGCTTTTTTTTGTTCTCCATTTTCTTGGTAAATCTTCCTCCATCCCTTTATTTTGAGCCTATGTGTGTCTCTGCATGTGAGATGGGTCTCCTGAATACAGCAAACTGATGGGTCTTGACTATTTATCTAGTTTGCCAGTCTGTGTCTTTTAATTATAGACACACTATAATTAATATAATCAACCCAAATGTCCATTTAGTCCATTTAGTCCATTTACATTTAAGGTTAATATTGTTATGTGTGAACTTGATCCTGCCATTATGATATTAACTGGTTATTTTTCTCGTTAGTTGATGCAGTTTCTTCCTAGCATCAATGGTCTTTACATTTTGGTACGTTTTTGCAATGGCTGGTACCGGTTCTTCCTTTCCATGTTTAGTGCTTCCTTCAGGGTCTCTTGTAAGGCAGGCCTGGGAGAAAATTTTTGCAATCTACTCATCTGACAAAGGGCTAATATCCAGAGCCTACAAAGAACTCAAACAAATTTACAAGAAAAAAGCAAACAACCCCATCAAAAAGTGGGCAAGGGATATGAACAGACACTTCTCAAAAGAAGACATGCATACAGCCAACAGACACATGAAAAAATGCTCATCATCACTGGTCATGAGAGAAATGCAAATCAAAACCACAATGAGATACCATCTCACACCAGTTAGAATGGCAATCATTAAAAAGTCAGGAAACAACAGGTGCTGGCGAGGATGTGGAGAAATAGGAACACTTTTACACTGTTGGTGGGATTGTAAACTAGTTCAACCATTATGGAAAACAGTATGGCGATTCCTCAAGGATCTAGAACCAGAAATACCATTTGACCCAGTCATCCCATTACTGGGTATATACCCAAAGGATTATAAATCATGCTGCTATAAAGACATATGCACACATATGTTCACTGCAGCACTATTCACAATAGCAAAGACTTGGAATCAACCCAAATGTCCATCAGTGACAGACTGGATTAAGAAAATGTGGCACATACACACCATGGAATACTATGCAGCCATAAAAAAGGATGAGTTCATGTCCTTTGTAGGGACATGGATGCAGCTGGAAACCATCATTCTCAGCAAACTATCGCAAGAACAGAAAACCAAACACCACATGTTCTCACTCATAGGTGGGAACTGAACAATGAGATCACTTGGACTCGGGAAGGAGAACATCACACACTGGGGCCTATTATGGGGAGTGGGGAGGGGGGAGGGATTGCATTCTGAGTTTTACCTGATGTAAATGACGAGTTGATGGGTGTTGACGAGTTGATGGGTGCAGCACACCAACATGGCACAAGTATACATATGTAACAAACTTGCATGTTATGCACATGTACCCTAGAACTTAGAGTATAATAATAATAATAATAATAATAAAATAAATAAATAAATAAATAAAAATAAAAATCACCAAAGATTTTTAAAATGAAAGAGAACTGAAATGAGAATTATTCTATAAGTGATGGCAAAGGACTCTCCCCCAGAATAGGAGTTACTAGTTTCTGATTCTAGAAGGGGCTTTGGTCAAAAGAACAAAGCCAAAGGAAAAGAACTTTGGAAGATTACTAAAAGCAAAAGCAATTTTATTAAGTATAATGTAGTTCTCAATTATACACTCTTAGATGGAGTAAAATACTATAATCCAATTGAAATCTCTGCTTCCATCTGATGGTTTACGAATAGTATCAAAAGTCTACAATTAAATTACTGCATCACTCACTTTTGGATAATAGGTTGATAATACTAATACATAGAAAATTTAAGAAGGAGAAAATCATGTTTTCAGTATCAGTAATCAGAAGTTAGAATCAAGAGCCTACTGTTTGTATACTGCCTAAAATAACCTGTGTTAAGAATTAGAGTGCCATTGGATTTGAGGTTTGAATAGAGTAAAATTTAAATAATCACTCTAACAATTATTTATACCCTATTATATGCCTCTGCCCTATTGAAGAGTCAATACAAGGAACAAAATAAGCATTTCCTCATCCTGTTGAGTTTTCAGACCATTGAGGGTTACAGAGAAGTAAACAGACAATGACGACATAGTGTGATAAGCATTGGGAGGGAGACACTTACAGTGCTTTGACAGCACATAAGGAGCATTTATCTCAGATATGAATGACCAAGGAAAACTTCCTGAAATAATATACTTTTAAGCTGAGACCTGAAAGAGGGTAGAAGCTAGTCAAATTAATATGAAGAAGAAACAAATTATAGACAGGGGAAAATACATGTGCTCAGAGGCAACAGAAAACATAGCTTGTTGCTGGAGAACAGAATGGGGAGCGAGAGTGGTAAGAAAAACAGCTGGACGAGTTTAATCAGATTAGTAAGTCTGAACTTCTCCTTAGGGTAATAGAAAACCATTTGAGCAGGAATGGAAGGGGTGATGTAATTTTTAAATTATTACTTTTTCTTAATAGGAGGGGCAGGGAGACTCCATGGACTCAGCTAAGAGTTTCATACTATGAGATAAAATGGTGGCCTAAGCCAGAATATGATGCTGTGGATAGGGAAAAGTAAACGAATTTTAGAGATATTTTGGCATCAGAATCTTTAAGAAACAGGGATTGAATGTGGGAAGAGTAGAGCCTTTTAAAATCTGTAGAATTTCAGTTGTCGAATTTATTGGAATAAAGTTTTTCATAGCATTCCTTTATTAATCTTTTGATAGAACATGTAGTAATGTCATCTCCCACTCCTGATACTAGCAATTTATGTTTACTCTCTTTTATTCCTGATTATTCTGGCTAGAGGTTCATCAATTTTATTGATCTCAAGAACTAGCTTTTGGTTTCACTGATTTTCTCTACTTGTTTGTTTTCCATGTCATTGGTTTCCACTCTGATCCTTATTTATTTTTTCTTCTACTTATTTTTTGTTACATTTGCTTTTCTTTTTCTAGTTTCTTTATTTGTTTCTGTCTTCAATATCAGAGTTGTTTTTAAGCTTTCTTCATTGAGACCAGATCATTTAATCTAGGGCTATTATCCTCTACTTCTTAATACTCTACCCAATGTCTCAAGAATAATGAGATTTTTGACAGCACTTAAGGAGCATTTATCTCTGGCTAATAGAACAGTAACTATTCCTAGCCTTGAGTGAGCACGGGAAATTGTTCTGTGTAATCCCTTCAAGTGACTCCTTCCACAGTCTCCGTTAGTTCTTTCATAAGCATGCATTGATCAGTAGTCCGCTAAAGACTTGAAAGGAACCCTCTTAAGACCTCTGAAGTCCTCTGTCTGTGCAGTTATTCCCTCTCCCTTATTCTACCCTGCATCCTCTGGTCTCCTAGAGGACAGTAATGGGAACTGATAGTTGAAAGACTGGCTTGACCACCCCTTAGCAAGTCCTGTATAGATGTACCCTTCACTTTAGACTGTGTGGGTCACATCACTCCCATTGCTCTAAATTCTCAGACAAAATCCAGAAAAAAAAATTATTATCTTCCTCCCGAGTCATCTACCTTTTCTACCCAGGAGTGTCCATCATTGACAGTATGCGAGGAGAGAAGGGAAGTACCCCGTCTCTGATGAAACTTTCATTAGTTAAGGAGTTGAACAAGATAAGATCCAAAGTTCCTCCCAACTCTATTATTCTATAATTTTATGCACAATTCTAAAGAAGTAATTATCAGAATGCAAAAGGAGAAAAAAGTCTATCCAATAAGCATAAAGAAAAAAATGTTATTTCATTATATTAAAAATGAATGGCTAGATGACCTAGGAAGGAATGAAGGAGATGGCAATAGTTTTATTAGCAGTGTAAGGGAAGTAAAGGGCATTATATAATTAACATACTGAACTGTTTTCATATTTAATCGTTATATCAGAATGGCCAGCAACTTCAACTCAGGTCATTCTCTGCATCCCTAATGGGTCATAGCACATGTAATATTAATTATAGTCATTAAGTGAGAAGTCTCTATAACGCCTTCAACTTAGGGTCTCTCCCACACAAAGCTAAAGAAAAGGATCTTCAGACAGACATTTACATTCCTTTGCTCTTGATTCAGCTTTTGTCTTAATAAGAGGGAAATAATTACAGGGCTACAATATGTCACTCTTTTGAAGAGTTACTTAGAGGACGGTACTGATACCTACTCCCATTTACCTAATCCCACTCTACTTTTAGGTGATTCATTTATAATCCCATGGGTAAAATAGGGTAAAGGCTATTATTCTGGAGTTTCTCCAAATTGTGAGAAAATATAGGTCAATCTTTGCAGTTTGAAGTTTCAGAATATCGAATTTTCATTACTTGAAGTAATGGACTGGCCTAATAAGTAGGTAATTTCCATATTATCTTTGGGGTTTAGTTCATTTAACATCAAAAGAAACAAGTTTAACTATTTTTTCCACCACCTTTGTTTTTGACTAGTTTAATTAATACCTGCTGTTTCCAGCTGTGATGTCGCAAAGCATAATATGGTAATTAGTACTCTCTGAGACCTGCACAACTAGAGCCCCTGCCCTGGGTCCTACTTTAGAGAGACCAGTTCTGGCCCTCTGGGCATGACCCTCTGTGCTGGATGATGAGTCTGAAGGCCCAAGGGTACATGTCCATTTGAAACTCAGTATCTTCCCTCTCCTGGGATACTGAAGACCTGGAGTTCCCAAAGCCTGCAATAGCTCACCTCCCTGAATCTGGCCTCCCTAAGGTTGGCCATGCTAAAGCATGTATGTCCCTAAACCCAAGAGACAGCTGTTTCATAAGGTGTGAAGAGAGTCTAGATAGAATGTCCACACGCCTGTGTGTGGCCCCGCTTCCTGTTAGACACAGCCAACGATAAGAAGAGGTGAGCTGATGGTCAGAGACCATGAGTTTTACTCTTTCCTTGTGTGGAGCATGCCCTCGCAGAAACCTTGAATGAGAAGCATACCAGTCACATTAAAAAATGATTCAAGGCAGTGAAGTCCAAAAGTTAAATCAGACATGCATGGATGGAGGAAAAACTGGGGAGTCTATCAGGCTCCCCAATTTTTCATGTTGCCCCTTCTTTCTCCTCCCTCCTCTACCAACTGGGAAGAAGGCTGCTGAATATTGTGCCTCTAACCTCCTAGGGTCACAAAGAGGAAACAGCAACACCAGAGAATTCCTGATCCTTCTTCCCCTCAACCTCTGTGTTGAAACCCCAAACCTGAAAAAAAGGAATTGCAGAATCCAAATCTATCTTCTTCTCAATTACTTCCTTCAATCTCCCCCTTCCCCCTTCTGAGTCAAAAACAAAACCAGGATCATTGAGCATTTTTTTGTGCTTAACACAAGAAATAGCTACAGACTGGGGATACAGGAGGCTGCTGGATTCCAATTAACTTCACCACTTAGCTTTGATTGCTGTGATACTCTGGATGAACTCACTCTTTATTAGTAAATAGGGGTGAGGATCTTAAAGACTAATGATGGCACTGATTGTAGCTATACAATACGGCCCAGATGTTTCTACACTTACTGCTTCCTTTCCTTGACCCTCTTTCCTGTAATTACTAGATAAAAGATGCAAATATGGCATTCAGGAAACCTGAAGCAAACCCAAGCTACTGAGATGGTTAAAGACTAAACTTTGAATATTTGTCTTATACTCAGATTTCACAAGTTACATTAACACATAAGAGAGACACTAGAAGGGGAAAAAAGGCCATACTGCATACTTGAAAGTAAGAATAGGGGAAAAATAAGACACATTTAACATGTACAATTGTTTGATATCTAAGCCAAATCTTGATGAGAAAGCCATACTCTACCATAAAGCAAGGTCATGTATCACAAAATCACCCATAGAAAATAACCCATGAGGGCTGTGCAGGGAACAAAGTACATACATATATCATCCATTTTAAGCTGATCTTACTGATCAGTCATCTCTTCCACAGTATAGAAATTTCATTTATCACTTCCATTTCTCTAAATGAATTTCCTCCCTACCATAGAATTTGTGCTGGGGAATCATAGAAGTGATTTAGTCTATCTAGAATTGCAATCAGATTTCTTTGCATATGGTAAAAGTTCTTACAAAACTAATAGATCAAAAACTAATTACAATGTAAGCCTCAGAATAAGCTACAGAGATTAAAAAAAAAAAAGAGAGAGGGAAGGTTGCTAGTACTCACCAAATCTGGTTCCTTTCTTCTTCCTGCGTACCCTGCCCCTCTTGCAGTTAGGCAGGACCATGTGATTAATTCTGGCAAATGGACTGTGAGTGGAAAGAAATGGAAGAGACATGTTTCAATTTCATACTAAGGCAGTGAGAAAGTCTTACATTATCCTTCTCTTGTGACTGTCTTCAGCAAATAAAAAGGCCATGTTGTAAAGATGGAATCACAAGATGGCATCTGCTTGGATTCCTAAGTCACTCCCTACTGGAAGGAAGCTTTTCTGGAGAATCTCTAGAACTGCAGCAGACCTCATGTGAGTAAAAATAGCCACTGAGATGTAGAAGAATTTTTTTCTTATTAATTCAGCACTGTCTATCCTAACTAGGATACATATGTTACCGATGTAAGTATACCTAATGTATTAGAGGTGATCTTTAATCCTAAGTAATCCTTAGACCAATAGATCATTGAGTTGATTTGATAGCATATGTAACATATGTGTGTGTGTGTGTGTGTGCGTGCGCGCGTGTGTGTGTGGCTGAATTTTGATATCCCTAGTCCAAAATAAGTCTTTAAAATTTATTAAATTTACTTACCTTGACTGAAATTTAATTTGAGGACCTACTAGTTAGAATTACCCTAGGGAGTTTCTGGCATCACACACCAAATCATTGAATCATATTTTGCCTGAAAAAGAAGAAAGGAAAAGCCTAAGATAGTCTAACACGTTAGTCCTATATTTTTTCTGCCCCAGATCCACAAATATACCTTGCCCTTTCACAAACAAGTACACACACAGGCATACAGAGACACAGAAACAGATGTACTACCCACTCTATGCCAGAGCTCTGCTAAGTGCTTAAGAACACAGAGTTAAATAAGACATGGTCACTACTGTTAAGGAGGAAGTAGAAATAAAAACCATGAAAAGATTATGATAGAGTGTAATAAGATCTTTTATCCAGGCTACAATTGGAGCTCAGTAGAAGGAGAACCTAATTCTACCCAAAGGAAGACAAAGATGCCCTCACAGAAGAGATGACAGAAGCTGAGTAATGAAGGGAATAAGAATTTTCCAGGTAGACAAGGAGTAGAAGTGTATTCCAGGAAAAAGCACAGTACATGAAAATGTATCAAGTCACAAAAGAACTCCCCAAGTATTTAGATTGGCTGAAATGTAGTGTGCTTGTAGGGGTAATTGTGGGATGCAAGTTAAAAGAGCAAGTCAAAGAGGATCACAAGGCACATTTTAAGCCAGGTTCTTTCAGTTATCTATTGCTGCATAACAAGCCACTTCAAAACTCAGTGGCTTAAAACAACAGTTCATTATTATTTTTTTGGAAGCACCACAGTTCATTATTACCTGTTCTGTTTCTTTGGGTTGACCAGGCTCAGCTCTGTGGTTCTATTTTGAGGTCTATGATGTTGCAATGAAATGTTGGCTGGGGCTGCAGTTCATCTGAAAGCTCAGTCAATTCTGCTGGAGGTTCAAAATTGCTCAGTCACATGGCTGGCAATTGATGCTGTGAGTACAGCTGGAGCTATCAACTGAAGCACATACACATAGCCCCTCCACATGGCTTGGACTTCTCACATGGTAGCTGGGTTATAAGAAGGAGTCTTCTCATATCATAGTAGCTGGGTTGTAAGAAGGAGTGTCCCCAGAGTAATTGGTCCAAGAAACAGAAAGTATAAACAGCCAGTCTCTTAACTTCTGGGTCCAGAAAATAGAACAGGATTACTTCAGTCATAATTTTGGTAAAACAGTCACAGAGCCCATTCCCTATTTAATGGGAGTGAACATAGACCCCATTTCTCAGTGGGAAAAGTATCAAAGTATATGTAGCCATCTTTAGTCCGTCACACAGGGCAAGATCTTAAACTTTATTCTGAAAGCACTAAATGGAAAGCAAACATAGGCCTTTAAACAGGAGACTGATAACACAGAGTTACATTTGAGAAAGATGATGCTAATGGCAGAGAAAGGAATTTGGTATTGGGGGAGAAGGAGTAGATTCTAAAAGCTCAATTAAGAAGAAATGAGCTCACACGAGAGATCATGAGGGTTTGAAATTGTGATCGCCTCTATAATGCTGGAGAGGAGAGAATAGAGTCAAAAAATTTGAGGAGACAAAAATGACAGGACTTGGTGACAACTTTGATATAGGGACAAATGAAGTAAAGAGAATAGACAAAAACCACTCCCAGGCATCTTAATATTTAAGTGAGTGGTGATCTCATTATATGAAAAAGATCAGAAAAAGAAACTAGGGTAGTGAGGGGAGCAAAGGATGAATTATGAATGCAGTTTTACTTTTAAAACTATAAAAACATTTCTTTATAGTTTAAAAAATAAAATTAAGAAAAAATTGTTTTTAATGGAATAAACATTAGATAATGCATTTCTCAGGACTCAGTAATCTTCTCTATATTAGAAAGCCTAAGTGAGTATTATGGAAGAAATAAATATTTTTTCTTCCTCTTTTTAAGTTTATCTACAAAGAATTCCTTTGCAAAACTGTCAACATTCTATCACCTGACAGAAATTAAATTTAATAAATCTGCCTATATTAGAAAAATGGATTTTATAAACTGTAAGTGTCATTAAAAATTAATAGCATCCATTTCCTACAAAGCCCCTACTTTCCATTTTTCTGAGCCATCTTTCAGAATATAATTTGCTTACATTTTGATCATCTACAAATGATTGGCTTTAGCCATTTCAGATGAGCCCCCACTTGAATTCCCCGGCAGCACTAAACTGAGATCAATCATCTCCATAAGTATCTACTCAGAGGACCCAGCAGTCTCCACTCACTGCAAATGAAATGCTAGCTATAAGAATAGAGAGTCCAGAAATAATCCATGTATCTGTAATCAATTGATTTTTGACAAAAATACCAAAAAACCACAATGAGGCAAGGGTAGTTTCCTCAATAAATGATGCTGGAAAAGAAATATTTATATGTAAAAGAACAAAATGAGACCCTCATCTCACAGCATATTCAAAAATCAACTCAAAATGAATTAGACAATTAAACTGGAGACCTGAAACTGTAAAACTACTAGAAGAAAACATAAAAGAAAGCCTCTGTGACATTGGTCTGTGGAAAAAAAAAAAACGTTTTGGATATGACTCCAAAAGTACAGGCAACAAAAGCAAAAATAGACGGGTGGGATTACATAAAACTAAAAACCTTCTGCACAGCAAAGAAAACAATCAAAAGAGTGAATAGACAACCTGTGGAATGGGAGAAAATATTTGCAAACCATATATCTGATAAAGGATTAATAGCCAAAATATATAAGGAATTCAAACAACTCAATAGCAACAAAAATGAACGACCTGATTTAAAAAATAGACAAAGATGGGAGGCCAGGGTGGGAGGATCACTGTTGATAGCACTGTAAATTGGTAAGGCCATTATGGAAAACAGTATAGAAGTTCCTCAAAAAATTAAAAGTAGAGCTACTGTATAATCCAACAATCCTGCTACTGGGTATATATCCAAAGGAAATGGAGTGAGTATGCCAAAGAGATATCAGGACTACTGTGTTCACTGCGGCAATATTAACAACAGCCAAGGCCGGGCATGGTGACTCACGCCTGTAATCCCAGCACTTTGGGAGGCCGAGGTGGGTGGATTACCTGAGGTCGGGAGTTTGAGACCAGCCTGGCCAACATGGTGAAACCCCGTCTCTACTAAAAATACAAAAAATTAGCTGGGCGTGGTGGCAGGTGCCTGTAATCCCAGCTACTCAGGAGGCTGAGGCAGGAGAGTCACTTGAACCTGGGAGGCAGAGGTTGCAGTGAGCCAAGATTGCACCACTGCACTCCAGCCTAGGCAATAGAGCCAGACTCTGTCTCAAAGAAAAAAAAAATAGCAGATACAAAATCAACCTAAGTGTCCAAAAAGGGATGAAAGGATAAAGAAAAGGTGGTATATATACACAACAAAATACTATTCAGCCTTTACAAAGAAGGACGATGTCATTTGTGACAACATGAATAAACCTGGAGGACATTATGCTAAATGAAATAAGCCAGACACAGAAAGACAAATATTGCATGATCTCATATACTTATATATGATATATATCATATATATCTTATTTATTGACTAAAACAACTTTATAGTTATTTAGACTGACTAACTACATCAACTAAAATAACTTTATAGAGGCCTGGAAACTAGTCAAACATCTATAGCAACCAAGCAAACATCAAATCAACAAAAAGCTTCATTCAAAATGTTAGGAAATTTTTGGCTTTTTTTTTTTTTTTTTTTTTTTCGGTCTTTGCCCACATTCTCCCCAGAACAGTGAATTCAGGAGGAAGTGGCCCAATTCCTGGTTTCCTTCCTTGAGCCAGAAAAAAACAGAAGATATTTGCAATATTCTATCCTGTCCACATGAGATCATACATATACGAAATCTTTAAAAGTTGTACTCATAAAAGTAAAGAGTAGAATGGTGGTTACCAGAGGCTTGGTGGGGGTTGGGGGGATAAAGACTGGGGAGATGTTGATCAAAGGATACAAAATTTCAGTTCAATGAGAATAAGTTCAAGAGATCTATTGTACATCATGGTGACTATAATTAATAATGATTATTGTATACTTGAAAATTACTAAGAGAGTAGATTTTAAGTGTTTTCACCACAAAAAAATAAGTATGTGAAATAGGCCGGGTATGGTCCCTCAAGCCTGTAATCCCAGCACTTGGGAGGCTGAGGCAGGCGGATCACCTGAGGTCAGGAGTATGGCGAAACTCTGTCTCTACTAAAAATACAAAAATTAGCCAGGCATGGTGGCGCATGCCTGTAATTCCAGCTACAGGAGGCAGAGGCAGGAGAATCGATTGAACCCAGGAGAAAGAGGTTGCAGTGAGTGGAGATCGTGCCACTGCACTCCCACCTGGGCGACAGAGTGAGACTCCGTCTCAGAAAAAAAAAGAAATAATACATATGTTAAATGGCTTGATTTAGCCATTCCACAATGTATGCTTACATCAAAACATCATGTTGTACAGTCTAAATAGATATATATAATATTATTTGTCAATTAAAATGTAAAGATGAAATAATGTTTTATTAAAAAAAGAAATGCTAGCTACAGATACATTTTGAAGAAGCACAAAAACAGCATTGGTACTCCTCCTGCTAGGTGTTACTGCTGCCCCAGATTGGCTAATGGCAGACCAAATTGAAGCACAGGCCTCACAGAAGCTCCATGCTATTAAAGGAAGCTCTAAATGATCCAGTGTGGTACACATAGTAAGTGTTAACTTTTGGATTATACCTACACCATGCTATTGAAATGGTTTGAAGCAAAACCTTTTCATTGGATCTTTATTTTAAAATTGATTTTTCAATTACACATATATTCTCAGACCTCATCAGCCTGGAGAATTCCATTAACATTAGAAAACTAAATTGTTCTGCATTTTACCATCCCTCTAAGATTTCTAGCCTGATAAAAGTGTCCCCCACACATTCCACTCTACCATATACTTCTAGCAGTCCCCAAGGGGTTTCTCACATGTAATCATGAGCAACTCCTAACAGTTTGCACTTGATACTATTTCTTGGATGTCTTGAACCTGCCCCCTTCAGTGGAGACTGCTAAGGCCCCCAGTGGTGACAAAGCTATGTGAAGTTATCTGGCCTCTTCCTCTGTCACCATGGTTGAACGACTTCCTACTGGATACATACCATTTCTAGTACCATATGGCTTTTACAATCTAGAGCCCTGAATAAATTATATCCCAAATGTCATCTCATTTCCTCTTGCAAATTGTTTCTTTCAGACCTATCTTGTCTGGCTCTCAGATATACTCATATAGATCTCTGGGTCTAGCTTCTGTGTCAGGCAAAGATATCCAATCATTACTACTATATCTCATAAAAGAATATAATTAAGTCTTTGAGACTAGGGAATGAAATTCCATTTCTTTATTCATATTCGTTTTGCTCTGCTTTAAAACTCATATTCTGAGAGTGACATCAGCAAAATGGCAGACTAGAAAGCTCCAAGTCCTCATTCTTCCATGGAAACATTAAAAAAAAAAAACTATAGATTGATTAAAATCACTTTATAGAGCCCTGGAAACTAGTTAAACATCTACAGCAACCAAGCAAACACCTAATCAACAAAAAGCTTCACAAAATGGTAGGAAATTTTTGGCTTTTTTTGGTCTTTGCTCACATTCTCCCAAGAACAGTGAATTCAGGAGGAAGTAGCCCATTTCTTGGTTTCTTTCCTTGAGCCAGAAAAAAAGAGAAGATATTTGCAATGTTCTATCCTGTCCATAGGCTGTTCAAGTGTCTGGTTTCTGTTTGTCTGACTCAGAGCTCAGACAGGAAATAGTGGAATAATTTGGATCTCAAGCTAGCAGAAGCCAGGGAAGGCAATGGTGGGTGCCATAGTATGTGAAAACTGCAGGAGGATTGCAGACCTTCAGATGCTTCGTGCAAGATACTGTGGGCAGAGGAATACAGTGGAATATGTAATGCCCTAAAAAAACTGGGATAAGAATCTATGGAAAATTAAAAAATTTTAAAACAGCCATGTATACAGGGGAATTAAAAAAAAAAAAGGCACACAAATAGGCAGGATGCATGCCCAGAAGAGACCTGAGAATTAAGCCTTCACTCTGGACTAATCCTAAGGCTCAAGGGCCCACTAATTAGTGGTGGTCTTTGATGCAAGTCTCAAAGACTGGGAGAAGTGACTATTTTTGCAAATGCCCAATTTTCAACAACAGATCAAAAGGCACAAGAAGAAACAGAACAACATGACCCACTCAAAGGAACAAAATAAATCTCCAGAAACTATCTCTGAAGAAATATAGGAATTGTGTTTATTAGACAAATACTTTAAAATAATTGACTTAAATATGCTCAAACACCTGTAAGAACTGAAGAAAATCAGGAGAATGATATATAAACAAAATAAGAATATCAACAAAGAGATAGAAATTATTTCTAAAGAACAAAACAAATTCTAAAGCTGAAAAGTACAATCGCTGGATTGAAAAATTCACTGTAAGAGTTTAACAGCAGACTCAAACAGGTAGAAGAAAGCATCAGTGAACCTGAAGATAGGTCCTTGAAATTATTGAATCTGAGGAGCAAAAATAATGAAGAAAAGTAAAGACCCTAAAAGATTCATGGGACACCATCAAGTAGGCCAAATACACATTAGGGGGGAATACTTCAAAAATCATTTTATGAGGCCTGCATTAACCTGATACCAAAACCAGACAAAACATTACAAGACAACTAGAGACCAATTTGTCTGACGAATATTGGGGCAAAAATCCTCAACAAAATGCAAGCAAGCTGAATTCAACAACAATGCATTAAAAGTATTATATACCATGACATTTACACCTGGAATGCAAGGATATTTCAATATCTGAAATCAATCAATGTGATATATCACATTAACAGAATGAAGGGGGAAAAAAAAACCACATGATCATTTCAAATGATGCTGAAAAAGCATTTGACAAGATTCAATACCCATTCATAATAGAGACACACAAAAATGAGGAACAGAAGGAAATTACCCCTAAATAATAAAAGTTATATATACAGAGTCCACAGCTATCATCACACTCAGTGGTGAAAGACTGGAAGATTTTCCTTTAAGATCAGGAACAAGACAGAAATGCCTGCTCCTGCAACTTCTATTCAAAATAGTATAAGAAGTCCTAGCCCAAACAATTAGGCAAGTATAAAAATAAAAGGCATTCGATTCAGAAAGGAAGAAGTAAAATTATCTCTGTTCACAGATAATATAATCTTATATAGATAAAACCCATATTTTATTATGCCAATTTTATTCCCATGAGTTTCTCTCTCCTGAATTGTGTAGTTGGTCACTATAGTTCCAAATGACCAATTTGTGTTTTTCCCCACAAACAGTTTCTCTGTATGTATTAGTCAGCGGTCCCTAAAGAGACAGAACTAATAGGATATATGAAGGGGAGATTATTATTAACTTACATGATCACAAGGTCCCACAATAGGCTGTCTGCAAGCTTGAGGAGCAAGGAGAGCCAGTCCGAGTCTCAAAACTGAAGAACTTGGAGTCCAGTGTTTGAGGGCAGGAAGCATCCAGCACAGGAGAAAGATATAGGCTGGGAAGCTAGGCCAATCTCGCCTTTTCACGTTTTTCTGCCTGCTTTATATTCGCTGGCAGCCAATTAGATTGTGCCCACCAGATTAAGAGTGGGTCTGCCTTCCCCAGCCCACTGACTCAAATGTTAATCTCCTTTGGCAACACCCTCACAGACACACCCAGGATCAATACTTTGCATCCTTCAATCCAATCAAGTTGACACTCAATATTAACCATCACAGTGTATTTACCTTAACTTCAATGTTTGGTTTCTGTCTACTTGACCTTCTGGCAAACACTAAAAAATAAAGAGTTCACAAGTAAACTAAAAAGTACAGAGGTATGTTATTGCCTGCCAATGGCTATATCAGAGTTAACGGCAATCTGCATAAAATATTGATAAATGACTTGATATATGTTTTTAAATGACAGTGATAAGGCATGCCACAACTCCACATGCAAATGAATCCCTTTGGGAGGCCCCTCACAACCTGGCTAGCCTTTTTGTTCAGCCTTATCTCTATCAGACTAGACTTCCCATAGATAGCCCCAAGCATACCTGGACTAAAATAATGCCTTTGTTTTTGCTTTCTTTTACCTGAAAAATTTTCCTCCACTTTCCCTTTTCAGTGAACCTCTTCTACTCTTCCCTCCTGATCCACCTCAAATTCTGCCTTCTCTTTCAAGGGTTCCCTGCCTGCTAGTAATACTTTTTATATGTCTCTATTATAATATTTATCCCTATTGCCCTGTAATTAACCACCTAAGGTTGACCTCTCCCCATAAACTATAAAACTCTCAAATGCAGGGAACATGTAGGCATTTTTGTATGCTGTATAATTAGATTAATTCTGCCTCACAATAGACCTTCAATAAATGTAGTTGGTTTATTTGATGAAATAGCTAATATTTATTGAACACATTTATTTAGTATGCTGAGAGCTTTTTCCCTATCATTTTATTTGGACCTTGCAAAAAACCCTGTGAGGGGAAAAGTATGCCTGTTTTACAGACAAGTAAACTAGGGTTTGTGGGAGCTAAGAAACTTGGCCAAGATCTCAAAACTCTAGTGTTAGAGCCAAGATTTGATCCAAGGTCTCCATCACTCCAAAATCCACTCATTTAATTATTATGCATATGCACAGGCATATATGTACTATATGTGTACATACACATACAAATACTGTCTATGGAAAAGTTGAGTAATTGCAACAGAAACCATATGGCCTGCAGAGTTTAACATATTTACTATTTAGTCCATTGCAAAAGAAAAGTTTTCCAACTCCTGATCTAAAGAGGAAAGTGAATAGGATCAGAAAGACTAATTGGGGGGGGGGTGGAGCAAGATGGCCGAATAGGAACAGCTCCAGTCTCCAACTCCCAGCGAGAGCGACACAGAAGACCGGTGATTTCTGCATTTTCAACTGAGGTACTGGGTTCATCTCACTAGGGAGTGCCGGACAATCGGTGCTGGTCAGCTGCTGCAGCCCGACCAGCAAGAGCTGAAGCAGGGCGAGGCATCGCCTCACCTGGGAAGCGCAAGGGGAAAGGGAATCCCTTTTCCTAGCCAGGGGAACTGAGACACACAACACCTGGAAAATCGGGTAACTCCCACCCCAATACTGCGCTTTAAGCAAACAGGCACACCTGGAGATTATATCCCACACCTGGCCGGGAGGGTCCCACGCCCACGGAGCCTCCCTCATTGCTAGCACAGCAGTCTGCGATCTAACCGCAAGGCAGCAGCAAGGCTGGGGGACGGGCGCCTGCCATTGCTGAGGCTTAAGTAGGTAAACAAAGCCGCTGGGAAGCTCGAACTGGGTGGAGCTCACAGCAGCTCAAGGAAACCTGCCTGTCTCTGTAGACTCCACCTCTGGGGACAGGGCACAGATAACAACAAAAGCAGCAGAAACCTCTGCAGACGCAAACGACTCTGTCTGACAGCTTTGAAGAGAGCAGTGGATCTCCCAACACGGAGGTTGAGATCTGAGAAGGGACAGACTCCCTGCTCAAGCGGGTCCCTGACCCCTGAGTAGCCTAACTGGGAGACATCCCCCACTAGGGGCAGTCTGACACCCCACACCTCACAGGGTGGAGTACACCCCTGAGAGGAAGCTTCCAAAGCAAGAATCAGACAGGTACACTTGCTGTTCAGAAATATTCTATCTTCTGCAGTCTCTGCTGCTGATACCCAGGCAAACAGGGTCTGGAGTGGACCTCAAGCAATCTCCAACAGACCTACAGCTGAGGGTCCTGACTGTTAGAAGGAAAACTATCAAACAGGAAGGACACCTACACCAAAACCCCATCAGTACATCACCATCATCAAAGACCAGAGGCAGATAAAACCACAAAGATGGGGAAAAAGCAGGGCAGAAAAGCTGGAAATTCAAAAAACAAGAGCGCATCTCCCCCGGCAAAGGAGCGCAGCTCATCGCCAGCAACGGATCAAAGCTGGACGGAGAATGACTTTGACGAGATGAGAGAAGAAGGCTTCAGTCCATCAAATTTCTCAGAGCTAAAGGAGGAATTACGTACCCAGCGCAAAGAAACTAAAAATCTTGAAAAAAAAGTGGAAGAATTGACGGCTAGACTAATTAATGCAGAGAAGGTCATAAACGAAATGAAAGAGATGAAAACCATGACACGAGAAATACGTGACAAATGCACAAGCTTCAGTAACCGACTCGATCAACTGGAAGAAAGAGTATCAGCGATTGAGGATCAAATGAATGAAATGAAGCGAGAAGAGAAACCAAAAGAAAAAAGAAGAAAAAGAAATGAACAAAGCCTGCAAGAAGTATGGGATTATGTAAAAAGACCAAATCTACGTCTGATTGGGGTGCCTGAAAGTGAGGGGGAAAATGGAACCAAGTTGGAAAACACTCTTCAGGATATCATCCAGGAGAACTTCCCCAACCTAGTAGGGCAGGCCAACATTCAAATCCAGGAAATACAGAGAACGCCACAAAGATACTCCTCGAGAAGAGCAACTCCAAGACACATAATTGCCAGATTCACCAAAGTTGAAATGAAGGAAAAAATCTTAAGGGCAGCCAGAGAGAAAGGTCGGGTTACCCACAAAGGGAAGCCCATCAGACTAACAGCAGATCTCTCGGCAGAAACTCTACAAGCCAGAAGAGAGTGGGGGCCAATATTCAACATTCTTAAAGAAAAGAATTTTAAACCCAGAATTTCATATCCAGCCAAACTAAGTTTCATAAGTGAAGGAGAAATAAAATCCTTTACAGATAAGCAAATGCTTAGAGATTTTGTCACCACTAGGCCTGCCTTACAAGAGACCCTGAAGGAAGCACTAAACATGGAAAGGAACAACCAGTACCAGCCATTGCAAAAACATGCCAAAATGTAAAGACCATCAAGGCTAGGGAGAAACTGCATCAACTAACGAGCAAAATAACTGGTTAATATCATAATGGCAGGATCAAGTTCACACATAACAATATTAACCTTAAATGTAAATGGACTAAATGCTCCAATTAAAAGACACAGACTGGCAAACTGGATAAAGAGTCAAGACCCATCAGTCTGCTGTATTCAGGAGACCCATCTCACACGCAGAGACATACATAGGCTCAAAATAAAGGGATGGAGGAAGATTTACCAAGAAAATGGAGAACAAAAAAAAGCAGGGGTTGTAATACTAGTCTCTGATAAAACAGACTTTAAACCATCAAAGATCAAAAGAGACAAAGAAGGCCATTACATAATGGTAAAAGGATCAATTCAACAGGAAGAGCTAACTATCCTAAATATATATGCACCCAATACAGGAGCACCCAGATTCATAAAGCAAGTCCTTAGAGACTTACAAAGAGACTTAGAGTCCCATACAATAATAATAGGAGACTTCAACACTCCACTGTCAACATTAGACAGATCAACGAGACAGAAAGTTAACAAGGATATCCAGGAATTGAACTCATCTCTGCAGCAAGCAGACCTAATAGACATCTATAGAACTCTCCACCCCAAATCAACAGAATATACATTCTTCTCAGCACCAAATCACACTTACTCCAAAAAAGAAAGACTAATTAGGATGCTGCAAAGTAAGCATGGTTTTAAGTAATTTCTAAACTGATTGACAACAAGAAAAGAAATTAATCCAAGAGATAATAAGGGCACAAAATATAGTAACATTAAGTCAGAGAGGCAGTAATGAAGAACAAAATAAAGCATTCACAAACTGATAAATGGTCAAATTACTGGCCAACACAAAATTTAGGAGAAGAAAGCTTATTCTGGTGATAACTCTGGACCTGATTGAGTTTGAGGTGGTAGCAAGAAATGAAAGTAGAAATTAAAATAGTGGGCAAGCTTTAAACTCTAAGTTACAGAGTCATCAACATGGAAATGATTGATGAAAATTATTCAAGATGATGAGCATTCCAGGAGAAAGAATAGAGAAAGAGAAGAGCAAAGGACAGGACTGTGAAGACAACAAATGTCTATACTTAATGAACAAAAGTGACAGTTTCAATCATTCATCAAATGTAGATATCATTAAGTGCAAAAGTTTATCCCCTGTATAACTTCCTAATATTGTAAAGGCATTCTCATTTTATATGCTTTTAAAAATCTTCAGTAAATGTCTAGCAGGTGCAAAGCATTGTGCCACATGGTAGAGAGGGACAGGAAAGAGCCTGGTTGCTGTGCTCAAAATAATTTCTAACTTATTGAGGAAGGGCAAGAAGATAAAGAGAACCATGAAGTTGAATGGCAAGTTGGGAAAGAATGAGGATGGAATATGTCTAAGAAGTAACCAACCTCAAGGTTACACACTGAAATACAAAGGTTACATATATAATGTATGAGGGATATTTTAAAATTTCATTTTATTGCTCTATTGTAGCTGTTGAGAGTGCTCCCAACCCTGCAGGGATGGAAGTGATAGCTCTTAAACCTTACTTATCCACTGTCCACAGTGAACATTGCAAGCATTAAGTATTTCCAAATGGGTACCATGGTAACATCAATACACTTGCCTTGGCTTATGATTATCCCACTCACTCTACAACATGCCAGTTGAAGTTTTGTTTTTTTTTTCAGTGCTGCTCTACTTGATAAAACCACCTGTCCATTGTACTACTTATAAATGGAGAAAAGTAAATTTATCAACAAATCCTGCTACACAGATTTCTTCTAATCTATCAAAAAATCAGGGCCTTAAGGCATCAAAGCTCACCCCAGCTGTGCTCTTTTTCTGCAAAGTAATGGCAGAATTGCAACACAATCAAGGAAGCATTTTTCTCTAGAACTGGATTTAATCACATCATTTTATAATGTAAATAGCAAAAGTGGCTTACCCTGACTCTGAGGCACTGGAACCTTCCTGGGGACTCTACTTTTACTGGCTGACCCCTAAGAATACCCAAGGGTAAAGAAGAAATGTGGTGAGGCAAAATCCACACTGCTTAGAAAGTGTATTAAAAAAACATCCAAAAACCTCTGTTTTTAGACAAATCCCCTGATCAAGAAAAAAATCTTGATAGACCAGTTAAGAAAAATCTCTGCTTCTAAAGAGACCAACCTCTGGGGAAGCTTTCACAGATGATAAAGTTAGCAGTCACAGTGATTGAAAGGGGACATTATACTTTAAAATGTAATGCTGTTAGGACAGATGTGGTTAGGAGAAGAAAAAAAAGACTATACTGCATATATCTAGAAATACTAAAATAGAAATAAAAATGCCTACTTTGCCATATTTTCCTAGGAGTTAGTATATTTACCCATTTTCCGTTAGGCAGGAAAAGAAGATTGAATTGAAAATATCCTCCCTGTCAGTAGGTTGAAAAGTGATCAACAGTTAGCTGATGGAATTTTATTCCATTCAATTATTTAGTGCCCACTGAAGGCCCCTTTTCCCATCCAACAGGAAATTGCCTTTCTTAGAAATGAAAAACACCCATCAATCTACACAATACAGTTTTATTACACACATAAAAATCCATATTTTACCCCCAGCCAATGTTTCTTGGGGGTCACATAACTCTGTCTAAACAATAGTGGAATTCAATAATTAAGAAAGTCCTGGAAGAGTATCTGTGTAGTAAAAAGCTTCATTCACTTTGTTTCTTTACATTCACAAGCTATACAACAAGTGATAGCTACCTCTGCAATGTAGGTACAAGTACACCTTGGTTTTCCAGTTCCTTTTAGGAAGACTAAACAACATTGTTATTTCTCAGAGCTTCTTAGCATTGTCCAGGTTTTTGTTTGGGTGGGGATTAGGTTTAGAATGAACATGAAGAAAGGTGCTTTCCCTGAGTTTAGATATTTCTGTTTCTTAAATAAGCCTAGTGCCATCAAGTAAGAGATACATAAAAAGTGGCTCGTTAGAAAATCAGACTTTCAAGGAAAGATAATCCATATTATATTTGCAACCCTGCAAGCCTGGAGAAATAAGCATTTGCAAGTGTATGAGTAGTTGAACAAGTCTTTCATTTATACACAAAGTTTATATAGCACAAAATCATATAAATTCTAGTTCACATAACTAATGTGACTTTGTCCTTAAAGCAGCCAGCTGGATTTGAGAGCAATTTGGCTGCCATAGAAGACATTCCATATCACAAGGGTTGATTTGGCGAATTTGCTGGTTTGCAGGTGTTTCCTTCTTTTTTTATATGTAATTCTCAAGAAGCCTTCTAATTAATCAAAAATGTAACTACTGTCCCTGGTAGGAGAGACACATTCTTCAACCAACAATACACAAGTGACTGAGTTTCAGGGACAAACATTTTCATTATGCCTTCCCACCCTCTTTGCAATCTACCAATGTCCCATCCTCCAAAACCCACCATCAGGAAACTTACCATCACAGTCTTGGCACTGTTAATTAAAGGGATTACAATGATTTATATCTATAACTATTTTGAGTTAATTGTTTTTATAATTTCATGCTATTCACACTACTTTTAAAACCACAACCCCCATTGGCAGTACTATGTAAATATTTGACAGTGGCTACCTACTTTGGACATTTCCATCATAATGGATTTTTTCATTGTAAATGCTGACTGTATTTATATAATCACATTTATAAGTAAATCCTGCCAAATTCACCTTTGAAGCCTCTGGTTTATACTGGTATTACTTCATAATGTCCAATTTTAGATATTAAATATTTAGTACTAATATTTCTTCTACTTGCATGAGCTGAAAATGTATTTCCTGGCTCTTAGAATCCAAACTATTAACATTATTATAACAAGGCAATTTATTGTCTTCAGGCCAGGCATGGTGGCTTATGCCTATGATCCTAGTGTTTTGAGAGGCTGAGGTGGGAGGATCTCTTGAGGCCAAGAGTTTGAGATCAGCCTGGGCAATATAGCAGGACCCTGTCTCTACAAAAACGTAAAAGAATTAGCCAAGTGTGGTGGCACATACCTACAGACCCTGCTACTTGGGAGGTTGAGGTGGGAGGATTGCTTGAGCTTAGAAGTTCGAGGTTGCAGTGAGCTATGATCATGCCACTGCACTCCAGTCTCAGTGACAGAGTAGTAAGACCCTGTCTCAAAATATATATATATATAGATATAGATATAGATATAGATACAGATAGTCTTCAAATTCCAGCACCTTAACTTTTCCACCTTAAAAGACTAGCTTACCCTTTAATACACCTGGACCGCATGCATTCCAAGTTTTCCTCATTGAACAGACCTGTTGTTTGGAAAAGCCAAGCACTTCTGTGTGTTTGGTGCGGAGACAGAGGGCTTACTTGGAACTTAACCTAAAACCAGATTTAGTGAACAAAGTAAGTCTTTTATTCAAAGATTAAACTATACTTTAAAAAAACATAATTATCATTACAGACTTTTAAAAGTTCTGGAGTGCAGATGCCACAAGGGTGATAACCAAGTTTCACTTTATTGCTACAGAAACAAAACATCTCAAAGAAAATAGAAGAACAACACTCAATAATCCAGCCAAGGAAACATCAAATTTAATTTGGCACATCCTAAGGGTCAAGCATGTAGCAAGGCAACATTGATTAAACTCTCTCAGCAAAGATCAAAGAGATGTCAGCAGAGTTCCTACAAAGCGAAAACCATTCAATTCTAAAATGTTAACAAACAGAATTCTGCAAGATCCATATTGCAATGAATGGATCTCAGATATACTGATTGTATCACTCAGATTGTTAGATTTCTACCTTACAAGAATTTAGGGAAAACCTTTGTGATATATTCTGTTCTATATTTGGAAAAATTAATCATTAGTCAGATGTGTGAGTAAACAAAAAAGAAGACTCAACTTGTGTTTGGAGTTGGTTACTTTTACTGAGCCAAAAGAAGACAGTCAGGAGGGCAACCATCTGAATAAATACTCCATGTTATTTAACAGGCTATGATAAGACACTCTAAGAAACATCTTATTTACCAACCTGCCTCAATGCCTGAATTTCTATCAATATTAAATCATTTATTGTCAACATTCTCTCTCTATGTCTTCTCAAAAATGCAAATATTCCTAGGGAGAACAGTGTACTCAGGGTTGCAGCTCCCATATTTGATGTCTTCTTGTGAATTAGAAAAAGGTGTTCTGGTAGATAGATACTACTCCACTGGATCAAGGCTGAGGCTCTGGGTTCAATTTAAGCCCTCAACAGTACCCATAGCCTGCAGCATTTGTGCACAACAATAAAAGATTGCCTGCTTATGCTCAATAAACCCAGGTTTATTTCCTTGGAAGTCCCCACATTGTTGATGCTACTGAAAAGTAATATCCTCCCTACCCTACCCTAGGCAAAACCTTCTTGAGAGACCCCAAAATGAAATTTTGCCACTATTCTATCAGCAGCCCTGAGAGAAAACTCAGGTTTTAAGCTGAACCTTCATGGTTCCTCAAGGACACTTGATCCAACCAAGCCTCTTAATCACTGATACCCGTGATGGCTGCCCCCAAAAGGAAACCCTTTGAGTCATCTAAGTTTCTTTAGTTTCAACCACCTCCCCCTCTCACCATCTCCCTACCACAACCAACTCTTTCTTCTACTGAAAATCTTCTTCCAAAACTTTTATTTCTGGAGCTTTGATTCAATGGTGTGCTGGAGCTAGCTCCCTATGGCCTTGCTAGAGCTAGTTGTACACACCTTCTCCCAATTCCTCATTTAGTAATGTTATGTTGGTGGCTTGAAATCACCCATAATGGGAGTATTTATATCATAGAAATCAGCAGACACTACGAATTGGGGCATTTTGAAAATTAAGATCCATTTTTTAAACATTTACCAGCACACCATTGCTCTGATTCAAAAACTTTAAAATTTTTTCTCACCCTCTTACAAAATTAGTTTCTAATTTTCATTGCTATTTTTTAATCAGCTAAAATCTGGTTCTCCCAAGATATCACCATTTATCTTGAAGCGTTCTTAAGTGGAAGTAGGTCATTTTGCCATATTCCTGTAACATATTTCTTTCAGGTAGCCCTTTAAAGCACTATATTGAAGGAATACTTTTCCTTTATACCATTATAACATTCAATGTATAGTTCTATCATGAATTCCCTCATCACAATATGTTATACATCTGCCTCTCTATTTTCCTGAAAGCTATTTGAAGACAACAGTCACATTAGACTCACATTTGTATATCCAGTAGAGTATCCTCACTTCTAATTGCTGTTCAAAAACCATTGCTCTGATCATTCTCTTGTAAGAACTTTTCTGCTTTCAAGATTATGTCATCAGGCTCCACTTCCTCTGCATCTCCTCCTTGCATTCACGTCTAGGTCTTGAGTAGCTCCCTCACATTCAATGAGAGCTTATATCCTTCTTTCAACTCTGAGCCCTGATCTCATGCTGGGTAACTTCAACATCCTTGAGGATGTCTCATGCAGTTTGTATCCGCAAAGATCCACATTTTTTCAACCCCACTCTACTTTAGCTACTATCACCTAAGACCATATCCCGAATCTTCATTTCTCCAGGAAATTTCCCGCTTGAAATATACCAAACTCCAAGATCCCACTGGCTGAAACAACATCTATTTTTCCACTATACTTTCTGTTTAACTTTACCAACAATATATCTTTCATTCTTCCTTTTTTCCCCAGTCACCAGGTTATCATATTCTTTCAGCTCCACATATTTCCCTATCAAACTTAAACTCCAGAAAGAATAATTTGAATCACTTTCTTGGAAGCACTTCCAACTTATTCAATCTCTTATCCATCCATGGCATTGACTCTGACATCACTCAGCATCTAATAGGTACTATCAGCCACCTTCTCTCCTCTTATATCCAGCCTGCTGAGAGAAAGAGAAAAAGGACAACTTCACAGATAGGTTTCATGACAGAGGCATGGTCTCCAGCTGCAGGTGGTCTCCAACTGGCTCTCAGCAAACTTCTTATAAATCTCTAATTTGTTCTTGCTTTCATTTTTTTAAAATTTATTGTGGTAAAATACACATGTACTATTTATCATTTTAACCATTTGTAAGTGTCCTGCTTTCATTTTTACAGAAGCTTTTCTCAACCTTTACTGCTCTCCTTGAAACCTCTGTACCATTCTTATTCCCTTTCAGGAGATAAACTTTTCTGCTGATTCACAATTAAAAGTAAGGTTCTCATGGAAGCCCAGTACTAACTTTTGCAGAGCCCAGAGCAAGAATACAAATGGAAGCCTTTACCTACCACCCACTTACCCCACACATTTTTCTTCTGCCTAGATCCTTCTCTTCCCTCTAGCACTATGAGGAGCCTCCCTAACAAACCTACAGACACCCCAACTTGTATTTCTAAGCTCCATCTACATTCCCCAAGCAGATATCTCTTGGCCATCTCTCACATCTAAGGGTGCAAACAACAGTGTCATAGTCTTCCTTCAGTAAGACAGATCTTGGGAAGAAAACTGTGCAGATCCTGAAAGTGGGCTGAGGTTATCTGAGAGGAAAGTTCCAAGTCACAAGTACTTGGAGCATGATTTATAAGAAGAAGTTCAAACTCTAGGTGGAAATATCCTATTAGCTCCATGGATTTCTCACCTCATGAAGAGGGCATAGTCATAGGGGGATCAGAAAGGGGCACTCTAAGCAAAGGACCCATGACATGCATTCCAACTGCCTAGCTTCTCCTTATTTTGTTATGCTGTACCATATACATCCTATACTTCAGCCATACCACCAAAAATAATTATTTCCAAAATAGGCAATTCTGCAAGTCATATAACTCTGTGCCTTTGACCATTCCTCTCTCCCTATCTGGAAGTTCTTTTTCCTACTCCCTAGTCTGTTAAGCTAACTCCTCTCAGACTCAGTTTACCCATCAGCTCCTTTGAAAAGACTGAATTAACTATAACTTCCCTGTGCTCCTATGGCACCCTATTCATTTCTCTATTACTGTACATATCACATTGCTCTGACATGTTTACATGTTTGTCTCTACAATTACGTTGTAAGCTCCTGGAGAGAATGCACTGTGTTCTATCATTCATTCATTGATTCATTCACTGATTCTAGAACCTTTTTCTTTTTTTATTTTTTTCTTTGTCTTTTTTTATTATACTTATGTTATTATGTTCTGGGATACATGTGCAGAACATGCAGGTTTGTTACATAGGTATACATGTGCCGTGGCAGTTTGCTGCACCCATCAACCCATCATCTACATCAGGTATTTCTCCTAAATCTATCCCTCCCCTAGCCCCCCACCCCCTGACAGGCCCCAGTGTGTGATGTTCCCCTCACAGTGTCCATGTGTTCTCATTGTTCAACTCCTACTTATGAGTGAGAATATGTGATGTCTGGTTTTTTGTTCTCGTGTTGGTTTGCTAAGAATGATGATTTCCAGCTTCATCCATGTCCCTTCAAAGGACATGAACTCATCCTTTTTTATGGCTGCATAGTATTACATGGTGTATATGTGCCACATTTTCTTAATCTAGTCTATCATTGATGGGCATTTGGGTTGGTTCCAAGTCTTTGCTATTGTGAACAGTGCTGCAATAAACATACATGTGCATGTGTCTTTATAACAGAATGATTTATAATCCTCTGGGTATATACCCAGTATTGGGATTGCTGGGTCAAATGGTATTTCTGGTTATAGATCCTTAAGGAATTGCCACACTGTCTTCCACAATGGTTGAGCTAATTTACACTCCCACCAACAGTGTAAAAGCATTCCTATTTCTCTACATCCTCTCCAGCATCTGTTGTTTCCTGACTTTTTAATGATTGCCATTCTAAATGGCATGAGATGGTATCTCATTGTGGTTTTGATTTGCACTTCTCATGACCAGTGATGATGAGCTTTTTTCATATGTTTGTTGGTCTAGAACCTTTTTCTAATTATATAATGGGCACTGGGAATATAAACACAAATAACAAGGTGATAAACAATAAATATTGGTTGAATAGTTAATTGATAATTCCTTATTTTTTATATTTCTATAATATTTTATATTAAAATGTGACTTAATTGTATTTCCTAAAATTGGCTAAGAGATGACGATATTCAGTTTGTTTTATTTTAAGTAAAGCCTAATAAAGAAATAAGGACTTCTTTTTTCTCTATCCAATAAGACTCCTGTATCAATCAGAAAAAAAAAAAAGTCATACTAGAGTACAATGTTGGGACAAGTTTATTTTGGAGAAATCCCAGGAAGCATAGTGAAAAAGTAGAAATGAAACAGCAAAAGGAGGAAACCCAATGAAAGGTGTGTGTTAATAAGTGGTTCCTACTATGGGTACCTGCACCAATAGTGTCTGCTATATTACCTCTACGCATTCTTAAAGAGAAACAAGAAAATAAACAGCTTTTGAGAAGAAATTAACTGGAAAAAAATCTCAAAGATGCTCTGGTCTCATTCTTCAAGACTTCAGATCTGTCTACTTCAGGAACTTCAGTTTACTCTACTTTATGAGCCAGTGTTTGAAGTTCTCAACATTCTCCTTCTGTTTTTATATATACATACCTCATCATTTGTATTAATGAAGAAAATTAGGCAACGAGCCCTTCCAACCTGCTATATGAAATGAAATGTATACAGTTATATAAGGTAAATAACAGATTTTCTACCCTAAAGTTAAATGTATGGTAAACCTTGAATATTCACAAAATATAAGCGCCCAACCCTTAATTCTCAAATACCACCTAAGAACACCATTCTCTCTGATAAAATATATATGCAATAAATAGGAAACAAAATTTCTCTGAGAAAGAAGTGACGGCCCCACTTGCTAGATAAGTTATCAAAATTCAATCACATGCTCTAGCAAAATTCAAGTTTCTCAATTTCATGGACATGTCTGAGAAGAATTGAAATTGTAAATGATAAAGCTGCTAATGCCAAGTGTATCAGTCAGCTCATGTTGTAAAACAAATCACTCCAAACTCACTGAATATAACAATACGCATTTATGTATTGCCCACACATCTCTCTGGGTCAGCTGGAACTCTGATCTAGACTAGGGTAAGACTTAATTCTAAGCTGTTGTATTAGTCCGTTCTCACGCTGCTAATAAAGACATACCCAAGACTGAGTAACTTATAAAGGAAAGAGGATTAATTGACTCACAGTTCCGCAGTGATGGGGAGGCCTCAGGAAACTGACAATCATGGCGTGAGGGGAAGCCAACACATCCTTCTTCACATGGCAGCAGCAAGGAGAAGTGTGGAGCAAAGTTGAGGGAAAGCCCCTTATAAAACCATCAGATCTCGTGAGAACTCACTAACTACCATGAGAACAGCATGGAGGTAACTGCCCCCATGATTCAATTACCTCCCACCAGGTCCCTCCCACGACATGAGGGGATTATGGGAACTATAATTCAAGGTGATATTTGGATGAAGACACAGCCAAACTATATCATTCTGCCCCTGGCCCCTCCCAAATCTCATGTCCTCACATTTCAAAACACAATCATGCCTTCCCAACAGTCCCCCAAAGTCTTAACTCATTCCACCATTAACTGAAAAGTCCAAGTCCAAAGTTTCATGTGAGACAAAGAAAATCTCTTCCTCCTATGAGTCTGTAAAATCAAAAGCAAGTTAATTACATCCTAGGGGTAGAGGCATTGGGTAAACACACCCTTTCCAAAGAGAAATTGGCCAAAACAAAGGGGCTACAGGCCCCATGCAAGTATGAAATCCAACAGGGCAGTCATTAAACCTTAAAGTTCCAAAATGATCTCCTTTGACTCCATCTCTCACATCTAGGTCATGCTGATGCAAGAAGTGGGCTTCCACAATCTTGAGCAGCTCTGCCCCTGTGGCTTTGCAGGGTACAGCCCCCTCCCAGCTGCCTTCACAGGCTGGCATTGAGTGTCTGCGGCTTTTCCAGGTGCATGGTGCAAATTGTCAGTGGATCTACCATTCTGGGGTCTGGAGAACTGCGGCCCTCTTCTCACAGCTCCACTAGGCAGTGCTCCAGTGGGGACTCTGTGTGGGGGCTCTAATCCCACATTTCTCTTCTACACTGCCCTAGAGGAGGTTCTCCTTGAGTGCTTCAGCCCTGTAGCAAACTTCTGCCTGGACATCCAGGCATTTCCATACCTCCTCTGAAATCAAGACAGAGGTTCCCAAATCTCAATTATTGACTTTTGTGCACCTGCAGGCCCAACACCATGTGTAAGCCACCAAGGTTTGGGGCTTGCACCCTCTGAAGCAATGGCCTGAGCTGTATGTTGTCCCCTTTTAGCCAGACTGGAGCTGAAGCAGCTGGGACACAGGACACCTTGTCCCAAGGCTGCATAGAGAACAGGTGCCCTAGGCTCAGCCCAGAAAACCAGTTTTCCCTCCTAGGTCTCCAGGTCTGTGATGTGAAAGGCTGCTGTGAAGGTCTCTGACATGCCCTGGAGACATTTTCTCCATTGTCTTGGTGATTAACATTTGGCTCCTTGTTACCTATGCAAATTTCTGTAGCTGGCTTGAATTTCTCCCCAGAAAATTGGGTTTTCTTTTTTATTGCATCATCAGGCTGCAAATTTTCCAAACTTTTATGCTCTTTCTTCCTCTTGAACACTTTGCTGCTTAGAAATTTCTTCCACTAGGCATGCTAAATCATCTCTCTCTAGTTCAAAGTTCCACAGATCTCTAGAGTAGGGGCAAAATGCCACCAGTCTCTTTGCATAGCAAGAGTGACCTTTATTCCAGTTCCCAACAAGTTCCTCATCTCCATCTAAGACCACCTCAGTGTGGACTTCATTGTCCATATCACTATCAGCATTTTGGTCAAAGCCATTCAACAAGTCTAGGAAGTTCCAAACTGTCCCACATCTTCCTATCTTCTTCTCAGCCCTCCAAACCTTTCCAACCTCTGCCTGTTGCCCAGTTCCAAAGTCACTTCCACATTTTGGGCTATCTTTACAGCAGTGCCCCACTACCTGGTACCAATCTACCATATTAGTCCATTCTCACACTACTAATAAAGATATATCCTAGACTGCATAATTTATAAAGGAAAGACATTTAATTGACTCACAGTTCTGCAGGGCTGGGGAGACCTGAGGAAACTTACAATCATGGAGGAAGGGAAAGCAAACACATCCTTCTTCACATAATGGCAGCAAGGAGAAGTGCACAGCAAAGTGAGGGAAAAGCCCCTTATAAAACCATCAGATCTCATGAGAACTCACTATCACAAGAATAGTCATGAGAACTCACTATCACAAGAACAGCATGGAGGTAACTGCCCCCATGATTCAGTTACCTCTCACCAGGTCCCTCCCCGAGACATGTGGGGATTATGGGAAGTACAATTCAAGATGAGGTTTGGGTGGGGACACAGCCAAACCATATCAGCTGCAGTTTGGGTTCAAGTCTGTTTTGCATGAGCATAGTCCTTGGGACAGAGAGCTATCTAGACCAAAGAGTATATTTCATGGCAGAGGAACAAACACAAGAGAATAAGCCCAACTACTCTAGCACATTTCAGGCCTCTGCTCACATCACATTCACTAGCATGCCACTGGCCAAAGCAAGTAATATGGCCAAGACCAGCATCTATAGGATAGGGTAGTAGACAATCTTCCCATGGAGATGGACAGGAAAAGGATAATTATTTCCTGAACAATAACCGAATCTACCACACAAAGACAATAGTAGTCTCATGTCAAATTTTTTCAAGGAATAGAAACATCAAGAACTCCCCCTAAGAAGATATCACAGTCAGACTATATTCAACAGTTAGGCGTTCAATGTGGATTTTTTTTTCTAGTTTGGGCCATGAATATTTTGTAAACAACATCTCGTGCATCTTCACATTTCTGTGTTTTATAAACAGTTCAACAAATTAGATGTCAGAGAATCCTAAGGGCGGAAGTTTCCTGATAAGAGGAATCTCAAAGAAATTACAGTATATTTAGAAACCAGAATGACATTTCCATCCTTTATTTGTTTACCACTTGAACTTTAACAACTATATGGCAATGCAGGAAAAGTTTTCTTAGTCATTCTCTTGGTGATTTTTCAGCCTCCTGAAAAATTATAGACCCAACAATAGTTCAAGAACATCATAATTCACCAAAATTATCTAAACTTCTAGAAAAGCTATTTTTTCTGAAACGCTCAGGACTTATAGCCTATGAAGCTAAAGCTTACCTGCTTGAGGTCTTTCTCAATCTGTGGAATTTATGAATAAATTTTTTTTCATTTTTGCTGTGGTATCTGTTTATGGTAAAGAGATAAAAAGTGATTCACATTTTTGAGATACCAGCAATAACAGCAATATTAGCAGTAATCGCTATTCCAGTTACAGTCCTGACCAGTGACTATAAAAGTACCACTTTATACCTAAGCCTCACGAAAGTGCCCCAGCATGGTGGCATGATTCAATGAGTTGTTTTTCTCTTTACTGATGTGTATCCTTATATTTTAGGGCATTATTTATGGTTTTCTTCCCCTGATGCTCTTTAGATTTCTGGTCAGTGATATTTTATCATAGATAGAAAAAAAAGACTTAATTAGGTTTTTAAAAGGTTTGACTTTAGCTCTAACCATAGTGATTTTATCACAGCATGGGCAGAGAGAGGAGAGAAGCCAACACAAAGTAGTGAAAAGGAAGTCTCAGCAGGCAAGATGGCAAAGTTTTTAGTGAGAAAATTAGGTTGGACAGGATACACACACAGTACAATCTAGCAAGCAATCGATAATGTAAAATTTGGTATTTAGATGGCATCCTTTAGTGTAAGAATTCAAGTTTCTTTCCAGACACAAAGTAGTCTTAACAACATTCATGTGGGTCAAGAAGCAAGCATTGCTGGATCAGACTTGCAAAGGAGAAAACAAGAAAGTTATCTTGGTCAAATAGAAACACTGTCAACCACGATCTTTAAAACTAAATCTAGCCATCCACACAAGCTAAATGACATTAATATGATAAAAACAGGTGGTCCTAGGATGTTAAGGTATGGCAAACAGAGAGGATTGAGAGCACATTAAGTGGCAATGGGCTTGAACCCCAGCAGCTATGGTTTTGACTCATGTAGAAATCACACACAATATTTTTCCCACAGTGTTGGTTTGATATTTGTGGATATTAAAAGCCAAGACAAAAGAGGACTTTGTTTTTGGTACTATTTCTAACAGAAATCTCCCACCACACACACATATATACATACACATGCCCAAAATCACCTAAGTGTGTCACCTTTAGAATAAAACAAATACTTAAATGTACAAGATTATAACAGTTAGAAAATAATCAAACATCATTACAAAATGGAAAAATTAATCAAATATATAAGCGAGAATTCTCACAAAAGTAATTAAATAGCTTTATTGACTGTTACAAAAAGACTAGTTTTATTTATTGCAGTATTTAGAGTTCTTGGTTAAACTTTATGATGAATAATAATAAGCTCTCAGATAAATGATAAACAGATTTCTTATTTTTAAAAATGTTATTTTCTATTCTACCTTATTATTGTAACATTAAAAAATATTATAACATCTAAATGAGTAAATGCCCACTCACTGTTCTCCTTTTCCAAAATCAATAAAACCTCATTTCATCATTAATTATGGTGAATAAACTCTTTTAGAAATAATTATTTTGTCCTATATTTAAAAATGGCTCCTTACCTTTGGAAAATAACATACAACTCTCACCACTTTTGCAAATGATATAGTATTGATCAACTTATTCTATATAAGGATGTGAGGGTTTTTTTCAGCTTTATTGAGGTATAATGAACAAATAAAAGTTGCCTATATTTAGGGCATACAATGTGATGTTTTAATATATGTATACATTGTGAAATGATTACCACAATCAAGTTGATTGGCATATCCATCACCTCACATAGTTACCATTTTTGTGTGTGTGTAGTGAGGACACTACATACTCTTAGCATATTTCTAAGGACTCTTAGCATATTTCAAGTATACATTACACTAATTATAGTCACCATAGTGTTCATCAGTTCTCCAGTACTTATTTATCTTACAGCTGAAGGTTTGTATCATTTGACCAATAGCTCTCCTTTTCCCCCACCCCACAGCCTCTGAGAACAATGATACTTCTCTGTTGAATACGAGTTTGACTTTTTTTAGATTCCATATATAAGTGAGATCATGCAGCATTTGTCTTTCTGTGTCTGGCTTATTTCACTTAATATAATGTCCTCAAGGTTCATGTGTGCTGTTGCAAATGGTAGAATTTCCTTCTATTTTAAAGCTGAAGAGTATTCCATTGTATGTATGTATATATCACATTTTCTTTAACCAATATCTGTCAATGGACACTTAGGTGGATTCCACATCTTGGCTACTATGAATAGTGCTACAATAAACATGAGAATGCAGATATCTATTTGACACACTGATTACATTTCTTTTGGATATGTACCCAGAAGTGGGATTGCTAGATCATATGGTAGTTCTATTTTTAGTTTTTTTGAAGAACCTCCATAGTTTCCCATAATGGTCGCACAACGGTTGTACTTTCCCACCAACAAGGGCTTGTTTCTCTCTACATCCTTGCTAACACTTGTTGTCTCTTGACTTTTTGATAAAAGCTCTCCTAACAGGTATGAGGTGATATCTCATTGTGATTTTGTCATTTCCCTGATAATTAGTGACATTAAGCATCTTTTCATATAACTGTTGGCCATTTGTATGTCGTCTTTGGGAAAATGTCTGTTCAGGTCTTTTGTCCATTTTTAGATGGAGTTTGGTTTTTTTGCTATTAAGTGGAATTCCTCATATATTTTGGATACTATATATCCAATAAGAACGTGTTCTGAAGACCATTATTTCATGTATTCACTAAATTTCTTCAGAAATTTTCTCTCCCAAAGAGCTAATATTATTTACAGAAACTTTCCGCTTATAGTATTAACATTATGTAATTAAATACTGAGAGCTCAAATGAGAAAAACAGCAATACAAAAATTGTCAATGCATTTCTGTTTTATGGTTCTAGAGTAAAATCTCTGTAATCTTTGCAACCCAATGACTTACCCTCTCACTATCTATAGAAAACTGTGGATAAAATCAATACTGAGAAAAGATTAGAAATGCCAATAGAAATATTTTTTAAAAGCCTGTTGTTGTTGTTGTTGTTTTATTTTGATTTGTTTTACTTGGAGACAGGGAAAGGTGTTCTAGATGTTGTGGTAATTTCATGTGGTAGAACACACACACACTCACACAAATACACACAGACACACACACGGTTTTGGAAAGGAACTTACAATACTTGTGTTGTATCCACTGAAGTGGATTAACAAAATAAAGATAGATGGCAATGAATTAATCTAACACCCAACTCTAACACTTTACAGGTATGTTTCCATTACACACTTCTCTACCGTACTATTTCAGCAAACTTGACATTGATCACAAAAACATATGCATATATTCAACACTATCTGCTGCATAAGTACAATTCAGGGGAAAGGAGTTAGCCACAATGGGATGTCAGTAATGAAAGTTCATTTAGGGTAACACTCCTCTAACAGAGAAGGGTAAAGACTTGGGTGGCCCAGTTTCTGACCCAGTAATATTTGCCAAAATCCAAATGATACTTCAAAATATTTTTCCAAAACCAGAGTGGCACAACGCATAGAGCCTCAGGTGGAGTAACTTGGTTATGATTTATATACCTTTAAAGTAAGTTTCCAACTTGAACTAAAAATCAATTTAGGTTGTACAAACAGACTTTTCATTTGCCCTTTTTCTGTCAGTAAAATTGTAAACCAACAGGGAAAAACGAGACTTTCAATATGACCAGCAGGGAAAGAAGAATGTAGCATTCTAAATACACATAGCTAAAAATATATAGCAAAATCAAACGCCATGCTTTGAAACACACATCAGAAGTACTAAACTTTCCAGAAAACTGTTGCCCATCCTTACTAACCAAATTCTTCACTCCCAAACCCTAGATTCAGCCGAGAAGCTTGAGATTGCTCGTGATCAGGATGTACAAACAAGGTTATAAATATGTCAAAACTACACAACAACCATGCATTTTAGGCTGCCCATCTCTGGGAGAAGGAAAGAAAACATTGGATCGTGATGATTCAGAATCATTTAATGCACTGTTTTGACAGATTTCAAATTCTTAAAGTAAAAGAAAACCTCTTAATAAAACAGAAATGAAGACAAAAATACAACTAAGCAACAAAGAGTATAATGGAAGATATTTGAAGGTATTTTGACATTTCCCCCCAAACAATACTCTTTTTGTAAGCTAGAGCAAATATATTCATGAAGTGAGGAGAGAAAACACGAAAATGTTTTCGAAAGTAAATAAATTGTTTCAAAATCATACCAAGCAGCATATTTCCAACATTAGCATTAAGACACAAATGTAACTAAAAACAAAAAACGAAAATGAAAGGAAGCAAAAAAATTAGCATAACGCATTTTTCCCATATTTTAACAGCTATAAATGTTCAATAAACTCAAAAGGGGCCATACAAAGAAGCAAAATAGCCATAATGATATTTCACTCCCTTTTTAGTCTTTAATTTACTGGCAAAGTAATGGATATTGAGTAGTTAATGAGATTAACCAACATCCCAGGAAAAGAAACTCAAAGAATAATTATACATATAGTTACGCAATCCCACTTCCCAAATGCTCCAGGACATTCTAAAATTAAAATTCTCTATCATCAAACAGGCCAAAACAGATAACAGTTCCAATTCTTACTTGGAATATATAGCATGCTGTGAGATTTAAAGAGATAGTGTTTGACAGTGTTTTAATTTTATGAGATGCTATACTAGTGAAAACATAAAGTAAAAATATATATATATATAAATGTATAATTCATGGTCTTACAGTTCTTTATCCTTAAATCAATTAAAATATTATATGTGTGTGTGCTTTGCTTGTGTTTTTGTTTTGCTATGCAGCATTAACCAGTTTTATAAAATTTGTTCACCAAAAGAAATACAATAATGTTAATAAAAATCTAGTTCGGACGTTTCCATTTTATCTCATTAAGCTAGTTTCAAGAGCTAAAGAAAGTGTCCCTAGTTCTCTTTACTTTCCAATAATAATAATAAAGCTTATAAGCATTTTGATAAATTTTGATTAAAATAGGTCTTGGTTTCAAGAAAAGTTAGTCACTATCTACATTCGTAATTCACAAAGGTTACTCAAAAGACTAAAGGAAAAATTTGCTGTAGTTTTGTACAAGAAACTGAAAACAGAAGAAACTAAACCACAACATACCAGGATTTTGCAAACATATAAAGCAGGTTTATTTATAAATACTTGTAAAGTAGGTTTCAGAGCCAGAATGAGAAACAAGGACAATCAAGGGGTTTGCAAATAATTCAGAAAAGCATGTAAGAAAGAAACTACAAGTATCTGTTCACCTTGTGGATCACTGTAGAAAGTAGGGATTTCGATGGGCTTGTAATTCTTGACAAGCATCAGTATAAATGTATACAAGAGGCAAGGCGATTTCACAGTTGTTAGGTTTGGTTTTGTTTGTTTTGGTTTTGTGTTTGGGGCAAGTATCATGTGTGGCATACTTCAATGCCAAATAAAGGTTTGTGCTATTAAAAGGTAATGAATTTAATTGCTCTTTAATACAGATGGAAATAACAGAACATAGAAACAAGGAGAGATGTAGAGTGCTATTCACTTGCAAAATTCTTGGTGAACCTCCCTGCTTCTTCAGCAGAGGGCACTCTGCAATGAAAAGTGTCTGGAAGCTGAGGATGCTATCTTTTCAATGTAATATCCAAGAATACAGTCACAATGTAATAGCAAGAATACAGCAAAAGAACTGCCTTCCCACTTTAACTTGTCTATCTGTGGGAAACTCGAATGGTCATGCTACAGTGCTTAGATAGGGGTGAATACACACCTATTCATGATTAGTTTGTAGCTCGCTCTCCAACTCAGTGTTACCCAAACTACCCACGCTTCCTTCTTCCTTCTTGGTCTATTATGAGGATCTATGTGTAGCAAAGCAATCAATCCTATAAATGCTAAGAAATCACTACAAATTGCAGAAAATATCAATGTTCTGGCATGAAAACCCCTTATTTAAAAATTGACAATTTCAAATGGAAAACACTATAGAATTAAACCTTCCTTTCTGCTCCAAAACAATACTGAAGATAGAATACCCCTTCCTTCTACTTTCCCAGCCCCATTGCATGATTATAGTCATCATGGTCCAGGAGCCTCAGTTGTCTAAACAGTTGGGACCATAGAGAATGCTGTAGAAATGAAAGCATATTTAACAGAATAGATTTTAACCAGGGCTCAGGTTCTGCCACTTATTTAGCTTGCAATTCCTTGGTTTCTTATTGCTAAATTAGTACCTAGCAGATATGAGAAACTAAATGAAATGATGTATGTCAAGCATTCAGTGTTTGGTGTAGCAAGCACTCTGGACATTTCAGTTCTTATCATCATCAATAATAATGGTATTTCTCCATCAATGACATACACTTCTCATCATTTTATTACTTTCTACTCTTAGAACATATTCACTTTGTCAGTTGTACTTCAATAAAGCTGAAAAATGAATCTATTCACTTGTTTTGATTTTTTAGAATCATAAAAGTAATATAGTTACATAAACAATTTAACAGTAACGGGTCTAAATAAGGATTAAAAGTCCCACCCCCCTCCTCCCCTCTATTCCCACTTTATTGAAACAATATTGCTAAAATATGGCACTGAAAATTTAGAGCTCATCCCCCATAAATATATGTGTGTATACTGATAATATACATATGTATATCTTATCCCCCATAAATATGTGGGTATATTGATAATATACACACATATATAACAATAATATATATCTTTTCTTCAACTTGTTCTTTTCCCTTAAAAAAACTTATTTCAAACATCTTTCATGTTAGTACATATAGTACTATCTTGTTATTTTTAACAGGTGTATAGTATTCCATGCCCTGGCTGGACCATGATTTGTTTTAACAGTCCTCCATTAATAAATATTCAGGTTATTTCTATGTCTGTATTGTAAATAATTTTTCAAAGAGCATTCTTTCACATAAACCTTTGCATATATGTGTATATATATCCATAGAACTAATTCTTAGCAATGAAATTGCTAGGTCAAAAGTCAAGTTATTTTTAAAGATTTTTGACATACACATTTTGCCAAATGGGCCTACAAACAGGATATATCAGCTTACATACCTACTGACTACTTACAAGAAAAATTACATATTTACTTTGCTAGCACTCTTTGTTACTGTACTGTTATTTGGAGGATATAAGCTATATCCCAAATTAAAATGCAAAGAAATATAAGAGCAAGAACACTACCTTTTCTATTATATATCCTGTCCCATACACACACAATGCCTGATAGACTAACCTATAGGAGCCCTCCAGATTTGTTGATCTAGTGAGTGGTGAGTGGAAACATTGGAGAAATTAGAGAGGTGAGTGGATTCTATAGGATATCCAGGAAAACAAAGCCATTTACTGTTTTCTTGCATCTTATCCATAGGAATATTATTTGCCAACAGCTTCAGAAAATTGTTCTCACAAAGGATACGGTGCATAAATAAACCTCTTTTCAAACTCAAGGTTTATCATGCATTCTTTATGTCACTGTAGTGAACTAAGTCTTCAGGTGGTGGCACCTTGGTGGCTTCAGAAATCTTACCAAGACTAAATTACTCCCCAAAATTTTGGGATGGGGAAATTACTATCAATTAATGCAATTAGGATCAATCTGAAAGCTAGCATGAGGTACCATTTGAATAGTTCAAACCTCAGTAATTCAGATTTGGCAAAAAGTTAAATGGAGCACCAAAAATAGGCCACAGAATTGTCTGCAGGTATTATAGAACATTTCAGCAATATTGGGTATAGTACAGTGCTGTTCTACCGATTACATGAGATGTCAGCTAATGGTTTAGGGAGCTATGGTATTTGGTGACAAGCCGCAGCACTTAAAATGCCAACTATTAATTTTGTTGTCTATTATTTATTTTAAATATTAGTCAGAGAATGTCAACTGGACTTCAGGCTATTAGAAATCCTCTAGATAGTATAATTTCTATGAAGGGAAATGTACCTATCAGTTTATCATTTAACAAAATTTGTCACTTCTGAATGGTGGTAAGGGGTGAGATGTTTTGACTCTTTCAAGAGCACTTATTTACATTCTCCCATTTCCTTCAAGTTGAAACTTCTGCAAGGCATTCTTCTTTGAGGCATTTTCATGTAGAATCAATGGCACTTAATACACACTACTACCAAGGAATTGAAATGAACATTTTTGAGCTCCTAATATGTCCCTAACACCACTACAGGCTCCCCATGCATATTGTTCATTGTTCATTTAACCCTTACCACAACCTCGCCAAATAGGTACTATTATTGTATACGTTTTACGTATGTGGAAGTAGACACAGAGAATGCATGTAACTTGCTCAGGGATTCAAAGCTAGTTATCTGCCTCCAAAGCTTATGTTCTTTCTACTATACTGCTGGTTTTTGTGCAACTATCAAAACTTCAAGAAAATGTTTTCAGATAAGAGCCTAAGCAAAAAAGAGACAGCATTTTAATCTCTGGGAATTTTTAGCAATGAAATGAGCCAGTTCTCCCAATCAAGAAGGAATGATAAGGAATGATGAATGCAATTGTCCAATTTACAAACAGGCACAAGAACACTGCACATCATTAGTTGATTCTGGATTGCTTATACTGACAGAACAGAGCAGAGATGTAGACAATCTGGGAATACAGACCTTTTAAAAATGATATTTTACCTTGGACTGCATTCTTTTCTCACTTGAGTTACTGTAGTAAGGTTCAGTTCCTTAGATATTAGCCTCTGAAACATTATGTTAAAAGGGAAATTTATCCCATGCTGGACAGACCAGATTCCCATTAGGACAAACTGTACTTGCCATTCTAGCCTCTGCTTGATTTCTTCTAAAATCATATCATATGCTCAGGCTGATGTCAAGGACCAGTGAGAACAAAATACCTACATCTCAAAACTCACCTGATTTTAGGAACATAAAGGAAAGTCAAGCTAGAACATAAGCAAAGTAATTACTGGAAAAAGAAGGGAAAAACACAAATCAATAGGAGAAAATAGAGGGACTGTGTTTACAGCTTGGATGAGATAATAAACAGGAACATACTTATTAAGTAATAAAATGTAATATACTTTGTTATTCAGTATATGGGGTTTTTTTTAAAGGTAAAAGTAAAGACAAAGAATTCCAAAGGCAAAATTTTACACAAAACCACAAGGCAGATAATTGGAAGTTTGACCGCACAACTTCAAAAATTGGTAGCAGATCAAAGACTTCAGAGTCTGGTATACTATACCCAGTTCTCTGACCCACACTTCTTAGGAACACAAACTCCATTTATGTTCCTCAGGGACTGAAATGATTTTATCCAAAGATAAAATGATAATCCTATATATAAGTTGTATATTGTTTCTAAATTGCCACATTAGCCTTTTAAACATTATTTTTTTAAAAAATTTATATATAATACCCAGGCATGGTGGCTCATGCCTGTAATCCCAGCACTTTGGGAGGCCGAAGTGGGCAGATCACAAGGTCAGGAGTTCGAGACCAGCCTGACCAACATGGTGAAACCCCATCTCTGCTAAAAATACAAAAGTTAGCTGGGTGTACCACCACCACTGGAAGAGGCTGAGGCAGGAGAATCACTTGAACCCGGGAGGCGGAGGTTGCAGTGAGCTGGGATCATGCCGCTATACTCCAGCCTGGGTGACAGAGTGAGACTCCATCACAAAAAAAAAAAAAAAAAAAAATCTTTATATAATAATAAAGAACTCAACAAAAGAGGATTTTAACTATAGATGCTAACTTCAACACCAATATGAGTAAAGTTAGCAATATTTTCTTCACTCCTAATTTATTCCTTTACAAATAGAATGTTCTTATTAACTCAGGCACTATTTATTACACAATTATAAAAAACAAATAATTTTATGTCAGCAAGTGGTTTAGAAAGATATTTACTGAGTACTCATCATGAGCACAGCATTTCACTAGGTACTTTATATCCATTATTTTCTTCAATACTTGCAACTCTATAAGGAAAGTATTAATATCCACCATTTGGGGAACGAGGAAGATGAGTTTGGAAGAAGTTAAATACCATGTTCCAGTGATATCTCCAGCAAATGGCCACCCGGGTTACTTCTACTACACCACATGGCCTCGTCTTCATAAGTTCAGAAATGAGAGGCAACAGCTGGGAGTAAGAAACATAGGTTTCAACCCCTAGTCTACCATGTCATAGCTGCATTATCTTTAGGAAAATAATTAACCCGTTTCTCCATTTCCTCTTCTCTAAAATGGGAAGAACAGTAAATGTAATTCTTAGAGTAGGTGCAAAAATTAAAGGAATATGTGCTTAACATATGCCAGTTGATATTATTAATTTCCAAAAAGAATTATACGCTACTTACGTACAGTACATATACAAAAATAAATTGAATACATTTGGGCAGGGGGCATAGTGACACAGAATAAAGAAATAGCAATAAGAAAGGTCAAAAGTCAAGTGAGACTATCAGCTGTGTAGAGGCCAAGGCAACATTTTTATCACTCTCTTTCTCAAAGAGCAGAACCTACATCAGTTGCTTCACAGAAAAGCTCAGCAGAGGATTGAAATAATGTAGTTCAGGTGTTCTGACTCTCTATGGTTTAACCCAGTGGTTCTCAAAGTGTGGTCCCCAGCATCAGCATTACATGAGAATTTGTTGAAAATGTAAATTCTCAGGCATCACCCTAGGCCTACTGAGTCAGAAACTGGGGGTGGAGCCCTGAAATCAGTGTTTTAAGCCCTTCAGATGATTTGGATGCTCACTCAAGTGTGAGAGCCACTCTTCTAACCTGACTCAAGTACAGGTAGGACCTGGAATATGTCAGAGAAGTGGTAGCAGGGGGAGACTGAGTTTTCAGAGCCTACATTTCTGGCCATCTCCTATGGACAAAAAGAGAACTGCCCTAAAGGAGAATTCTATGTGAGGAAATACGGCCACTCAATTTGCCTTCTGAGCTGTTAGCTACAAAACACACCTCTAAGTTTACCAGTCAAATGAGCCTGCTAAATGCAATCATAATGTTGACTGCTTAAAGATGAGAATGTTTGCCAATGATAATGTTTTTATTATAGTGAAAATTAGATATTTCCTTCCCAACCCATAAATGGGGGTTTCAGACAGTGACTTACTTCCAAAGAGTAGAATACCGAAGGGGTTGGGGGAGAGTCACTTTACAGTGGAGAAACCTGACAAGCACTACCTCAAGCAATCAAAGTTAATATCAACTGCGATAAGTTGAGTTGATTATGTGTACTCTTGATAGGAAAATGGCACTTTACCTCTGTGGTCTTCTCTCCAAGAACCTATAACCGTAGCCTTCCCATCATACAAATCCCAACTGAGGGACATTCTACAAAATACCTGACACGTACTCCTCAAACTGTCAAGGTCACCAAAATCAAGGGAAGTCAGAGACACTGTCTCAGGCTAGAGACATGATGACTAAATGCAATGTAGTATCCTGGATAGAAACCTGGAACAGATAAAGGACATTCAATTTACAACAAAAACAAAAATCTAACTAAATCTGAATAAAGTATGGGCTTCAGGTAATATTAATATATGAACACTGGTTCATTAGTTGTGAAAAATGTGCCATACTAATATGCACATACTAAGATATTAACAATAGGAGAAAGTAGATGTGGGATATCTCCATGCCATGGTTTCACCTTTCCTATAAATCTAAAACTATTCTAAAATTTTCAATTTATTTTTAAAATTCAGTTTTTCTTCCTGATAGTAAGTAGCTATCCAAATTGATTGCATGCCAGGTGTTCTCCTTAATAATGAAAATAGACCCACGGGAAAGTATATGTTTCAGAAAAAAAAAAAATTGGTTGTTCTTTCCACAAATTCTGAAGCATTCTTAACACCTTCTGTACTTTCTAATACCTTCTAAATGTTACATGAAGTAGCAGTAACGTTTTCGTATATTCTTGTCCCTTTATTCTCTCTAGCTGAACATGAATCTTCACTTTTCCCTATTTGAAATGACTTATTGCCTGTTTTTCCATATCTGCTTAAGTGAGCAATATTGTAAGTTTCAATTAATTGTATCTTCAACCTGAACATTCAATTTCCAATCCTGGACCTTTTGCTTAATAAACCTAAATGATTATATTTAACATAAAGCACTCAGCTTCCTTTTAATTATCTTGAGAACTCTAGAAGAGAATTCGAACCACTTTGTTCCAGATGACCTTAGACTAAAGCAGAAATTCATCCTCCAGCTGTTTGTAGAACCATACTTTGTAGAAGTAGCTATATAAGGAAACTAAACAATCAAGAATTTCAGTCGTTTTGCAAAGAAAATGTGGGTGGGAAATTCTATACAGTTTATTAAATAAGAAACAAAAATAAAAGCCATTTATGGAATACTTGGCTCCAAATTAATAGAAGTCCATGGAAGCAGCACGTTGTAAAATTATGATAAGAGGCGGATTTAACAAAGGGAAATACCACTCTAAGTATAAATCAGGGAGATTTTTATCACAGAACAACTAGTAAAAACAGAACCAGCTTTAGGTATTTATCCAAGCGCTACAGACAAAACATGGTAAGTCAAAATAAACCAATTGTTCCCTCTCATCCAGGAAAACACATTACTAAGATCCAGAAGTTTGTCTTTATGAAGAGTGGCACAACTTTAGAGTTCCAGTAAGTACTCTGCATATCCAACTAGGCAAATGAACAATTTTTGAATGTTACACTCCAATGGAAAGATTATCAGACTGATTTAGGAGATCTAGCTCTACTACTAATTAACTGATGAAATCAGGCAACTACCCGAATAAACAGGAGTTTTTCACTTCTCAGAAAAATAATCTGTGTACATTTGAACAGCAGCTCACAATTCCCAATACATTTTTTGTATACTGTCTCATTTGATCCTTACAATAAAGCAATAAAATTAACAGCGCAGGGATTATCTTCCTTTCACAGATGAAGAAATGCAGTTTAAGAATTTATGTAATTTGAGTTGGGTCACATAGCTAGAAAGTGGAAAGTGGGAATCCGACCTTAAGGTTTCTGACTTCAGTCTCTGCTCTTCACACATTACCACAAAGCTATTAGGAGATGCCTTTTGGCTCTAAAATTCCATTCCCCTTCGACTAAGAAATGGCTTTGAAATTTCAAATTCATAATCTTCCCTCTGCAGCTAAATAAATGTGAATGTTCCTACACCTCCACTGAAAAACATCAATATGTTTTTCCAGTTCAAAATGAGAAAAAATATTGGAGATCTTAAAAGCGTAAGAATCAATCATAATTTTAGTATCTCTCATAGATTTAAAAGATTTTGCCTGCTTTACAAAAAAAGTGAGGCAATTCCTCAAAACGTATAGGGCTTATTAATAATCTTGGATCAATATATTACCACAAGACAATATGAATCAGAGAGTCCATGATTTTGTTTTATCCAGTGTAAATTGTGGTAGGTGATAAATAACAAGTTCTTACAGAAATTAAAAGTAATAAATAGCAAGTAAGTTGGTTTTTCCCATAAATTATGCTTTGAAACTAGAGCAGACATTATTCCCCCAATTTTAGCATTTCAACTGTGAAATGAAAATCTAAGTGATGATAATTAGATTATGAAAAGTGAAAGGAAAAGATCTTGGCAAAATTCTGACACTGCCACTCTTCCGTATAATTACCAATTTCACAATTACTGATTTCAATTTATGTTCAGGGGTGATCTAAAGAAGAATTTTAATTACCTCAGAAATTTACAAGAGAGACAGACTGGCTTTAAAAATATTAGATTTGTCTTAAAATAGCTACAAACCTTAAAAACCTCAACTATTTCAACAGTAGTAGAGAACACACACCCACACACCCCTCTGTCCTCAAACCCTATTAAAAATTCAGGAAGAAAATACAACAATGCAAATAAATCTACGTTAGCGCTAGAAGGTGAGAAGGGTATCATCAGAAGACCAGAACTGTGAGAACATCCTTAAATACATGAAACAACTCAAATTGACAGAAAAACACAATACTGTTGAGGAATTTGTAAAGCTCTCAAGACAAAGGGGAAAAAAGTGAATTTTCCCAAAAGCCCCAAATAATCCCAATATCAGAAGCCATTGGAGCTGAGAAAAGGAACAGAGGGTGAGTGGACAGTCAGGTGATTTGATTAAAGGAATAGAGAAGAGCCAGACTGATCCTCTAACGACATAATCATGACTGTGGCATTTGCTATATGGATTATGGCATTCAGAACAACTCTATGCAACAAATTTGGGAGTTCCGCCAAGTACCCTCAGAGTGTCCTTTGGGCTGGGCAAAGTAGGACAGTGCCTCAGGTCATGTAAGGCCATCATAAGGGAAGAAGGGAATGTCCCACACCCAAAAAACAAGGTGCCCACACACTCTAAAGGGAAGGGCACCTAGCCATATAACCTCTGCCTCCCCCACGTAAGTGTTGGATTCAGGATCCCTATCATCAAAATATATATCCATTGCCCCCCCGAAATAGAAATTATCTCCTTGGATGTAGGAACTATGCTTCAACTAGCTAACTGTGATCAATCTAGCCCAGCAACTATAAATTTAGACAGACAACCAAGAACCTTCAAATATTTGAGCAAAATCAACAGAAAGACCACCAAAACCAAATAAGAGAAAAATTAACTTCACAGTGTCAGATAGTATAGAAAATAGAAGAAATTTTCAAATACGCTTTTGGCAAGGTTTATCCATTTATAAACAGCAGGCTTCTCTGAAAAAGAAGCAACAGAGTTCTTAAAAATGTAAAATACCATGGCCATTTTTATAAAGTCCAATGGATGGGTTGAGGTTATAATTAAAAGCAGTAAATCAAATCAAGGGAGTCTCCCAGAGTACAGTGTATAAGGATAAGAGTAGGAGACAAAAACTAAAAAGCATGTAGATTAGATTCAGTGGTTCCAGTATCATATTTACTGGGGCTTCAGAGGGAGAGAACAGAGAAAATGGACTTGAGGAAATAATTAAAGAAATAAAAGAGAAAATGTTTACTGAGCTGAGGAAAGATGACACTTCCGGTTGTAAAATCCAGCAAGTATCAAATGGTAATAATCAAAGGACATAAAAAAGATGAAGACTGGTAAAATCTCTGAACAACAACAATAAAAGCTTCCTGAGAAGTAACAAAAACGTTACTTGCCAAGAAATGAGAATTTGACTGACATCATAATTCTTGTCCACAACATGGGATGTCAAAAGACAACAAATTTTTTAAAGTCTCTAAATTCTATGGTTACATTTCTCATGGAAGTGTAAATTGATACAAACTTTATTGCTAGCAATTTAGCAGTAACTATCAAAATTAAAACAAAGAATGCACATACACCTTGACCCTGCAGCTCCACTCCTGGGAATTCACCCTACAGGTATATTTGCACAGGTACAAAATGATAAACATAAAAGCATAGTGATTGGGCCAACTAGAGGAAGCCCCAACAAACCTTGATAAGTTATTTTTTCTTAATAGCCACTCTCCTTCCCTCTCCCTCTTTTACTTCCTTCATAACCTCAGAGGTCCAACAAGCTGACTACAACAATAACTGTTCCCCTCCTACCAATCTAAGGCTCCCAGACTCTCCTTTCCCTAAACAATTTCACGTGTTTATATCTACAGGCAAGGTAATGATATATCTTAGTATTTGTGGGAGCATTTTTATGTATGCCAAAATATTCCTCATTCAAAGGTAACTAGTACTGCTAGAGGATGTCAGACTGGAAGATTCCAGAAGTTGTTTCTCATATTAAAGAAAGGTGCATTTTTTCCTCTCTAAATTCACAACTTTCTTAAGGAACCTTACAACAAAGGTCTGTTACAGGTAGCCCTAGATGTGTAATATGTAGCTAGAAGTAGTCCATCAGAAAGGAGAAAAGAGAACAAGTATTAGATGAGAAAAGAGACAAAGAAGAGAGTTTGAAAATTAAGTCTACGAACTACAGGTTGCCTGGAAAGAGTAGGAGGGTCTCCTCTATGAGCTCAGCGTGGGTCTGTTTTAAGCTAATTCAAAACCCTTCCAAATGAGCTTATTAGATTCTAATTTGATGGCTCTGAACCTAATAAGAATTCAGATCAAACTGTTCTTTCTCAAAGAGACAGCACTGTCAAAGAGCCAAAATTGGAGTGGGTGTTTGGGGGATTGGGTTATACAGCTTTCACATTATGATTCACCTCTCTACCAGCAAACCCTTCCCCCATGTCAATAGCATCTGTCATACATTTTTATTCAAATTCCTCACCACTAAGGGCAATCATAAGCTGAAGAGATGCTCCTACAGAAGTGACCTCAACAAAAATAGAAGTCAATAACATGGCCAGCTGACACAGAGGATGTCAGAAAGTGCAAAATGATGGCAAAGAAAAAAGGCAAAACTGTGTAAGGCAGTAGAAAAGGAAACAATCACAGGCCAGGATGAAAAATTAGGGCAATTATCTGGATAATTCAGCCTCAAAACTCGCTTCCTGATGATTGACATAAATGTGTTTCCTTCTCTGGGCTCCATTTTCACAATAGATGGAACATTGGAGCTGCAATAACGGCTTTCTATTCTCCATCACTGCTATTTACAAGAAATTTAAAGGAAATATACCTTCTTTTTACTCCTACTTGAAACTTTATATCTGATGTGAGGGAATGTTTTATAAATATGATGCTACCTGAAAGTTTGGCTTAGAAAGAAAATAAAATTATTTCTTGCCTGGATTATTTCTTGCCTGTGTTATCTAAATGTTGGTACCAATTCTTCACTTCAGTAGACTTCTGGAATTGAGTTGACAGAAGTTATCCATTCAGAACCAACTTATGGATCATAATAAGTGGGGTAGTGAATCAGACCCACTGGCACTCAAGTAGAATAAAGGATATAGACATATACAGGTCTCCAGGACATATACAACAAAGTTGAAAAAATAAACTGCCTAAACAGAAGATAAGAAATCTTTCATTTCTGTTTGAGTCAAATGACACCCTAGCATCTACAGTGATTATATGAGTATGGAAATAAATGTCCTTTCTTCTCTTTTAGGCACTCAAGATGTACACACTCCAGTAAACCACTGACATTCTCAGATTTTAAATTAACAGTTTCCATTCTTTCTTTAAAAGACACCAAATATCTGTAACATGTAATACTTTTCAGTTGCCCTGAAGCACAAATTTGAACTGAAGACCAGGAGGCTGGTATGCAAGAGTGAGTACTTACTAAGTGGATCTAGCCTCCTGTCCAGTGTTCTTCCTCAACTTAGACTTGTTATTTTTTACTTATTTCAATGTACACATTTTATTGAGGAGAACTGGGTGATATGGTGTTATTTATTTATGAATTTCAAGGGTATTACAGGTGATGAGAGGGGCTGAAATGAAGGGTTCACCTCCTATACAGGGTATATAAATAAAAGTTTGGTTAGCTACCATTTGAGAGAAGCCCAAACATTTTCCTAGACCTTAGCACTTACAGAACTCGGCCACTAAATGGAGGGTTCACCACACACACATATTGCACCTATCAAGTTCTATATGTTGGGTCCACGGTAAACCAATATGACATTTCAATTCCCAGAGTTACTTACTTCAATGAATGAAATGGAATTAACCTAAGATGTGCTACACTAATTTCCCCTTGTTCCTTTCACGTTTACTGCCATCCATCATACTAATAATTCACAGATTTTTGACCTCCTTCATGACTATTGTTGTGCTGGAAAACCTTACCTGTCTCTGCTACCGCCCAAGGCATATTTTCTTTATTAGCTGCCAAAACTGGTAAGAATTTGGGGTCCGTATTGATGAATTAAACACTATTGTCTAATGCATCCTAAATATTTTCCTTGGCATCCCAGGAGAACTCACATTAGGTACAGTTAATATAAAAGAATGGAGAGAGAAAAGATGTTCTTCCTTATTCATTCTAACATCAACTGTTCTACTCCCAAATGAATAGCAGATGGAAGTTTGAATGTGAAAACTTAATTTCAACAGACATTTCAAGATAAATTCCTGAATGAATGTCCTTGAAGATTCTTCAAGGCCTGCCCTCACAGATATGAATACAATTGTTTTCTTGAAACAAAAGAAGACAATATGTTAGAAATACAAAAATCATGATGGCTTTCAAGTCTCCAGAACTTACCCAACATTAGTTGATCATAGCCTGAATAAATGGGTGGGACGGCAAAGGGGTCCCAGAAAGAGAGCTCTCCCTCTCTCTCCATTTTGTCCTTTTGCTTCACTTGGCTTTTCTTTTATTCTTTCTTTTCTCTCTGTTGATTCTCTATAAAGGGCTCATATAGACACTTACCATCACAGGGTATAAGACTTTAGAGCAGAAAGAGACCTTATAAATTACCTTGGCCGAAGCCTTCCTAAATCCTTACCCAGCTTCACTCAGCTAGTTGTTGATGTGCCTATAGCCTAAATGCAAATCTCCTCGTTCCCAGATAAGGGTCGTCAGCATACAGAAATATAGAAAATGGCAAATGACATTAAGTCCTAAGTCAAAATGAGGCATAATTAAGATGATGATTCACCAACATAATTCCGATCCAGCAGCCACAATTTACTTTTGTTTGTTTGTTTGAAGGGATAATTTATTACAGTAAAAATGATCCTTTTTAGTGTACAGTCTGTGAGTTTTGACAAATGTATATAGTAATGTGACTACCCCATCAAACTCAACATATAGAACCATTCAATCATCCTAAAAAAATTCCCCAATTCCCTTTGGCCCCAGCCCCTAGAACTACTCATTTGTTTTCTGTCTCTATAGTTTTGATTGTTCCAGAATGTCCTATAAATGGAATCACACAGTATGCAGCCTTTGAGCCTGGCCTCTTCCTCTTAGCATAATGTGTTTGAAATGCATCCATGTTGTTGCATGTATCAACGGTTTGGTCCTTTTTATGATTTACTTTTTTAATAGTATACGTTTAAATCAGAGAAAAAATTGACAATGCTATAATTATAACCACAAATTCCATTACAAATGCCAAAAATAAATTTAAGTCCAAGATATGGATTTACAATAAGGACAATACCCAAAGTAAGTTATTTAAATAATACCAATTTGCTGTTATTCCTTACATGTGATAATGAAAAAAGATTATAAATTTAACATTTTTCCACTAATTTTTAATAAATAGCTGATAGATACCCCATCTTGAGTTCTAGCTATTCTAATTCTATAACTTGATCACAAAATCATATTTAGATTAGAAAACAAAATAGCTTGCCCTGCTCCTAACTCTTACGATTAACTATCTTCACAAACAAGTCGGGAATTTTTTTGTCAAATACTGTATAAGCTCTTTTGGCTATAACTCATAAAACAATGCATCAAGATTGGCATTATGATACATTACATGCAGAATCAGCTTGGTAGTACTCTTCACTGTCAAGTAAGAAATTGCAAAGATAAATGAACCTTGGAAATTTCAAGATCTGGAATGTGATGCCAGCTGGTACATGGAAGAAGTAAATTCAATCAGGCTACCTGATGTTTCTTGTTTCTGCCTAGAGCAGGGCAGTTTTTAAGCTTGTAAGAAGACCCAGCTTGTCCTTGTCCCTCTCATGCTTTGAGGGGAAAAAGGACTCTTTAACTCTGTTGAGAAAAAAAAAAAAGGAAAATTTGTAAGTTGAGGAAACTTTACAGCCGGTCTAATACAGTGAATTTTGAAGATTGAAGAGCAATTTTGACAAATGATTTTAACAATTATGGTTTAACATATAGGAAGGTTGATAGTGTACAAGGGCTAGTTTCTAAAAGTAGAGATGTATTTTTAAAACCTGCCTAGTTTTTTTAACCCTCTACTTTTTATTTTCACCAAAATAAGAAAACAGAATCTCAGATATTTGAAGGAACTGCTTCTCTGTTCTATCAAGAATTTTAATTAATCTTAAATCTTTTTTTACATTTTCTCCAAAATTCATCTGCATGAGAAACATGTATTAGCCACCTATTCTGTAGTGAGTGCTGCACTGAATGTTTGAGATACCAACTTAAATAAGACACGCTCCCTCCTTCAGGGGCCTTAAGTTTCCAGAACATAAAAGTGCTGAAAACCAAATCACAAATATCAGTCTATCCTCTTACAGAATCATGTGTTGATAGTATGTAATGTGACTTCAAGAATGGTGTGAAGGAAGGAAGCAGAGCAAGATGGCTGAATAGAAGCCTCCACTAATTGTCCCCCCTGCAGGAACATCAAATTTAACAAATATCTACATGAAAAAGCACTTTCATAAACACCAAAAATCAGGTGAGTGATTGCATTACCTGGATTTAACTTCATATCACTGAAAGAAGCACTGAAGAGGGTAGGAAAGACCGTCTTGAATTGCCGATACCACCATTCCCCCATCCCCTGGCAGTGGCCATGTGGCATGGTGAAAGAAGCTATGCACTTGGGGAAGCAAGAGCATATTCTGTGAGGCCAGTATTACCCTGATACCAAAACCAGACAAAGACACATCAAAAATAGAAAATTAGAGCCCAATATCCCTGATGAACATTGATGTAAAAATTCTCAACAAAACACCAGCAAACCAATTTCAACAACACATTAAAAACATTATCCCTCATGACCAAGTGGGATTTATTCCAGACATGCAAGCATGGCTCAACATATGCAAATCAATCAGTATGATACATCATATCAACAGAATGAAGAGCAAAAACTATGTGATCATCGTTTGAAGCTGAAAAAGCATTTGATTAAATTCAATATCCCTTCACAATAAACACCCTCAAAAACTAGGTATAAAAGGAACATAGTCCAACATAATCAAAACCGTATAGCTCAGACCCACAGCTAGTATCACACTGGATTGAGAAAAACTGAAAGCCTTTCCTCTAAGATCTAGACCACTGTTACTCCATACTGTTCTAGAATTCCTAGCTAGAGCAATCAGAAAAGAGAAAGAAATAAAGAGCATCCAAATTAGAAAAGAAGTCAAATTATTTTTGTTTGCAGATGATATTATGGATTTTAAAATTTATATTTGGAAAAAAATAAAGATTCCAACAAAAAAGTATTAGAATTGATTTTAAAAATCAGAAAAGTTGCCAGACACAAAATTGACATACAAAAATCAGTAGCATTTCTATATGCCAACAGCAAACAATCTGAAAAAAAAGAAATCAAGAAAGTAATCCCATTTATAATAGCTACAACTAAAATTAAATACCTAGGAATTAACCAAAGAAGTAAAAGATCTCGAAAATGAAAACTGTAAAATATTGATCCAACAAATTGAACAGGACACCAAATTATAAAAAGATATTTCATGTTCATATATTGAAAGAATTAATAATTTTAAAATGTCCATACTACCCAAAGCAATATACAGACTCAATGCAATCCCTATCAAAATGCCAATGACATTCTTCACAGAAAAAAAGATCCTGTAATTTATATGGAGCCATAAAATACCCAGAATAGCTATCCTGAGGAAAAACAACAAAACTAGAGCAATCATATTACTTGACTTCAAATTATGCTACAGAGATATAGTAACCAAAACAGCATGGTACTGCCATAAAAACAGACACATAAACCAATGCAACAGAATAAAGAACCCAAAAACAAATTCATACATCGATAGCAAACTCATTTTGGACAAAGGTACCAAGAACATTCACTGGGAAAGGACAGTCTCCAACAAATGTTGCTGGGAAAACCAGATATCCATATGCAGAAGGATGAAACTAGACCCCTATCTCTCGCCATATACAAAAAGCAACTTAAAATTGATTAAAGACTTAAATCTAAGACATCAAACTATGAAAGTACTACAAGATAACTTTAGGGAAATTCTCTAGAACATTGGACTGGGCAATGATTTCTTGAGTTATACCCTGCTAGCACAGGTAATCAAAGCAAAGATGGACAAATAGGATCACATCAAATTAAAAAGCCTCTGCACGAAGAAGGAAACAATCAACAAAGTAAACAGACAATTTACAGAATGGGAGAAAATATTTGCAAACGTCCCACCTGACAAGGGATTAATAATCAGAATATAAGGATCTCAAACAACTCTAAAGAAAAAAAATCTAACAATTCGATCAAAAAATAGGCAAAAGATTTGAATAAACATGCTCAAAAGAAAACATACAAATAGCAAATATGTATATGGAAATGTGCTCAACATCACTGATAATCAGAAAAATGCAAATAAAAGTTGCAGTGAGATATTATCTTGCCCCAGTGAACATGGAAAAGGCAGAGCAAGATACTGGAATAGAAGGATCCACTAATTGTCTCCACAGCAAGAACACCAATTAAACAACTATCTAGAGAAAAAAGCACCTTCATACAAACCAAAAATCAGGTGAGCACTCACAGTATCTGATTTTAACTTTTTATGGCTGAAAGACACACTGAAAAGGTAAAAAAAAAAAAAAAAGTCTTGAATTGCTGACACCACCCCACCCCAATTCCCAGGCAGTGGTGACATGGTGCAAAGAGCATTTCTGTGCCCAGGGGCAGGGAGAGCACAGCAATTGTGAGACATTGAACTCAGTGCTGTCCTGTTCAAGCAGAAAGGAAAACCGAACCAAACTCAGCTGACACCCACCCACTGAGGGAGCATTTAAACCAGCCCTAGCCAGAGGGGAATCTCTTATCCAACAGTCTGAACTTGAGTTCCCGCAAGCCTCACCACCAGGGCTAAAGTGCTATGGGCTCTAAATAAATGTGAAACACAGTCTAGGCCACAAGGACTGCATCATTAGGGGAATCCTAATGATGTCATGGCCACAGCCACTGGACTGAGGAGCATATGACCTACTGAGACACCAGCTGGAGTGGCTAATGGAATGCTGGCATCACCCCTCCCCTAACCCCAGGCGGCACAACTCACAGCTCCAAAAGAGATGCCTTCCTTCCACTTGAGGAGAGGAGAGGGAAGAGTGAGGAGGACTTTGTGTTACATCTTGGATATCAGCTTAACCATAGCAGGATATGGCACTGGCCAATTTGTGAGGCTCCTATTCCAGGCTCTAACTCCCAGATGAAATTTCTAGACACAACCTGGGCCAGGAAAAAAACAAAAACAAAAAACATTCCTTGAAGGGAAACACAGTCCTGGTAGCATTCATCACCTGCTAACTGAAGAACCCTTGGGCCCTGAATACCCAGCAGTAATACCCAGGTACTGCATTGAGGGCCTTGGTGAGCCTCTGCAAATTGCTGACTCCAGGTGAGGCTCAGTACATTATTAGCTGTGGTGGCAAAGGGGCAAAACTTCTGCTTGGGAAAAGCAGAGGGAAAAGTTAAGGGAATTTTGACTTACACCTTAGGTACCAGCACTGAGACTGAGGTGTAGAGCACCAACTGGGCTCTTGGGGTCACCAATTCCAGAATTTGACTCTTGGTTGGCATTTCTGGACCTGCCCTGGGCCAGAGGGGCGTCCACTGCCCAAAGGGTGAGTCCCAGGCCAGGCAGCACCAGTCTTGAATTGCTGACACCACCCCACCACCCTCTGATTTAAGAGCCCTTAGGGATTAAAGGAACATCAGCAGTAGTCTGGCAGTACTCCCCATGGCCTGTGGTGACAGTGGCTACAGAGTGAGGATCTTTTGCCTTTGGAAAAGAGAGAGAAGAATGGGAAAGAACATATCTTGTGGTTTCAGTGCCAGCTCAGCTACAGTACAACAGAACACTAGGTAGACTTCTAAGGTTTTTTACTCTAATCCCTGACTCCCAGACAGCACCTTTGGACTCGCCTGGGACCTGGGTATTTACTGCCCTGAAGGAAGGACACAGGCCTGGCTGGCTTTGCCACTGACTGAGTGTAGAGCCCCAGATCCTTGAGCATAGGCAGTGGCCAGGGAGTGGTTACAGCAGGCCTTGGATGAGACCCAGTACTGTGCTGGCTTCAGGTCTGGCCCAACACAGTCATAGTGGTGGTGGCCACAGCGGGGCGTGTGTCATTCCATCCCCAGCTCTAGGTGGCTCAGAACGGAGAGAGATTCCATTTGTTTGGGAGAACGTAGGGGAAGAGAACAAGAGTCTCTGCCTGGTAATCCGGAGAACTCCCTGTAATTGTGGTTTATAAACTACTCTTTTCCTAAGTAGGAAGACTAAAAGATGAACCAATAAAAAATAATAACCACAACAACTTTTCAAGACATAGTACAGTAAGATATAAATAGAAACAACAATATGTTAAAAAGCAAGGAAATGGAGTTAAGACAGAGTTTTTATTAGTTTTCTTGTTGCTTGTTTATGCAAACAGAGGTAAGTTGTTATCAGGTTAAAATAATGGGTTATAAGATAGTACTTGCAAGTCTCATGGTAACCTGAAACCAAAAAACATACAACAGATACCAAAAAAAAAAAAAAAATCAAGAAACCAAATCATATCACCAAAGAAAAACACCTTCACCAAAAAAAGAAGACAGGAAGGAAAGAAAGAAGAAAGAGAAGACCATAAAACAGTCAGGAAACAGATAACAAAACGGCAGGAGTAAGTCCCTACTTATCAATAATAACATTGAATGTAAAAAGACTAAACTCTCCAATCAAGACACAGACTGGCTGAATGGATAAATAACAATACCCATTGATCTATTGCCTACAAGAAAGATACTTCACCTATAAAGATACATATAGACTGAAAACAAAGGTATAGAAAAAGATATTCTGTAACAATGGAAACCAAAGAAGAGCAGGAGTAACTATACTTATATCAAACAAAACAGATTTCAAGAAGACAACTATAAGAAGAGACAATGAAGGCTACTATATAGTGATAAAGGGGTCAATTCAGCAAGAGGATATAACAATTTTAAATATATATGCTTCCAGCACTGATGGACCCAGATATATAAAGCAAATATTATTATAGCTAAAGAGGGAGACAGATTCCAGTACAATAATAGCTACAGCCTTCAACACCTTTTCAGCATTGGACAGATCTTCCAGACAGAAAATCAACAAAGAAACCTTAGATCTAATCTGCACTAAAAATCAAATAGATCATTGTAGTGGACGGGAGGCAGGACTAGATTGCAGCTCCAGACAGAGCAGTATGCCGGGGCTCCCATTGCGAATTTTAGCTCCACATCAACAGCAAGAACAAACCAGCAATCCCGAGAGGACCCACAGACCCTCTGAAGGAAGCAGACTGCTCCTGCATGACCCAAAAGACACCCCAAATACTGTGAGTGCCCCAACTGCGGAAATGGGAAATTGAGATCCTCCTCTCCCAAACACACACCCAACTGGAGAAGCTGAAGGCCTGTTTGCGGGAGAAGTTTCTGACTTTACCTGGAGCTGAGTCAATTTGGAGAGCTGAACGAAATATAGGGGTAGAGGAAGCAGCAGCTCGCTGAGTCCCCTAGCAGGCCATTCCTGCCTGGCACCACAGGGATCCATCTAGGGGGTGGCCAGAAGAACAGGAGGTAAAACTCCACAGGGAGAAGGAAATCTCTAGCTGAACTTTGTAACAATTTGAACAGGGTGAGAAGCCTCCTGGCCAGAACTCAGGGAAGGACACAAATCCAGTGTGCAGACTCCAGAGGCAGGGGTAGAACCAAGCCCTTTCCTTTCGCAGCTGGGAAGCAAGTAGCCTGGGGCAGATTTTCAAGCCCATCTCGCCCTCCACCTGGAAACGGACTTGGGGCTGTTGTTGGGGGCATGGTGGGAGTGAGACCAGCCCTTGGGTTTGCATGGGAGCTGGGTGAGGCCTGTGACTGCCAGCTTTCGCCTACTTCCCTGACAACCTGCGTGACTCAGCAGAGGCAGCCATAATCCTCCTAGGTACACAACTCCAGTGACTTGGAACTCTCACACCCATCCCCCACAGCAGCCGCAGCAAGACCCACCCAAGGAGAGTCTGAGCTCAGATACACCTAGCCCTGCCCCCACCTGATGGTCCTTCTCTACCCACCATGGTAGCAGAAGACAAAGGGCATATAATCTTGGGAGTTCTAGGGCCCTGCCCACTGCAGATGCCTCTCCATACTACCACAGCTGAAGCTCTCTGGAAAGCATCACTTCCTGGAAGGAGGCCAACAAGCACAAAAATAGAGCATTAAACCACCAAAGCTAAGAACTCTCATGGAGTCCAATGCACGCCCCCCGCCACTCACCTCCACCAGAGCAGGGGCTGGTATTCAAGGCTGAGAGACCCATAGACGGTTCACATCACAGGAATCTGTGCAGACAACCCCCAGTACCAGCCCAGAGCCAGGTAGACTCGCTGGGTGGCTAGACCCAGAAGAGAGACAACAATCACTGCAGTTCAGCTCACAGGAAGCCACATCCATAGATGAGTATTCTACATCAAGGAAGAGTACTACATCAAAGAAGAGCACTACATCAAGGGAGGGTACCACATCAAAGGACCGCCCAGTGGGACAAAAGAATCTGAACAACAGCCTTCAGCCCTAGACCTTCCCTCTGAAAGAGCCTACCCAAATGAGAAGGAACCAGAAAACCAACTCTGGTAATATGACAAAACAAGGCTCTGCAACACCCCCAAAAAATCACACTAGTTCACCAGCAATGGATCCAAACCAAGAAGAAATCCCTGATTTACCTGAAAAAGAATTCAGGAGGTTAATTATTAAGCTAATCAGGGAGGGACCAGAGAAAGGCAAAGCCCAATGCAAGGAAATCCAAAAATTGATACAAGAAGTGAAGGAGAAATATTCAAGGAAATAGATAGCATAAATAAAAAACAATCAAAATTTCAGGAAATTTGGACACACTTTTAGAAATAAGAAAAGCTCTGGAAAGTCTCAGCAATCAGATTGAACGGGCAAAAGAAATTCAGAGCTTGAAGACAAGGTCTTCGAATTAACCCAATCCAACAAAGACAAAGAAAAAATAATAAGAAAATATGTACAAAGCCTCAAGAAGTCTGGGATTATGTTAAGCGACCAAATCTAAGAATAATCAGTGTTTCTGAGGAAGAAAAGAATTCTGAAAGCCTAGAAAACATATCTGGGGGAATAATCGAGGAAAACTTACCTGGCCTCACTAGAGACCTAGACATCCAAATATAAGAAGCACAAAGAACATCCAGAAAATTAATTGCAAAAAGATCTTCACCTAGGCACATTATCATCAGGTTATCCAAAGTCAAGACGAAGAAAAGAATCTTAAGAGCCGTGAGACAGAAGCACCAGGTAACCTATAACGGAAAACCTATCAGATTAACAGCAGATTTCTAAGCAGAAACCCTACAAGCTAGAAGGGACTGAGGCCCTACCTTAAGCCTCCCCAAACAAAACAATTCTCAGCCATGAATTTTCTATCCAGCAAAACTAAGCATCATATATGAAGGAAAGAAACAGTCATTTTCAGACAAACAAATGCTGAGAGAATGTGCCATTACTAAGCCACCACTACAAGTACTGTTCAAACGAGCTCTAAATCTTGAAACAAATCCTAGAAACATAACAAAACAGAACTTCTTTAAAACATAAATCACACAGGACCTATAAAACAAAAACACAAGTTAAAAACAAAAAAACAAGGTATACAGGCAACAAAGAGCATGATGGATGCAAGGGTACCTCACATTTCAATACTAACATTGAATGTAAATGGTGTAAATGCTACAGTTAAAAGATATAGAACCATAGAATGGATAAGAACTCACCAACCAACTATCTGCTGCCTTCAGGTGACTCACCTAACACAGAAAAGACTTACATAAACTTAAAGTAAAGGGGTGGAAAAAGGCATTTCATGCAAATGGACACCAAAAACCAGCAGAGGAAGCTATTATTATTATCAGACAAAACAAACTTTAAAGCAACAGCAGTTAAAAGAGACAAAGAGGGACATTATATAATGGTAAAAGGCCTTGTCCAACAGGAAAATATCACAATCCTAAACATATAGGCACCTAACACTGGAGCTCCCAAATTTATAAAACAATTACTAATAGAACTAAGAAATGAGATAGGCAGCAACACAATAATAGTGGGGGACTTCAATACTCTACTGACAGCACTACACAGATCATTAAGGCAGAAGGTCAAAAAAGAAATAATGGATTTAAACTATACCTTGGAACAAATGGACTTAATAGACATATATGGAACATTTCATCCAACAACCACAAAATACACATTCTATTCAACAGCACATGGAATTTTCTCTAAGATAAACCATATGCTAGGCCCTAAAATGAGCCTCAATAAATTTAAGAAAACCAAAATTATGCCAAGCACTCTCTCAGACCACAGTGGAATAAAACTAGAAATCAACTCCAAAAGGAAACTTTAAAACCATGCACAGACATGGAAATTAAATAACCTGCTCCTCAATGAGCATTGGGTCAAAAACGAAATCAAGATGGAAATTTAAAAATTCTTTGAACCGAATGACAATAATGACACAACCTGTCAAAACCGCTGGGACACAGCAACAGCGGTGTTAAGAGGAAAGTTCATAGGACTAAACGCCTACATCAAAAAGACTGAAAAAGCACAAACTGACATTCTAGGGTCACACCTCAAGGAACTAGAGAAACAAGAATAAACCAAACCCAAACCCAGCAGAAGAATGGAAATAACCAACATCAGAGCAGAACTAAATGAAATTGAAACAAACAAAAAATACAAAAGATAAATGAAACAAGCTGGTTCTTTGAAAAGATAAATAAAATTGACAGACCGTTAGCAAGATTAACCAAGGAAAGAAGAGAGAAAATCCAAATAACCTCACTAAGAAATGAAACAGGAGATGTTACAACTGAAACTACTGAAATACAAAATATCATTCAAGGCTACTATGAACACCTTTATGCACATAAACTAGGAAACCTAGAAGAAATGGATAAATTCCTGGAAAAATACAACCCTCCTAGCTTAAATCAGGACGAATTAGATACCCTGAACAGAACAATAACAATAAGCGAGATTGAAACAGTAACTTTAAAATTACCAACAAAAAAAGTCCAGGACCAGATGGATTCACAGCAGAGTTCTACCAGGCATTCAAAGAAGAATTGGTACCAATCCTTTTGACACTATTCCACAAGACAAAGAAGAAACTCTCCCTAATTCATTCTATGAAGCCAGCATCACCCTAATATCAAAACCAGGAAAGGACATAACCAAAAAGGAAAACTACAGACCAATATCCTTCATAAACATAGATACTAAAATCCTTAACAAAATGCTAGCTAACCAAATCCAACAACATATCAAAAAGATAATCCAGCATCATCAAGTGGATTTCATACCAGCGATGCAGGGACGGCTTAACATATGCAAGTCAATAAATGTGATACACCACATAAACATAATTAAAAACAAAAATCACATGATCATCTCAATAGATGCCGAAAAAGCATTCAACAAAATCCAGCATCCCTTTATGATTAAAACTCAGCAAAATCGGCATACAAGGGACATACCTTAATGTAATAAAAGCCATCTATGATAAACCTACAGCCAGCATAATACTGAATGGAGAAAAGTTGAAAGCATTCCCTTTGAGAACTGGAACAAGACAAGGAAGCCCACTCTCACCAATCCTCTTCAACATAGTACTGGAAGTCCTAGCCAGAGCTATCAGACATGAGAAAGAAATAAAGGGCATCCAAATCAGAAAAGAGGAAGTCAAACTGTCACTGTTTACTGATGATATGATCGTTTACCTTGAAAACCCTGAGGACTCTTCCAGAAAGCTCCTAGAACTGATAAAAGAATTCAACAAAGTTTCCAGATACAAGATTAATGTAAACAAATCAGAAGCTCTTCTAAACACCAACAGCGACCAAGTGGAGAATCCAATCAAGAACTCAACCCCTTTTACAATAGCTGCAAATAATATATATACTTAGGAATACACCTAAACAAGGAGTCAAAAGACCTCTACAAGGAAAACTACAAAGCACTGCTGAAAGAAATCATAGATGATACAAAGAAACGGAAACATATCCCATGCTCATGGATAGGTAGAGTCAATACTGTGACAATGACCATACTGCCAAAAGCAATCTAAAAATTCAATGCAATTCTCATCAAAATATCACCATCATTCTTCACAGAATTAGAAAAAACAATTCTAAAATTCATATGGAACCAAAAAAGAGCTTGCATAGCCAAAGAAAGACTAAACAAAAACAACAAATCTGGAGTCATCACATTACCTGATTTCAAACTATACTATAAGGCCATAGTCACCAAAACAGCATGGTACTGGTACAAAATTAGGCACGTAGAACAATGGAACACAATAGAGAACCCTGAAATAAACCCAAATACTTACAGCCAACTGATCTTCAACAAAGCAATCAAAAACATAAAGTGGGGAAAGGACATGCTTTTCGACAAATGGTGCTGGGATTATTGGCTAGCCACATGTACGAGAATGAAACTGGATCCTCATCTCTCACCTTATATAAAAATTAACTCAAGATGGATTAAGGACTTAAATCTAAGACCTGAAACTACAAAAATTCTAGAAGATAACATTGGAATAACCCTTCTAGACATTGGCTTAGGCAAGGATTTCATGACAAAGAACCCAAAAGCAAATACAATAAAAACAAAGATAAATAGCTGGGACCTAATTAAACTAAAGAGCTTTTGCATGGCAAAAGGAACAGTCAGCAGAGTAAACAGACAATCCACAGAGTGGTAGTAAATCATCACAGTCTATACATCTGACAAAGGACTAATATCCAGAATCTACAACAAAATCAAACAAATCAGTAAGAAAAAACAAACAATCCCATCAAAAAGTGGGCTAAGGGTATGAATAGACAATTCTCAAAAGGAGATATACAAATGGCCTAAAAACATACGAAAAAATGTTCAACATCACTAATGATCAGAGAAATGAAAATCAAAACTGCCATGTAATACCACATTCTTACTCCTGCAAGAATGTCCATAATCAAAAAATCAAAAAACAGTAGCTGTTGGCGTGGATGCAGTGGACAGGGAACACTTCTACACTGCTGGTGGGAATGCAAACTAGTATAGCCACTATGGAAAACAGTGCAGAGATTCCTTAAAGAATTAAAATTAGAACTACCGTTTGATCCAGCAATCCCACTACTGGGTATCTAACCAGAGGAAAAGAAGTCATTATTTGAGAAAGACACTTGCACATACATGTTTACAGTAGCACAATTCACAATTGCAAAATCATGGAACCAACCCAAATGCCCATCAATCAATGAATACATTAAGAAATAGATTAAGAAACACACACACATGTGTGTGTGTGTGTGTGTGTATACATATATATATATACAGTGAAATACTATGCAGCCATAGAAAGGAATGAATTAACAGCATTTCCAGTGACCTGGATGAGATTGGAGACTATTATTCTAAGTGAAGTAGCTCAGGAATGGAAACTCAAACATCATATGTTCTCACTGATATGTGGGATCTAAGCTATAAGGGCACAAAGACATAAGAATGATACAATGGATTTTGGGGACTTGGGCAGAACAGTGGGAGGGACAAGGGATAAAAGACTACAAATATGCTGTAGTGTATACTGCTCGGGTGATGGGTGCACCAAAATCTCATAAATCACCACTAAAGAACTTACTCATGTAACCAAATACAACCTGTACCCCCAATAACTTACGGAAAAAATAGAACAAATGGACCTAACATATATTTACAGAATATTTCATCCAATGGCTAAATATAAATTCTTCTCCTCAGTACATGGATCATGCTCAAGGATAGACCATATGTTAAATCACTGTATTAGTTCATTTTCACACTGCTATAAAAAAATACCTGAGACTGGGCATTTATAAAGAAAAGAGGTTTAATTGGTTCATGGTTCTGCAGGCTGTACAGGAAGCATGATATTGGTATCTACCAGGCCTCTGGGAAGACTCAGAAATGTTACAATCATGGTGAAAGGCGAACTGAAAGCATGCACATCTTACATGGCAGCAGCAGGAGCAAGAGATACAGCAAGGGGAAAGGTGCTACATACTTTTAAACAACCAGATCTCATGAGAACTCATTCACTATCATGAGAACAGCACCAGGAGTATGGTGTTAAACCATTCATGAAAAACTCACCCCCATGAACCAATCGCCTCCTACCTGGCCCCACGTCCAACTTCAGGAATTAAAGTTTGACATGCAATTTTGCGGGGGACAGAGATCCAAACCATATCAGACACAAAACAAATCTTAAAATATCCCCAAAAATAAAATTATATCAAGCATCTTTTCTGACCACAATGGAAGAAAACTAGAAATCAATAATAAGAGAAATTCTAGAAATCATACAAACACATGGAAATTAAAAATATGCTCCTGAAAAACTGGTGGATCAATGAAGAAATTAGGAAGGAAATTCAAAAATTTCTTGAAACAAATGATATTAGAAACACAACATACCAAAACCTTTGAGATACAGAAAAAGCAGTACTAAGAGGGAAGTTTATAGTCATAAGTGCCTACATAAAAAAAAAAAACTCCAAATAATCAACCTAATGATGCATCTTGAAAAACTAGAAAAGCAAGGGTAAACCAAGTCCAAAATTAGCAGAAGAAAAGAAATAATAAAGATCAGATCAGAAAAAAAATGAATTTGAAATGAAAAAAAAATACAAAAATCAATGAAACAAAAAGCTATTTTTTTGAAAAGTTAAACAAAATTGACAAAACTTTAGCTAGATTAAGAAAAACAGAGAGATAACCCAAATAAATAAAATCAGAAATGAAAAAGGAAACAAAACAACTGCAGAATTAATACTGCAGAAATTCAAAGGATCATTAGTGGCTACTATGAGCAACTATATGCCAATAAACCCAGAAGTTTATTTGGAAACCTAGAAGAAATGGACAATTCTTAGACACATACAACCTGCCATTATTGAACCATAAAGAAATCCAAAGCCTGAACAGACCAAATAAGACTGACGCCACAAAAGAAAAAAAAAAAAAGTCTCCCAGTCAAGAAAAGCCCAGGACCCAATGGTTTTGCTGGTGAATTCTATCCAATATTTAAAGAATACCAATACTAGTCAAATTATTCCAAATAATAGAGGAGGAAGAAATACTTCCAAACTCATTCTAACAGGCCAAAATTACCCTGATTGCAAAACCAAAGATGCAGCAAACAAAGAAAACTACAGGCCAATATCTCTGATGAATACTGATGCAAAAATCCTCAACAAATTAGTAGCAAATTGAATTCAACAATACATTAGAAAGATCATTCATTGTGACCAAGTGGGATTTGTCCCTGGGATGCAAGGATGGCTCAACATATGCAAATCAATCAATGTGACACATGATATCAACAAAATGAAGGACAAAATTCATATGATCATTTCAACTGGTGTTGAAAAAGCATTTGACCAAGTTCAACATCCTTTCACAATAAAAACTCTTGAAAAACTGGATCTAGAGGGAACATACCTCAATATAATAAAAGCTATATATGACAGAACCACAGCTAATGTCATGCTGAATGAGGAAAAACTGAAAACGTTTCCTCTAAGATCTGGAACATCACAAGAATGTCCACTGTCATCACTTTTATTCACCATAGTACTGGAAGTCTAGTACAGCTAGAGCAATCAGACAAGAGAAAGATATAAAGGGCATCCAAATTAGAAAGGAAGAAGTCAAATTATCCTTGTTTGTAGATGATATGATCTCATATTTAGAGAAATCTTAAGACTCCATAACAAAACTATTAGAACTGATAAACAAATTCAGTAAAGTTGTAGGATACAAAATCAACATACAAAAATCAGTTATCATTTCCATATACCAACAGTGAACAATCTGAAAAATAAAAAAAGTAATCCCCTTTACAGTAGCCACAAATAAAATTAAATACTTAGGAATTAGTTTAACCAAAGAAGTGAAAGATCTCTATAGTGAAACACGAATGAAAGAAATTGGAGGGGACACCAACTAATGGAAGGATATTCCATATTTATAGATTGGAAAAATTAATAATTTTAAAATGTCCATACTACCCAAAGCAATCTACAGATTCAATGCAATCACTGTCAAAATACCAATGATATTCTTCACAGAAACAGAAAAACAATCCTAAAATTTATATAAAACCAGAAAAGACCCAAAATAGCCAAAGCTATCCTAAGAAGAAGAACAAAACTGGAGGAATTACAATATCTGACTCCAAATTATACACAAGAGCTATAGTAATGAAAACAGAATGGTACTTCCATAATAACAGACACATAGACCAACAGAACGGAATAGAGAACTCTGAAATAAATTCACAGACCTACAGTGAACTCATTTTTGTCAAAGGTGCCAAGAACATACACTGGGGAAAAGAGGGTCTCTTCAATAAATGTTCCTGGAGAAACTGGATATTCATATGCAGAAGAATGAAACCAGACCTCTATCTCATGCCATATACAAAAAGCAAATCAAAATGGATTAAAAACTTAAATCTCAGAATGCAAACTATGAAACTACTACAAGAAAACATTGGGGAAATTCTCCAGGACATTGGTCTGGGCAAAGATTTCTTGAGTAATACCCTGCAAACAGGCAACCAAAGCAAAAATGGACAGATGGGACCACATTAAGTTAAAAAGCTTCTACACAGCAAAGGATACAATCAACAAAGTGAAGAGACAACCCACAGAATGGGAGGAAATATTTTTAATCTCCCCATCTGTCAAGGGATTAAAAGCCAGAATATATAAGGAGCTCAAACAATTCTATAGGAAAAATACTAATAATTGGATCAAAACATAGGCAAAAGATTTGACTAGACATTTCTCAAAAAGAAGACATAAATGGCAAACAGGCATATGAAAAGGTGTTTGACATCACTGATCATCAGAGAAATGCAAATCACAATGAAATATCATCTTACCCCAGTTAAAATGGCTTACATCCAAAAGACAGGCAATAACAAATGCTGGCGAGAATGTAGAGAAAAGGGAATCCTAGTACACTGTTGGTGGGAATGTAAATTAGTACAACCACTATGGAGAACAATTTGGAGGTTCCTCAAAAAGCTAAAAATTGAGCTACCATATGGTCCAGCAATCCCACTGCTGGGTATATACCCAAAAGAAAGGAAGTCAGTATATCAAAGAGATACCTGCAGTCTCATGTTTGTTGCAGCACTATTCACAATAGCCAAGGTTTAGAAGCAACCTAAGTGTCCATCAACAGATGAGTGGATAAAGAAAATGTGGTACATATACACAATGGAGTGCTATTCAGCCAAAAAAATGAGATCCTGTCATTTACAATAACATGGATGGAATTGAAGATTATTATTTTAAATGAAATCAGCCAGGCACAGAAAGACCAACATCACACATTCTCACTTATTTATGGGATCTAAAAATCAAAACAATTGAACTCATTCAGATAGTGAGTGGAAGGATGGTTACCAGAGTATGAGAAGTATAGTGGGGTTGGTGGGGGGAGAGGTTTAATAAGTACAAAAATTATAATCAATAGGATAAGAGGGTGACTGCGGTCAATAATAATTTAATTGTACATTTTAAACAACTAAAAGAGTATAATTGGATTGTAACACAAAGGATAAATGCTTGAGGGGATGGATAACCCATTTACCCTGATATGATTGTTGTACAGTGTATGCATGTGTCAAAATATCTCATATACCCCATATGGGATATATTTACATACACCTACTATGAATCCACAAAACTTAAAAAATATTTTTTAAAAATCGGGTGAAGTAGAGACACTATTTGACCTGAGATAGAAGCCAGTATGATCTTTGAGCCTGGAAAGACAATATCAGAGAGAGATTATTATTAAAATCTGTAAAATCAGAAACAATATGCATAGTTTAAATTTAATCATGGTCATCCTACAAAACATGGTCTTCTGATTTTCTCTGATATGATTTCTCCCTTGGAGATATGGTTGACTTTCATGATCTTGACCATATCACCTTCATCTAGGGGACCCTGAATTATCCTTATTCTTTGCCTTATGTTGGACAGTTCTACTAAGAGGTCTTTCACCTCAAATTTATCATAATAAAAAATTATCATCTCAATCCCTGAACAAGCTTCTTTTCTTACCTTCTGCATTTTTGTTATTAATGCCATTCTTAAATTCACTTAAATGCAAAACTTTGGAGTCAACTTTGACTCCACCTTCTTTCTACACACTTAAACATATCACCAAGCTCTCTCTGATCTTTGCCAAACCACACCTACCATTCCAGTTCAAGCACATATAACATTATAGTTACACTGTAGCAATAACCTCTTCATTGGTTTCCAGGTCTTCAATGCTGTAGCTCTCCAACCTGTCTGTATGCAAAGCTGTGGCCTCAATAAATATTTGCTAAATGTAATAAATGCATGCCAAATTAAGTTTCCTAAATCACCACTTTCACTACTTCAATTCTTCCCCTGTGGACAATCTTTGACAATTCACTCCCCTATTTTATAAGAATAAGTTGAAATCCCTTATGTTGGCATTGAAGATCTTTAATATCTCTCCAAAATACTTTTCCAGACTTTTCCCTCCCTATAGATGAACTTCCATCTCCAGTGAAATTGTTCCCTTCTCTGTCTCCCCTCCCCATCAAACACCCATCACTTTCCAGGCTTTTCCTGAATCTTCTCCCATCCTTTCAAATTTAATAATTCTCACTTGAAGTGCATTGTATGCTCCTTATAATTGTTGGAAATCTATATCGTCACCTTCTGAATTCCACTGTAACCTATTTGGTTGAACCATATGGAATTGCCAATATTTAACCAAACTTTTACCAACAAAAAAAAATCACAAAATAGCAATTTTATATGGTTCAGCATAATAAATGTGAAATCTTTGTGTTCTAGGGTTCCTAGAATATGCTGCACATAAAGGATATGCTACTCTATTTGATACAATTTTCCTTGCTATCTTTATTTGTAAGCTAGATAAGTAAGTTGGCAAACAGTAACTTACTACTGCAAAGGTAGAGAAATTTCTCTCCAGCTTGACTTTTCAGGACTTTTCACAATCTTGGGTTGGTAGTCACATTAGTTAGCACTTCCACACTGAAGGCTATTTCCTGCTTCACTTAGGATAGGTTGCCCCAGTTAGCTATGATTCTTCAGTTATAGCCCTCTGGCAAAATTAATAGGTTCTGTATTAGTTTACCGGACTACTATAACAAGATACCACAAACTGAGTGGCTTAAAACATCAGAAATTTACTATTTCACAGTTCTGGGGTTCTAAGTTTGAAATCCAGGTATTAGCAGGGCCATGGTTTCTCTGAGACTCTGGAAATAATCCTTCCTTGCTTCTTCCTAGCTTCTCATGGTTGCTGTTGACAATTCTTGACTTTCAGCTGCAGCACTTCAGTCTTTGCCTCCATTGTCACATAGCATTCCCTACTTGTGTGTCTGTGCCTATGTCTCTTCTCTTTTTATAAGGACATCACTCATATTGGATTAAGGGCCCAATCTGTTCTGGTATAACCTCATCTTAACTAATTACATCTGTGATTATCTCATTTCCAAATAAGGTCACGTTTTGAGATGCTGGATGTCAGGGTTTCAACATACTCTTTTTGGGCGCACAGTTCAAGCCACAGCACTCAGGTTCATTCCTAAAAGTTGTTATATATAAAAGTTCAGTTATTTGAAGATTTTTATATTTAAATCATCGCTTTAAATTTAAATTTAAATCATTTAAATCATTAAATTTATAAAGATAGATATATAAATAATTGAACTTTTAAAAATTATACAATTTGATGTAATAGATATATAGTAAGCATTTAAAGTAAGCAAGCATGCAGTCATTATTCAGTAGCCTTCAGAACTGTTATTAACTTAACCCATAATCTTATACATATGGTCAGTTTAAATATCCTCTTGTAGGATTCCGTTCCAAGATGGCCGAATATGAACAGCTCCGGTCTGTAGTTCTCAGCGTGACTGACGTGGAAGACAGGTGATTTCTGCAGTTCCAACTGAGGTACCTGGTTCATCTCATTGGGACTGGTTGGACAGTGGGTGCAGCCCATGGAGGGCGAGCCGAAGCAGGATGGGGTATCGCCTCACCCAAGAAGTGCAAGGGGTCAGAAGATTTCCCTTTCCTAGCCAAGAGAAGCTGTGACAGACTGTACCTGGAAAAATGGGACACTTCTGCCCAAATACTGCACTTTTTTCAAGGTCTTAGCAACCAGCAAATAAGGAGATTCTTTCCCGTGCCTGGCTCAACAGTTCCCATACCCATGGAGCCTTGCTCACTGCTAGTGCAGCAGTCTGAGATCAAACTGTGAGGTGGCAGCCTGGCTGGGGGAGGGGCATCTGCCATTGCTGAGGCTTGAGTAGGTAAACAAAGTGGCCGGGAAGCTCAAAATGGACGGAACCCACCACAGCTCAGCAAGGCCTACTGCCTCTATAGACTCCACTTCTGTGGGCAGGGCATAGCCAAACAAAAGGCAGCAGACAACTTCTGCAGACTTAAACATCCCTGTCTGACAGCTCTGAAGAGAGCAGTGGTTCCCCCAGCACTGCCTTTGAGCTCTGAGAATGGACAGACTGCCTCCTCAAGTGGGTCCCTGACCCCCATGTGCCCTAACTGGGAGAAACCTCCCAGTAGGGGCTGACAGAAACCTCATACAAATGGTTGCTCCTCTGGGACAAAGCTTCTAGAGAAAGGATCAGTCAGCAATATTGGCTGTTCTGCAATATTTGCTGTTCTGCAGCCTCTGCTGCAGATTCTGCAATGTTTGCTGTTCTGCAGCCTCCAGGCAAACAGGGTCTGGAGTGGACCTCCAGCAAACGCTAACAGACCTACAGCTGAGGGACCTGACTCTTAGAAGGAAAACTAACAAAAAGAAAGGAATAGCATCAACATCAACAAAAAGGACATCTACATCAAAATCCCATCTGTACATCACCAACATCAAAGACCAAAGGTAGATAAAACCACAAAGATGGGGAGAAACCAGAGCAGAAAAGCTGAAAATTCTAAAAACCAGAGCACCTCTTCTCCTCCAAAAAATCGCAGCTCTTTGCCAGCAATGGAACAAAGCTGGATGGAGAATGACTTGGACAAGTTGACAGAAGTAGGCTTCAGAAGGTCAGTAATCACAAACTTCCCCAAGCTAATGGAGCATGTTCTAACCCATCGCAAGGAAGCGAAAAACCTTGAAAAAAGGTTAGACGAATGGCTAACTAGAGTAAACAGTGTAGAGAAGACCTTAAATGACCTGATGGAGCTGAAAACCATGGCATGAGAACTTCGTGACATATGCACAAGCTTCAATAGCCAATTCAATCAAGTGAAAGAAAGGATATCAGTGATTGAAGATCAAATGAATGAAATAAAGCAAGAAGACATGTTTAGAGAAAAAAGAGTAAAAGGAAATGAACAAAGCTTCCAAGAAATATGGGACTATGTGGAAAGACCAAATCTACATCTGATTGGTGTACCTGAAAGTGATGGGGAGAATGGAACCAAATTGGAAAACACTCTTTCAGGATATTATCCAGGAGAACTTCCCCAAACTAGCAAGGCAGGCCAACATTCAAATTTAGGAAATACAGAGAACACCACAAAGATACTCCTCGAGAAGAGCAACTCAAAGACACATAATTTTCAGTTTCACCAAGGTTGAAATGAAGGAAAAAACGTTAAGGGCAGCCAGAGAGAAAGGTCAGGTTACCCACAAAGGGAAACCCATCAGACTAACAGGAGATCTCTTGGAAGAAACCATAAAAGCCAGAAAAGAGTGGGGGCCAATATTCAACATTCTTAAAGAAAAGAATTTTAAACCCAGAATTTCATATCCAGCCAAACTAAGTTTCATAAGTGAAGGAGAAATAAAATCCTTCACAGACAAGCAAATGCTGAGAGATTTTGTCACCACCAGGCCTGCCTTACAAGAGATCCTGAAGGAAACACTAAACATAAAAAGGAACAACCAGTACCAGCCATTGCAAAAACATGCCAAATTGTAAAGACCATTGATGCTAGGAAGAAACTGCATCAATTAACAGGCAAAATAACCAGGTAACATCATAATGACAGGATCAAATTCACACATAACAATATTAACCTTAAATGTAAATGGGCTAAATGCCCCAATTATAAGACACAGACTGGCAAATTGGATAAAGAGTCAAGACCCATCAGTGTGCTGTATTCAGGAGACTCATCTCAGGTGCAGAGACACACATAGGCTCAAAATAAAGGGATGGAGGAAGATCTACCAAGCAAATGGAAAGCAAAAAAAAAAGCAGGGGTGGCAATCCTAGTCTCTGATAAAACAGACTTTAAACCATCAAAGATCAAAAGAGACAAAGAAGGCCATTACATAATGGTAAAGGGATCAATTCAACAAGAAGAGCTAACTATCCTAAATATATATGCACCCAATACAGGAGCACCCAGATTCATGAACCAAGTCCTTAGAGACCTACAAAGAGACTTAGACTCCCATATAATAATAATGGGAGACTTCAACATCCCACTGTCAATATTAGACAGATCAATGAAACAGAAAGTTAACAAGGATATCCAGGACTTGAACTCAGCTCTGCACCAAGCCGCCCTGATAGACATCTAAAGAACTCTCCCCACCAAATCAACAGAATATACATTCTTCTCAGCACCACATTGCACTCATTCTAAAATTGACCACACATAATCGGAAGTAAAGCACTCCTCAGCAAATATAAAAGAAGAGAAATCACAACAAACTGTGTCTCAGACCACAGTGCAATCAAATTAGAACTCAGGATTAAGAAACTCACTCAAAACCGCACAACTACATGGAAACTAAACAACCTGCTCCTGAATGACTACTGGGTAAATAACGAAATGAAAGCAGAAATAAAGATGTTCTTTGAAAACAATGAGAACAAAGACATAACATACCAGAATCTCTGGGACATATTTCAAGCAGTGTGTAGAGGGAAACTTATAGCACTAAATGTCCACAGGAGAAAGCAGGAAAGATCTAAAATCAACACCCTAACGTCACAATTAAAAGAACTAGAGAAGCAAGAGCAACCACATTCAAAAGCTAGCAGAAGGCAAGGCAAGAAATAACTAAGATCAGAACAGAACTGAAGGAGACAGAGACACAAAGAACCCTTCAAAAAAAATCAATGAATCCAGGACCTGATTTTTTGAAAAGATCAACAAAATTGATAGACCACTAGCAAGACTAATAAAGAAGAAAAGAGAGAAGAATCAAATAGATGCAATAAAAAATGATAAAGGGAATATCACCACTGATCCCATAAAAATAAAAACTACCAACAGAGAATACTATAAACACCTCTACACAAATAAACTAGAATATCTAGAAGAAATGGATAAATTCCTGGACACATACACCCTCCCAAGACGAAACCAGGAAGAAGTTGAATCTCTGAATAGACCAATAACAGGCTCTGAAATTGAGGCAATAATCAATAGCCTACCAACCAAAAAAATCTAGGACCAGATAGATTCACAGCCAAATTCTACCACAGGTACAAAGAGGAGCTGGTACCATTCCTTCTGAAACTATTCCAATCAACAGAAAAAGAGGGAATTCTCCCTAACTCATTTTATGAGGCCAGCATCATCCTGATACCAAAACCTGGCAGAGACACAACAGAAAAAGAGAATTTTATACCAATATGCCTGATGAACATCAATGCAAAAATCCTCAATAAAATACTGGGAAACCAAATCCAGCAGCACATCAAAAGTTTATCCACCATGATCAAGTCGGCTTCATCCCTGGGATGCAAGGCTGGTTCAACATACGCAAATCAATAAACTTAATCCAGTATATAAACAGAACCAAAGACAAAAACCACATGATTATCTCAATAGATGCAGAAAAGGCCTTTGACAAAATTCAACAGCCCTTCATGCTAAAAACTCTCAATAAATTCAGTATTGATGGAACGTATCTCAAAATAATAGAGCTATTTATGACAAACCCACGGCCAATATCATACCGAATGGGCAAAAACTGGAAAAATTCCCCCTGAAAACTGGCACAAGACAAGGATGCCCTCTCTTACCACTCCTACTCAACATAGTGTTGGAAGTTCTGGCCAGGGCAATCAGGCAGGAGAAAGAAATAAAGGATATTCAATTAGGAAAAGAGGAAGTCAAATTGACCCTGTTTGCAGATGACATGATTGTATATTTAGAAAACCCCATTGTCTCAGCCCAAAATCTCCAGAAGCTGATAAGCAACTTCAGCAAAGTCTCAGGATACAAAATCGATGTGCAAAAATCACAAGCATTCCTATACACCAATAACAGACAAACAGAGAGCCAAATCATGAGTGAATTCCCATTCAAAATTGCTATAAAGAGAATAAAATACCTAGGAATCCAACTTACAAGGCATGTGAAGGACCTCTTCAATGAGAACTACAAACCACTACTCAAAAAAATAAAAGAGGACACAAACAAATGGAAGAACATTCCATGCTCATGGATAGGAAGAATCAACATTGTGAAAATGGCCATACTGCCCAAGGTAATTTACAGATTCAATGCCATCCCCATCAAGCTACTAGTGACTTTCTTCACAGAATTGGAAAAATCTACTTTAAAGTTCATATGGAACTTTAAAGAGCCCACATTGCCAAGACAATCCTAAGCAAAAAGAACAAAGCTGGAGGAATCATGCTACCTGACTTCAAACTATACTACAAGGCTACAGTAACCAAAACAGCATGGTACTGGTACCAAAACAGATACACAGACCAATGGAACAGAACACAGGCCTCAGAAATAACACCACCACACAGCTACAACCATCTGATCTTTGACAAACCTGACAAAAAGCAAGAAATGGGGAAAGGATTCCCTATTTAATAAATGATACCGGGAAAACTGGCTAGCTGTATGTAGAAAGCTGAAAGTGGATCTCTTCCTTACACCTTATACAAAAACTAATTCAAGATGGATTAAAGACTTAAATGTTAGACCTAAAACCATTAAAACCCTAGAAGAAAACCTAGGCAATACCATTTAGGACATAGGCATGGGCAAAGACTTCATGTCTAAAACACCAAAAGCAATAGCAATAAAAGCCAAAATAGACAAATGGGATCTAATTAAACTAAAGAGCTTCTGCACAGCAAAAGAAACTACCATCAGAGTGAACAGGCAGCCTGCAGAATGGGAAAAAAATTTTGCAATATACCCATCTGACAAAGGGCTAATATCCAGAATCTACAAAGAACTTAAACAAATTTACAAGAAAAAGACAAACAACCCCATCAAAAAGTGGGCAAAGGATATGAACGGACACTTCTCAAAAGAAGACATTTATGCAGCCAACAGACACATGTAAAATTGCTCATCATCATTGGTCAGAGAAATGCAAATCAAACCACAATGAGATACCATCTCACACCAGTTAGAATGGCAATCATTAAAAAGTCAGGAAACAACAGATGCTGGAGAGGATGTGGAGAGCTAGGAACATTGTTGGTGGGAGTGTAAATTAGTTCAACCATTGTGGAGGACAGTGTGGCAATTCCTCAAGGATCTAGAACTAGAAATACCATTTGACCCAGCCATCCCATTACTGGGTATATACCCAAAGTATTATAAATCATGCTACTGTAAAGACACGTGCATATGTATGTTCATTGCGGCACTATTCACAATAGCAGACTTGGAACCAACCCAAATGTCCATCAATGATAGACTGGATTAAGAAAATGTGGCACATATATACCATGGAATACTATGCAGCCATAAACAAGGATGAGTTCATGTCCTTTGCAGGGACATGGATGAAGCTGGAAACCATTATTCTGAGCAAACTATCACAAGGACAGAAAACCAAACACCACATGTTCTCTCTCATAGGTGGGAACTGAACAATGACAACACTTGGACTCAGGGTGGGGAACATCACACACCAGGGCCTGTCTGGGGTTTGGGGGACTAGGGGAGGAATAGCATTAGGAGAAATACCTAATGTAAATGATGAGTAGATGGGTGCAGCAAACCAACATGGCACATGTATACTTATGTAGCAAACCTGCACATAGTGCACGTATACCCTAGAACTTAAAAGTATAATTAGAATAAATAAATAAATAAATAAATATCCTCTTGTAACTTACATAATGGGGAAGTCAACCCATCTTTGAGTTTATACAAGCTCCAGACACTTGGTTACTACCTGGGATGACAATTGGGGCAATCCTTTTTTGCATTCAGCAGTTTTTACTCCCCTGTAAGTGTTATTACCTGCCCTCCACAGTAAATGGAGAAAAGACATTACTTACCTTTTAACCTTTTCCATGCACTTCTGTTTCTACTTAATTCCCCTGATGCTTTTGGATACATTCTAACTGATCCTTCCATTGTTTGTCTCCCTAGATCTCACTTGGAAGCCTTCTCTTCTTTTTACCTGTCACTTATCTATTCTACTATCCTTTATTACTTAGTTAACTCAAAATATTGTCTGTATAATCCCTTATACTATGTGCTAAAAAGAATATTATCCAATGGAGATAAAACTTTTAATATTCATAAGAAGGTTGCACTGTCCCATTAACTCAATCCAAAGAATTTGTTATAAACTTATATGCTGGAATAGAAAATCTATAGGCACAAAAAGATTAATTTTTATTGCACTGGATATCATAATCAATGATTTAAATATTCAGAAATAGCCACAATAGGGGAATAGAAATCAATAAATAGAGATATAATTGTATATAACAATTCAATAGAGTATTAAACAACTATTAAGATAATAATTATGAAAGCTGCTTAATAATAAATACACATATGTAATATTAAGTTTTAATTCTGTCATGAAAATATTTCTCTGACTTTATTATAGCTATGAAAATATTGTAGTAAGGGGATAATGATACTATTGACTCAAGGAGTGGTAGAAAAATAAATTTAAATGTGTGATAAATTTTAAAGGTAGCTAAGAAAAGAGCACATTGTAAGGCTATATCAAAACATCACACGTATACCGTAAATTATACACATACTATGTACCCACAAAATTTTTTTAATTTAAAATTGTTTTTGAAAAATAAAAAATAAAGAACACAAATAGCATATGCAATTATCAAACTATTAGAGATAGAAACTGAATCAAATAAAAGTCAGTGAGTACAACAAAATGGTAGAAATGAAAAAAAGAGAAATCATGGCTAACAGAAAATACAAAATCAGATAGCAAGAATGCATCTAAGATACCAGTAATAACAATAAATGTAAAAGTGGTTCAATAGCCATGTTGGAAGACAAAGACTCTCAGGTAGGGCAAAAACAAAAATAAAATAAATTCCAGATATGTGTTGTTTACAAAAGACATTTTCAAATGAAAAATAGGACTTTAAAATAAAAAGATGGAAAACAATACCCTGGCCAATATTAGCTAAATGAAAAACGGAATAGAATTCAGGGTGAGACATAGAAATGGACAAAAATATTTTATATTGATTTTCAAATTGATGAATAGTACAATCCAACAAGAAGATACATATGTCACAAACTTTTATTAATCTAACAACATGGCTTCAAAATATTTAAGAACTGCTTTAAATTAAACAAAAACAAAACTGATAAATTATACGTCATGAATCTCAGTGGAACACTCTAATCACTGTTCTCAGAAACTCAGTACACCCTCAGAAGAGTGACGAATTGAATACCAGTGGAAGCTGCATATACTAGCTATATTAGAATATTGTTGATGGCCAACAGGCAGAAAATATACCTTTTAAAATATCCACTAAAATAGTTACAAATTACTGTATAGTAAACTATATGAAAGTTTTCAAAATATTACTTTAAATTGAGGGCCAAATTGTCTGAAAACAGTGGCAAAAATAGAAACTTAAAATTTCTAAGTATTTAAAAATATCTTTCTATGAATTTTAGCACATTTATAGATATGTAACAAAAAAAGTCAATTTCACTATATGCTGATTCATTAAAAGTTTAACTTTAGGGGCCGGACGCAGTGGCTCACACCTGTAATCCCAGCACTTTGGGAGGCTGAGGTGTGTGGATCACCTGAGGTCGGGAGTTTGAGACCAGCCTGACCAATATGGAGAAATCCCATCTCTACTAAAAATACAAAATTAGCCAGGTGTGATGGTGCATGCCTATAATCCCAGCTACTCAGGAGGCGGAGGCAAGATAATCGCTTGAACCCAGAAGGCAGAGGTTGTGGTGACCTGAGATCACGCCATTGCACTCCAGCCTGGGCAACAAGAGCAAAACTCCAATTCAAAAAAAAAAAAATTTTAACTTTAAAACCACCTTTCTTGTGCTATGGAGTATTTTTTAACCATATCTTAAAATCCTCTAGAAATGAATGATAATCAGTACCAGATATCAATCATTCTGCTGCAGGCCATGTGATACCCAGAGAAAAAGTCATTACCTTAACAGTACTTATTAGAAAACCAAAAATTTTGAAAATAACATCACCCCAAGATGCTTTAAAAAAAAAAGGATGAAATAATTATAACAATAAATGCCCAAGGGGATGAATACCCCATTCTCCATGATATGATTATTTCACATTGCATGCTTGCCTATTTGGATGAATGTGTATGTGCAAGAATACACATTTCAACATGATTCATAAAAGTAGAAAATGAAAAGCAATCTAAATGTCCATCAATAAGGAAATGGCTATGTTATATTCCATCCGCATTTTGAGATACTATGCAGTAATTTTTAAATGAGGTGGATTTCAGTGGAAAGATATGTCAAAAACATCATTACGTGAAGAAAATTTGTTTCACAAGTGATACAGTTTAAAAATACATATGTATTTGTGTGTGTACATGCATACAATAAATTACATTGAAAAAGATGAATTGATGCATACTAAGACTCTAATAATGGTTCCTGATGACCTAATAAAGATTCTGGGATTTCAAGAGAGAGGGGTAATTGAAAGGTAACTTTCGCTTTTTATACTTCCGGGTTGGAATTTCTGCAAAGAGAGTGTATTTCTGTAATTGTGTAATTAAAATTAACCAATTAAAATGTAAAGATAATATACGCATGTCGACAGAACCTAAAAAGAAGGAAAAAAAATCAAAGATAAAAACAATTTTAGAGAGGTTCCAAGATGGCCGAATAGGAACAGCTCCACTCTACAGATCCCAGCTTGAGCAACGCAGAAGGGTGATTTCTGCATTTCCAACTGAGGTACCGGGTTCATCTCACTGGGGCTTGTCGGACAGTGGGTGCAGCCCACAGAGCGTGAGCTGAAGCAGGGTGGGGCGTTGCCTCACCCAGGAAGTGCAAGGGGTTGGGTAATTCCCTTTCCTAGCCAAGGGAAGCCGTGACAGACGGTACCTTGAAAATCGGGACACTCCCACCCTAATACTGTGCTTTTCCAACAGTCTTAGGCACACCAGGAGATTATATCCCGCACCTTGCTCTTAGGGTCCTACACCCACGGAGCCTCGCTCACTGCTAGCACAACAGTCTGAGATCGAACTGCAAGGCAGCAGTGAGGTTGGGGAAGGGGCGTCCGCGGTTGCTGAGGCTTGAGTAGGTAAACAAAGCAGCCAGGAAGCTTGAACTGGATGGAGCCCACCACAGCTCAAGGAGGCCTGCCCGCCTGTGTAGACTCAGGCAGTTGATGCAGCACACCAACGTGGCACATGTATACATACGTAACAAACCTGCACGTTGTGCACATGTACCCTAGAACTTAAAGTATAATTAAAAAATAAAAATAAAAAAACAAAAAACAATTTTATGTTTGTTTTTGTTTGTTTTAAGGTGGTGTGATCCCAGGCATTTAATAATATATTCTAAGGTTTTATAGGAGCTGGGTTTGTATGGCTGATCCAACCCAATGAGACACTTAAATATTTGCAAATGTGGGATTTTGGAAACAAGTTAGAGGGGGTGACAAATGAGCAAATCTTCTTCCATTCCAAAATATGTCATTTTCACAATCTAGAAAAAGGGTAAATATGCCCTTGGGATATTTAAAATTTCAATTTATCTATATTCCCATCTACAAATTTTGACAATCTAATAAGATACTCGGCTGACCTAGGAATATTTCTGTGTCCAAGCAAGCCTTCCCAGAGTATGTAAGAGGAATGTTTTAACCAATCAGATCGCTTACTGCATGATAAAAGAGAATATATAATTGTTTCTAAACTGTTCTCCATTTTTCCTGATATCCTCTGATGCAAATTTTTTAAATGTTAGAAATCAAATAATTGACTGTGATATAAAATGATTTGCCTGAGGCAGCCTCTTAGAGTAATCAGTTTGATGAAATCAATTCCTGTCTTTACCATCCTCAAAAATCCAACCTTCATATGGTAACTTAAGTATGCAAGATACAGTTTCTGTTCTATGGTCTTTTATAAAAAAGTGGTTAAATATTAAACTTTTGGCACAACTTAGTGATAAAGACATCTCTCTTTTTACCCTGTTTCCAATGTGATGATAATATTTGCCTTTGCTTTCCTAGTTCCCTTAGAAACAGGAGGTTCTGACCATGATTTATTTTAAGAAAATTCAGAGAAGAGAAAAAGTTTCCACATAAAACACTGCCAATATACCTCTATACCCCTAACTGAAGAATCCCTGTTGCTCACCATAAATACGCATATTACTTGGTCACTCCATGATAACAAATTAGACAGCAAAAGCACTTAGAGCTGTACATTAATGCTTGCACTTTACAGACTCCAGGGGACCATTTAAAGTACTGCAGTGGCGGGGGATACCATGGCAATGAATTGTGAGGTTGCTTCCCTGCAGCCTTCCTCCTCTCTTGCTGAGATCACTTGCCCTCTCCCGACCTTAGTCTGTGGAAATTTAAGGTGCTATATAGCACATCAGCATGACTCAGGATCAAGTTTCCCTACACCTTGGGCTTGAACAGTGTGCCTAGTATAACATGTGGGTTTCTTCCATTTTCATGAGATCAAGTTTCTACTAGTATCCTTGATTTAGCAGCTAGCTCTCTAAACAACAAGACAGTCTGGTTTGGATCTCAGCTTCACCACTTGCTTGCTCTATGATTTTGGGCAAGTTTCTTAGTTTCTCCAAATCCCAATTTTATTATCTTTAAAATGCAGAATAATAACACCTACCATATAGAAAATATATCACTGTATATGGCACATAGTAGATGCTGAATAAATGTTAATTCCTACCACACACATCTTCTAGTGGATTTTTCTTTTATAATCTGAGCAGTGTATTAGAACCTCAAAAATTGGGAATCTGCCTTGCTCTTCCAAATCTACATGCTATCCTGTGCCCTATTCCTGCTGATACAAGTCAGCAACATCTTTTGCCCACTCAAATCTCTGACTTTGCCTAATATTGACCTCCATGAGACTCTTGCTCCTGGTGAGATACATGGCTGATGTATTTTTCTCTCTCAGTGTACCCTCAGGATACCATGCTCCCTCCTGGCCCACCAGCTCCATGTCAGGGGATCCTGCATTTGTACCCCAGTGCCTGCCACTAACACACTGATTGACTCTACCGAGAACCTTCTCTAAAATCTTCCTGAGATGACTTGGTCTACCCACAGGATGCCATCTCACACTCATATATCACAAGGGTTCATATATCAAAACAAGAAAATGAAAAACAAATCTGCGGAGCACAAAGGACTTTTAGGACAGTGAAACTACTTTGTTTGATACTATAATGGTAGATACATGTTGTTATACATTTGACCAAATCTATGAAAAGCATAACACCAAGAGTGAAGCCTAATGTAAACTATCGGCCTTGGGTGACTGAGATATGTCAATGTAGGCTCATCAGTTGTAACAAATGTACTACTCTGGTGGGGGATGTTGATAATGGGAAAGTCTACGCATGAGTGGGGGCAGGGAATATATGGAAAATCTCTGTACCTTCCACTTAATTTTGCTGTGAACCTAAAACTGCTCCAAAAAAAAATCTATTTTAAAAAACAGTGGATTCACTTTCCCCCAGTTCTCTTCCCTTACTTTGACCCAGAAAGACAGACTTGGAAGAGACAGGATTCTAGCTATCAAGCTGGCAGAAGAGAACTACTAAATTACTGTTTGGTTCCTATTATGTACCAGCATTATGCTAAGAACTCTGTATCTATTAACAGTAACACAAATCCTCACAACATTGCAAGGTAGCATTTTACAGATGTGGAAACTGAGACTCTATAAGGTGAAATAATGTCCCTAGGTTCACACACCAGCAAGGAACAGAGCTGGAATATGATTTTGTTCATCTGACTTCAAAGTCTATAACATTTCTTCAAAAATGGTGGATTCCTTTTTCATTATACTACATTTCTCACACTAAAACATTACATATACATTAATGGACTGCTTCAAAATGTTTGTTAAATGTTGAAATTCTAAGTCATTTCTTTCAGTTGTTTAGTGAAAATCAGCCCCTAGATCTTTACCCATGCTTATTTAGTCTGAATGATAGCAATAGTTAGCATTTATTTAGTGTTTATTATGTGTTTGACACTGTTCAATTTACGTATATTCGCTCATTTAATTTTAATCAACATCCCTATTTTATAGTTGAAGAATTCAAGCACAGAAAGGCTAAGTAAATTGCCCAAGATCACACTGGCAGATCTCTGATCAGAATATTAGGGAGTCTAACTGCAGAGATCAAGCTCTTTTACTGTGTTTTACTAACTCTCAACAATCACAATAATTGTATCAAATTCTCCACTTAACCTTGCATGTATAAATAACTTAAGAATCCAATCAATTCCTCTGATATCTGAAGCTACAAAAAACCATTTACTGAAAAATAAGGAGTAGCATGTTGCTTGCAGATCAGACTGTCTGATTATTCATCACACTGGCTCTTTTTCTCCATAAAGATTAAAGAGAAAATTCTGCATGTTACTTACTATAGAAGTCACACTTACCTGAAAAGGGCACATTCCAGAATAAAGTAGAATCTTTTCCCAAGAAAATAATTTCTTCTTCCATAACAATAATTCATATTATTTCTTCTCCATTTGGGTGGCACTCTTTCGATTCTGGCAGAAATGTAGTACACCAAAATTAGTTTATAATCTAAAGCTTGCAATAAAGTTGTCCCCCCCCCCACCACCATGTATTTTTTAACTTATATACCATATATTCAAAAATTCCATATATTATAACTTTCTGTTGTGAGCAACAATAAAACAATCAATAAAGCATTTAATTTCTAAAATCAGGCTTGTTTTGTTTTTCTATTGTATGAGTCAGTGTCTGGCACATGTAAAGTAAAATGAAGAAAATGAGCTTATAAATCACAGTAATCTCCCTGATAATCACTACTCATTTAGTGAAGGGACAATGTGCTCACTACATGAGGCATTCTTATAAAAGACACCAAGCTGCAATTAACAATCTATAGATCTCATTTGCTCTGAATTAGTAAGTGCTCTGATTCTAATAAATTCTCGATACCTAAGGACCTTATTCTGATTATTTTTATCTCATGCTCCTTGCCCATGGAGAAAGGAAAAGGAAATAATTTATTCCCCAAATGCCAACCGAGTGCATTCTTTTCTCCCTATTTCTCATATATCTACCCAGAAAGGTATTCCAACCAAAACAATGTCAGAACACATAACATTTTAAAAAAAGATTATATTATTCCTCCAAATCTCTTAACCAGAACATAAAACTATCCCAATAATTCCATGATAAATGATGTTTAAAATGTCCTTGGTAATGAAAAAAATCCTATAGTAACTTTAAATTATACAGGAAAATTTTAATTGACTTGGCTAATAAATGCAACATGGAAAAATCACTGAAGGACTCGAGTTTGAGACAAAGAAGAATAAATCTAAAACAGATCTCAGAATCCAAACACTCATTAAGTTAAATCAAAAAAACTCTAATTCACTGTTATCAGGTTTTATCTCAGCCAAGGGCCCAGAGATGAGGCAATCAGATTATAATAATGCAAGAAGAGTTTAAGAGTTAAGAGTTTAATATTTATAAAAATTTAGGCAGGATGATGGTTCCATCCTGAGAGTATCCCTCCTTCTCCTGAGTAAGACTGACAAGATCTTATGGCTCAGATAAGGAATAGGGCATCCTAATGTGTAAAGAGTTAATGTCTTTCTTTTGTTGTGGTGGTAGTTTTTGTTTCTTTCGGGGGGGGTATTAATTTCAACTTTTATTTCATTTCATTTCATTTTACTTTATTTATTGAAACAATGTCTCACTCTGTCACCTAGGCTGGAGGGCAGTGCCATGATCATGGCTCACAACAGCCTCAACCTCCTGGGCTCAAGCAATCCTTCCACCCCAGCCTCCCAAAGTGCTGGGATTACAGGCATGAGCCACTGCACCCAGCCTTGAAGTTTCATTTTAGATTCAGGGGGTACGTGTGCAGGTATGTTATATGGGTATATTGCATGATGCTGAGATTTGGGATACTAGTGATCTTATCACCCAACAGTTAGTTTTTCAACACTCGCCCCACTTCCTCCCTCTGCCTTCTAGTAGTCCTCTGTCTCCATTGTTGCCATCTTTATGTTCATAAGTATCCAGTGTTTAGCTCCTGATTATAAGTGAGAACATGTGGTATTTGGCTTTCTGTTCCTACATTAATTTGCTTAGGATAATGGCCTCGAGTTGCGTCCATGTTGCTGCAAAGGGCATTATTCCATTCTTTTTGTGACTGCGTAGTATTCCATGGTGAATATGTACCATATTTTCTTTATCCAGTCCACTATCTTTGGGCACCTAATGGATTCCATGTTTTTGATATTGCGAATAGCACTGCAATGAACATATGAGTGCATGCCTTTTAATAGAATGGTTTATTTTTTGGATATACACCCAGGAGTGAGATTGCTGGGTCAAATGGTACCCCTGTTTCAATATCTTAGATAAATCTCCAAACTGCTTAACTTTTTAATAATAGCCATTATGACTAGCGTGAGATAGTATTTCATTGTGAGTTGTATTTGTATCTATCTGATAATTAATGACGTGGATTATTTTTTCATGTTTGTTGGCCACCTGTATGTCTTCTTTTAAGAAGGGTCTGTTCATGTCCTTTAACCATTTTAATGGGGTTGTTTTTCACTTGTTGATTTGTTTAAGTTCCCTATAGGCTCTGGATATTAGACCTTTGTCTTAATTACTATGTACTTAAGTGTGTTATTGCAGTAGCAGGTTATATTCTTTTGTTTCCATGTTTAGAACTCCCTTAAGAAGCTCTTGTAAAGCTGGTCTAATGGTAATGAATTCCCTTAGTGCTTGCTTGTATGAAAAGATTTTATTTTTCCTTTGCTTATGAAGCTTAGTTTGATGGGATATGAAATTCTTGGTTACAATTTCTTTTTGTCTGAGCATAGTGGTTCACGCCTGTAATCCCAGCACTTTGGGAGGCCAAGGTGGGTGGATCACCTAAGGTCAGGAGTTCAAGATCAGCCTGGTCAACATAGTAAAAGCCTGTCTCTTTCTAAAAATACAAAAATTACCTGGGTGTGGTAGCACATGCCTGTAATCCCAGCTACTCGGGAGGCTATGGCAGGAGAATTGCTTGAACCCAGGAGGCAGAGGTTGCAGTGAGCCAAGATCACACCATTGCACTCCAGCCTGGGTGACAAGAGCAAAACTCCATCTCAAAAAATAATTATTTTCTTTAACAGTGCTGAAAATAGGCCCCTAATCTCTCCTAGCTTGTAAGGTTTCTGCTGAGAAGTCCACTATTAGCTTGATGAGATTTCCTTTATAAGTGATCTGACCTTCTTCTCTAGCTGCCTTTAAGATTTTTTTCTTTAGCATTGACCTTGGACAGTCCGGTGACGCTATGCTTTGGTGATGTTCATTTTGCATTGTATCTTGCAGGTGTTCTCTACATTTTTTGTATCTAGTCTACCACTCTAGCAAAATTATGAAAAATTTCTTTAATTATTCCCTCACATATGTTTTCTAGGTTGTTTACTTTTTTTCCTCTCTCTGGAATGCCAATAATTTGAATTTTTGGTCACGTTACATAATCCCACATCTCTCAACAACTTTGTTCATTTTCTTAAAAATTTCTTTCTTTGCTTTTGTCTGACTGGGCTAGTTTGAAAGACTTGTCTTCAAGTTCTGAGATTCTTCTGCTTTGTCTAGTCCACTGATAAAGTTTTCAATTGAATTTTGAAATTCCTTAAGTGAGTTTTTAAATTCCAGAAGCTCTGATTGATTTCTTTTTAAGATATTTATCTCTTCCTTCATTTCCTGGATTGATTTAGAAGTTTCTTTGTGTTTATTTTTAATCTTGTCTTGGATCTCATTGAGCTTCCTTGCAATCTATGCTCTTAATTATGTATCTGTCGTTTCTGAGTTTCCATTTTGGTTAAGGGTCATTGCTGGAAAGCTACTGTGGTCTTTTGGTGGTGTCATTACATCCAGATTTTTCACGGTACCAAAATTATTGCACTAGTCCCTTCTCGTCTGGAGATGCTGGCACTTCTAATTTTTGTAATTATTTTCTTGTGGGTAGAATTTTTTTTCTTTTTCTTTCTTTCCCTGTGGTATTTTTTTTATTTCATTTTCCTACCCCCTCTCCCAGGTGGTATGGTTCTAGAGATTGTTGGATAGGGTCTTTTGGCTTTGCTTCTATAACCCTATGCACTTCTTTTGGCAGGATTTATGTTGAACTATTAGAGCCAATGTCTTTGAACAGTGAACAGAAAAAGGACTTTGTAAAAATAAAAGGGCTCTCTCATCTCAGGTAAGCCCTCAGAATAGAGATGTCACTTTGGGAAGTGACCCAGAGACCTAGCTTCTGATGAAATCTCTAGATATGTTGATGATGATAACCTGTCACCAGTGATGAGGGTATCTAATCAGACACATGGCACAGAGCTGTAAAAGGTGGGGAGAACAGAAGATAACATAGAGGAAGGTAACTTAGTCTTATCATGATAAAAGTCTGTCAAATTCAAGAAGAAAGAATGAATAAAAGCAAGTACTTGAACCATGCCGAATGGTAGAAAACCCATGTACACCAATATGCATGTCACACCAGGAGAATAGATGAAAAGATCACACCTCAACCATCAGGTGGACTGCTATGAGAACTCCTTCCTCCAGGACCTGTGACATTAGAATGCACTTTTTGTAGAACCCTAAAAGAGAATGGAACATTAAAGGTATTTCTGTTACCATAGCCTCCCAATGGCATTAGAAATGCATCTACCATGCAAATCAAGAGAACGTATTTCTCATGTTTTTGGTAAGACATGAACTCACACCACAGTAAAAGTGATTAAACCCTTTTGGCAATTTCAATTCCAAACAAAAAGGTACTTTGCCCTGCCTTCTCAAGTAAAACATCAGGGAAAACTATTTAACCTAGTCTTGGTAATGAGTTGCCTTCATTCTGAATATCAACTTATATAATGTGCTATAAAACACAAGGTAATTTTCTATCTCTTTTGGAATCTGTCTTCTCCCTTTAATATGGAAAATAAATGGTTACCTCTTGTTAGCTGTCATTTTTTCCTGTCTTTATAAGCCTTCCATTCACCTTCTAGTTTAAGATTTTCATTTGCTGTCTTCAGAGAAAAACATATAAAGAAACTTGTTTAAAATACATATTTAAATACATAAATATCTGAATAAGTGATGTATTTTTAATTTGATATTATTTTATTTCTTTTCCTTATTTATTTGTTTCCTTAGATAAAGGTTTTTAAATATCTTACTACCAGTACCATATTCTACAAAGATTTTGAAGTAACATACAGGAATGCATACAGCAAAGTATGCTGTATGTTAAAGACAAAAGTATGTTAAAGAAAAAAAACAAAATTGAGGAAGACAAAAGACACAGTAATAAGACCAGGTAAAACATAAATTACAGTTGATAGATAAACCCCAGTGAGCAATCCAGGATACAGATATGCCACCCATGGGAGACTATGCTAAAGTTTATAGAACAGAGAAGCCAATTGATATCTGAGCTCACTGGTAGCTTACAACAAGAGGGAATTGTGGTCTTCTACCTGATTCACACTGCCCAGAATATTTTCTTATTGCTTTCCAATTTGGTGTCATTGAGGATACCAGGAATATGACCTGCTCCATATTAGAATCATATACTATCTGAGAGGAAAGGGACTGCAGATCATATAACTCAATGAGAACTAGAAGGATCAAGTGAGTTTCCAGTCCAACAAAGAAGAATCAGTTCTAGAACCTTGATATTTGGAGGCCTCTACCTAATGTAGTGCTTTTTCTGGTCAGCAATATTCTCAAATCTCTCTACATAGAGAAGGTGGTCAAGAATCTAAGGATAGTCCGTCCAGGATTCATTAAATTGAGACAATTGTGTCTAATTTCCTGGTTTACTGGCTATATTAGGAGTAAGCTTCAGGGGACAAAAGGTAGATACAGATTCATCCTCATTATTAGGGGTAATTCCCAGGTTAATCCACTCACAATTAAGAAAAAGTATGCAGTGAGGAAGTAAGGATCATACCCACACTTATTGGAGCCCTCTGGGAGTCAAAAGTGGAAAAAGAGTTCTCAAGTTAGGCAAATGCAAATTACCCTCATACCCTAGTTCCCATTCTATTTAGTTCTCTCTCTCTTTCTCTCTCTCTCTCCCTCTTCCCTCTTTTTCTCTCTCTCTCTTCCCCTCCACAATTCTCCTTTCTTTCCACTGAATTTATTCCTTCTGGTCATATCAGAGAGTGGTGAGACAAAAAATCCTAGAACTCACATGTGGCTAGGAATCATTAGTGCTTCCACCAGCCACTACCAACAGACTTCAGAGAACAGAAGGATCATTCAATAAAGATGTCAGCATGATCATTTCTTAATAACAAGGCTAAACCTGCATCTAGATCTGTCCTTAAGAAGCTTTAAAACAAGCTTTAAAAGGATCAAACTGATCCACAAGTACATTAACTGCCTATGGAACAAAGCCCAACAATCTTTAAAGGAATACAACTAAAATCCACACTCAACAATGTAAACTTCACACTGTACATCATCCAATTAAAAGATTATCACGCATGTTAAGAAGCACGAAATTCTGACAGATAACCAGGAAAAAGTAATCAGTTAAAAGAGATCAAGAAATCACAGCAATGATTGAATTAGCAAACAAATACATTAAAAATAGCAACGAAAAAGATGCTCAGTATGCTAAAATTTTTAAGGAAAAATACAAACATAATGAGGAGATAATGAAAAATATAGGTAAAAGCCAAGTGAAATGTTTAGAAATGAAAAACACAATACATGGAATAAGAAACTCACTGAACAGGATTCACAGCAGAACAGATTAGTAAACTTGAAGACAGCAATCAAAACTATCCAACCTGAGACAAGCAGGAAAAAAAAAGTCTGAAAACAATGAACAGAAACTCCGTGACCCATTGTACAATACTAAGTGGCCTAACGGGATAGCATTCATTAATTGGAGTTCCAGAAAGAAAGGAGATAGAGGGAGGAATATAAAAATTATTCAAAGAGATAATAGTAAAAAATGTCCAAAATCATGCAAACTGTAAACCCACAGAAGCAAGAATATCAACAAATTGAAAGGAAGATAAACATAAAGAAAACCATACAAAGGCATAGCCTAATCAAATTGTCAAAAAGAAACAATAAAGAAAAAATATTAAATGCAGCCAGAGGAGAGTAGAGGAAAAGAGAATTATGTACAGAGGAACTAAAAAAAAGAACACTTCAGATCTCTTGTTAGAAAGCATTCAATCCTAAAGAAATGAAAATACATCTTGACTTCTGCAAACAGGGACAATTTGACTTCCTCTTTTCCTAATTTAATACCCTTTATTTCTTTCTCCTGCCTGATTGCACTGGTCAGAACTTCCAACACTGTGTTGAATAGGAGTGGTGAGAGAGGGCATCCCTGTCTTGTGCCAGTTTTCAGAGTGAATGCTTCCAGTTTTTGCCCATTCAGTATAATATTGGCTGTGGGTTTGTTATAAATAGCTCTTATTATTTTGAGATAGGTCCCATCAATACCGAATTTATTGAGAGTTTTTAGCATGAAGGGCTGTTGAATTTTGTCAAAGGCCTTTTCTGCATCTATTGAGATAATCATGTGGTTTTTGTCTTTGGTTCTGTTTATATGCTGGATTACGTTTATACGCTGGATTACGTATATTGAACCAGCCTTGCATCCCAGGGATGAAGCCCACTTGATCATGGTGGATAAGCTTTTTGATGTGCTGCTGGATTCAGTTTACCAGTATTTTATTGAGGATTTTTGCATCAATGTTCATCAGGGATATTGGTCTAAAATTCTCTTTTTTTGTTGTGTCTCTGCCAAGCTTTGGTATCAGGATGATGTTGGCCTCATAAAATGAGTTAGGGAGGATTCCTTCTTTTTATATTGATTGGAATAGTTTCAGAAGGAATGGTACCAGCTCCTCCTTGTACCTCTGGTAGAATTCAGCTGTGAATCCATCTGGTCCTGGACTTTTTTTGGTTGGTAGGCTATTAACTATTGCCTCAATTTCAGCAATTTCAGAGCCTACTATTGGTCTATTCAGGGATTCAACTTCTTCCTGGTTTCGTCTTGGGAGGCTGTATGTGTCCAGGAATTTATCCATTTCTTCTAGGTTTTCTAGTTTATTTGCATAGAGGTGTTTATAGTATTCTCTGATGGTAGTTTGTATTTCTGTGGGGTCGGTGGTGGTATCCCCTTTATCATTTTTTATTGCATCTATTTGATTCTTCTCTCTTTTCTTCTTTATTAGTCTTGCTAGCAGCCCATTAAAAAGTGGGCAAAGGATATGAACAGACACTTCTCAAAAGAAGGCATTTATGCAGCCAACAGACACATGAAAAAAAGCTCATTATCACTAGCCATCAGAGAAATGCAAATCAAAACCACAATGAGATACCATCTCACACCAGTTAGAATGACAATCATTAAAAAGTCAGGAAACAACAGGTGCTGGAAAGGATGTGGAGAAATAGGAACACTTTTACACTGTTGGTGGGAGTGTAAATTAGTTCAACCATTGTGGAAGACAGTATGGCGATTTCTCAAGGATCTAGAACTAGAAATACCATTTGACCCAGCCATCCCATTACTGGGTATATACCCAAAGGATTATAAATCATGCTGCTATAAAGACACATGCACACGTATGTTTATTACGGCACTATTCACAATAGCAAAGACTTGGAATCAACCCAAATGTCCATCAGTGACAGACTGGATTAAGAAAATGTGGCACATATACACCATGGAATACTATGCAGCCATAAAAAAGGATGAGTTTGTGTCCTTTGTAGGGACATGGATGCAGCTGGAAACCATCATTCTTAGCAAACTATCACAAGAACAGAAAACCAAACACCGCATGTTCTCACTCATAGGTGGGAACTGAACAATGAGATCGCTTGGACTCGGGAAGGGGAACATCACACACCGGGGCCTATCATGGGGAGGGGGGAGGGTTAGCATTAGGAGATATACCTAATGTAAATGACGAGTTAATGGGTGCAGCATACCAACATGGCACATGTATACATATGTAACAAACCTGCATGTTGTGCACATGTACCCTAGAACATAAAGTATGAAAAAAAGAAAACACACCCACTGCACTTCCAGTTGAATAAAATTATAGCATATACAAAAAAAAAAAAGAAAATACATCTTGAAATAAAAACAGCTGTCAACCTAGAATTGTACACCCAGTGAAAATATCTTTCAAAAATAAAGGTGAGGGAGACTTCTGGTTTTAGCTCCAACTTATAAAGATCTTAGAAGTTGTCACCCTAACCCTTACAACAAGGAAAATCCCGGGCAAACTGAAAATCAAGGCTCTTCTTGGACCTGTTAGATAACTGAGATCACAGAGAGCCTATCACCTTGAAATTTGAAGAGATAGGCACCATCCAGGGAGACACAGCCAAGACGTACTTACCTGAGGGAAAAGATGCTGGAGCCATAAACTAGTAGGAACACTTAATGGTAGTTTGACTAATTGCTGGAGGCTGAATGTGGACTGGAGTAAGAGCAAAAAATGCCTTGGGGTCAAGTCTTAAGGGGAACACATACTCTCATGGCCTTGACCTCCAGGAATCCCACCAGGTTCTCATAGTGAAGATCCAAAATAGGTCCAGTCATGGCTCTGGCAAAGGTGAGGGAAGAGTAATCACTGTGAAATAGGCTTAGAATTTTCTCAATAACCAAAATCCTAATCTCCAGAGGAAAAGACCTCTCCAGAGCTTTATCACAGCTGGGGAAAGGGGCTTTTCTCCTATTCCAGCTCCTTAAAGCATGACTGCCTCATTTAAGGGAAAATTTTCTAAAAAGCTACACCACTAGAGAAGTTCACAGTCCAGAGGAACAGGACCATGAAATAATTTATATTTAATTATACTACTATAGAACCCAAATGTTCATCAGCAGGTGAATGGATAAATTGTGGTATATCTATGCAATGGAATACTACTCAGCCATAATAAGGAATAAACCACTAACACATGGATAAATCTCAAAAACTTTATGCTGAGCAAAAGAATCCAGACAAAAAAGAGTACATACTATATGGCTGCATTTATGTGAAACTCTTTTAAATGGTATGTCCAATCCATAGTGACAGAAAGTGGGCAAGGGATTACCTGTGGACAGAAGCAGAGAAGACAACTGACTAGGAAAAAAGCACAAAGAAACATTTTTCAGTCACTGAAATGTTCTATAGCTTGATTGTGGTAGTAAATATATGGGAGTACACATTTGTCAAAATTCATCAAAAATGAACATGTAAAGTAGGTGTATATGGGTTCCAATTTTTTAAAAAATCTTTTTAAGGTACTTATTCTACAGAGTAAGAATTTCCATCCTTTATTTTCTTCAGCAAAACTAAAAAAACAATACCCATCACTAATGCTCACCTCTGCTCACCTGACTAATCTCCAAACTTGAAGCCAGCAACCCTGTCATCCCACATCCTTTTCTTCTCGAAGAAAAACAATAAAATTACATTAATCCTTGTCACTCCTTACATTTGCCAGCCCTTAAATTATTTTAATTGTTCTCTTCCTATTACCACAATAAATTATAATTTGTTGACCATCCACAGAGTGCTTTGCAAACTCCTCTTTATTCTTCTGCATTCATCCAAGTACATTTAGTCCTCTCCATATTATTTAAAACTGTTTGTTTATTTAAATAAATTTATTATACCTTCTTTATTTTTTAAAACTGATCTTGAATTACATGTAAAAAGGCCAAAAGGCAGATAATATAGTGTTCTTTGTCATACCTAAAGAAATGTATTGTTTTACTTTCATGTTAAACCTCAAAGTTCTTGTGAAATTACCTGGCCCTCATCTTCCAAGCCTCCCCTACAGAAACTTGCTAAATGACTCCTTCCTTCCTATTTCTGATACACACACACACACACACACACACACACACACATATATATGCTCACAAATTCTTCCTCTTCCCTTTTGAAACCTAAATCTGTTCCCAATCTATTCCCTGATTAATTAGAGCTGTGACATTAAATGTCCCTTAACTAAATAAACTATTTTCTCTACTTGCCCCTACATTTATCACTGCTCTACAACATATTTCTCTTTTGCACATAAATAATGATAATGAGTTATTGGTCTTCTCATTGAATGGTTGAATAGATGAATATATGTCCCTTATGTTGAGCTAGAAGCATCTGATGAATGTCTACTACTTGATTTGTACATGTTACTTCTTAACCAAGATGATGATAAACAAAATCAAAGTCATCCTCACATCCTAAAGATAACTACACGTTATGTGCTCTTGAGCTGATCTCAGGTTACTACTTGCTAAACAGAGATACTAATTTATACAATGCTTATAGTCAGCCTTATGACAGAACTCTGTACAGTATCTTTACAGAACACAATATACATCTAGAGCCTATGAAAAGAAATTAAAGTAACCCTTTATTCAATCTGCCAAGGGACTATGGAACCTTGTAATTATCTGGCTTTCCATAGAAGAGATACATTGCAGTTGGGTACACATGAGGGCACAGGTTTATGCCTCAGATGACAGATGGCAGATAAAAAGCTTCAGAGTGCAAGCTTTTTACCAGACCTTTTTAATTTATTTTCCCCATACACATCAAATTTTAATGCTGGCTCTCTGACCCAGTATGTTAGCTTTTTTTATGAACTTATGATTAACTAGTACCATGGTAGCAGGAGCTAACTTTTCTTCCACTTAAAACTAAATTTTACTCATAAAAGTTGTAACCCCTAAACACTGGGTGAAAGAGACCAAATGAGGAATAAAGTAGTTTAAAAGGACAAATGAGAACAGAAAATTTAGCCTTGCACTATAATTACCAGAAGAGCATCTGGAATTCCATGAGCCAAATCTAGTCAATTACAACACTGGGCAATTCCATCTGAAAAGCAGGGTTCAAGAATTAGCTGTATCAACTACTGCCAGGTAGCTTGGTCCCCCAAATTAGGATGATGTTTCCACCCTCTCTTCCAGACCATGTGGTAATTCACAGCCTTGGATGGAATGGCAACAGTGCTTATGAGAGTTACTTTAACACTCCTTTTATTCAAAGACTATAAAGATAGAATGCTATAATTCAGGTGCCTAAATTATGTGGGTAGAATTTGGACTTACAAATGTGTAGCCAGGATGTAAGCTGGGCTTTTGGCTTGTCTTGGAAAAAGAAGGGGAAGGGGAAGGTTGAGTTATCAAACATATGGCAACGTCCTCTGGCCAGGTAGCTTCAGTCATTTTGAACACCCTTTCTATTGCTGTTCACAATGTAAATAACCTTCTAGTTACTGAGAGAGTAATTTGGAAAAGGATTTGTCAATTCGATGAATATACAGTGATTTTTAAATCTTTCCTATGGATACTGGGCAAGGGGCAACTCAAAGGGTGCAACTTGGCATTGTCAAAAGAGAACAAGAGCCCCAAATAAATTCATTTCCAGCACATTTTATAGTAACAATGTCATATTCATTTCAGAATGAAATTCAGTTCCACTCATTACCATCAATACCACTACAGCTCATTTCTCAACACATTATCTTTATTTTATTTTATTTTTAGACAAGAGATCTCACTATGTTGTCCAGGCTGGATTCAAACTTCTGTGCTCAAGTGATCCTCCCATTTCAGCCTCCCAAACAGCTAGAACTACAGGAACATGCCATCGTGCCCAACTTTCAACACACTGTCTTTAAAAATTAAGTCCTTGCCCGTGTTAGTAAATGTCTTAAATTATTTATGTTCCCTCTCAATAGTAAAATAACACCATAATAAATCTAAAATGGAAACCCTGTCCTTCTAGAATGCCCAAGAACATTTTACAGACTTTGGTTTGTATTTTTTAAATTTAGTGAATCTTCTCTCAAGCCTTCAGGGAAGATAGACACGTTGAATGTTCCACATAAGTGGAGTATCCCACATTCTCTTACATTGTCCTGTCTTGCTATAATCCCTACCTTCTTAGAATCCAAGTACTTGTCTTCAGCTGTATTTAATGTAGAGTTTTATCATTTTCAGATAAATGCAAATATATATTGGAGCATATATGCTGGTGAGTTTCAGCAGCAGTGAGGAGAATAGAGAGATGTCAGAAACATGTATTTGCATCCCTAACTGAACTTAGAGCATCAGGCAATGCTGATTTATTTATCACTAATTTATCACTGTCTCCTACCTAAGCCTGTAATTTGGCAGTAGGCATATTTATACCCATATCCTGGATAAGACAAGTTAGGACTCAAGAAACCAAGCATACATTCAATCAACAATGTACTTACTATTTATCAGGCATGGCAATACAAAGATAAATAAAACATTGTTTTATCCTCAAAGATCTCATCATCTAAAACAGAAGTTGGGATAAGCAATGAGATATTTATGTAAGTGTTACATAAATAATTATTTGGAGACATCACCATCATCACCACTGCTATCACTTTTCGAGTTCTTTCGATGTACCAGACACTATCCTAAGGACTTTGCATGTGTGACTTTAAACTACTTTGCTCGCAACAGCCCTATGAGGTAGGTTAATATTTTACAGATGAGGGAATTGGAGCATGAAAAGATCAGGTAATGTGCTGAAAGTCACCTAACTGGTAATTGGTAGAGCCCAGCTTCAAACCCCAGCAGTCTGGAACAAGTAGTCCAAACTCATATCCACTAGGTAATAATTCATTTCATAACCCACAGGAGAGTACCATTAATTCTGTTAGTGGTTTAGTATGTAAGATCACAAGGACAGATTTCCAGAGAAGGTGTCATCTGTTCTGGTTAACCCAGCAACACAATGTGAGTTGAGACTTTGGGCATCTTTTTAGATTCAACCAACTTCTTAAAAATTAACTTTTTATTTTGGAATGATTATAGATAATGCAGACAATAGAGTTCTCTTATATTCCTTCACTCAATTTACTCCTGTGCTAACATCTTACACCTCCATGATATATTTGTCAAAACTAAGAAACCAATGTGTTGCGGGAAGTCAGGGACCCCGAATGGAGGGACCAGCTGAGGCTGTGGCAGAAGAACATAAATTGTGAAGATTTCATGGACACTTATCACTTCCCCAGACAATACCCTTCTGATTTCCTATGCCTGTCTTTACTTTAATCTCTTAATCCCATCATCTTCGTAAACTGAGGAGGATGAATGTCACCTCAGGACTCTGTGATGATTGCATTAACTGCACAAATTGTTTGTAGAGCATGTGTGCTTGAACAATATGAAATCTTGGTGCCTTGAAAAAAGAAACAGGATAACAGCAATGTTCAGGGAACAAGGGAGATGGCCTTGGACTCTGACTGCCGGTGAGCCAGGCGGAACAGAGCCATATTTCTCTTCTTTCAAAAGCAAATAGGAGAAATATCACTGAATTCTTTTTCTCAGCAAGGAACATCCCAGAGAAAGAGAATGCGCCCTGAGGGTAAGTCTATAGACGGTCCCCTTGAGGCGGTCACCTTTTACGGTTGAAGCTGAAGGGATGAAATAAGCCCCGGTCTTCTGTAGCACTCCCAGGCTTATTAGGATGAGGAAATTCCCACCTAATAATTTTTGGTCAGACAGGTTGTCTGCTCTCAAACCCTGTCTCCTGATAAGATGTTATCAATGACAATGTGTGCCCGAAACTTCATTAGCAATTTTAATTTCGCCCCGTCCTGTGGTCCTGTGATCTTGCCCTGCCTCCACTTGCTTTGTGATATTTTATTACCTTGTGAAGTATGTGATCTCTGTGACCCACACCCTATTCGTGCACTCCCTCCCCTTTGAAAATTGCTAATAAAAACTTGCTGGTTTTATGGCTCAGGGAGCATCATGGAACCTGTCGACATGTGATGTCTTCCCCAGACACTCAGCTTTGAAATTTCTCTCTCTTGTACTCTTTCCCTTTATTTCTCAAACCAGCCAAGACACTTAGAGAAATAGAAAAAAACTCACATTAAATATCGGGGGTGGGGTTTTCCCCAACACCAATGTTAGTACATTGCTATTAACTAAACTTTAGGCTTTAGAGTTCACTACTCTTTCCATTATGTCCTCTTTATATTCCAGCATCCAATCCAGGATATCACATTGAATTTATTAGGTTGGTGCAAAAATAATTGCAGTTTTTGCCAAATAGTTGTCCTGTCTCCCCAGTCTTTTCTGGTCTGTGACAGTCTATTAGACTTCCCTTATTTTTCATAACCTTGAAGTCTTGAAGAATACTAACCTGGCATCCTGCAGAAAGTCTCTCAGTCTAGAACTGTATGATGTTTCTCTCACAATTAGACTAAAGTGAGGGGTTCAAGGGAAGAATATCATAGAGGTGAAGTGCCCTTCTCATCACATCACATTAGAGGATACATGATATCCCCCTGACATCACTGGTGATATTAACTTTCATCACTTGATTAATGCAGTATTAGCCAGGCTTCTCCACTGTAAAGTTACTATATTTCTCTTTCTCTGATTTGTGCTTTGGAAGTAAGTCACTAAGTCTAGCCCACATTGGGGGAAACGGATTAAGCTCCACTTCCTGGTAGTGGGGGAGGAGTACCTGCATATATTACAACCAACTTGTTTTAAAACCAATGAAAGTAGAGGGGGAGTTTCCAAGATGGCCAAATAGGAACAGCTCCAGTCTACAGCTCCCAGCGTGAGCGACGCAGAAGATGGGTGATTTCTGCATTTCCACCTGAAGTACCGGGTTCAACTCACTGGGGCTTGTTGGATAGTGGGTGCAGGACAGTGGGGGCAGCCCAACAAGTGAGAGTCGAAGCAGGGCGAGGCATTGCCTCACCTGGGAAGCCCACAGTGTCAGGGAATTCCCTTTCCTAGCCAAGGAAAGCTGTCACAGATGGCACCTGGAAAATCGGGTCACTCCCACCCTAATACTGTGCTTTTCCAACAGTCTTAGCAAATGGCACACCAGGAGATTATATCCCACGCCTGGCTCAGAGGGTCCCACACCCATGGAGCCTCGCTCATTGCTAGCACAACAGTCTGAGATCAAACTGCAAGGCAGCAGCAAGGTTGGGGGAGGGGCACCCACCATTGCTGAGGATTGAGTAGGTAAACAAAGCCGCCAGGAAGCTCCAACTGGGTGGAGCCCAACCCAGCTCAAGGAGGCCTGCCTGCCTCTGTAGACTCCACCTCTGGGGTCAGGGCATGGCTGAACAAAATGCAGCAGAAATTTCTGCAGACTTAAATGTCCCTGTTGGACAGCTTTGAAGAGAGTAGTGGTTCTCTTAGCATGCAGTTTGAAATCTGAGAACAGACAGACTGCCTCCTCAAGTGGGTCCCTGACCCCCAAGTAGCCTAACTGGTAGGTGCCTCCCAGTAGAGGCCGACTGACACCTAACACAGATAGGTACCTCTCTGAGACGAAGTCTCCAGAGGAACGATTAGGGAGCAACATTTGCTGTTCTGCAATATTCACTGTTCTGCAGCCTCCGCTGGTGATACCCAGGCAAACAGTGTCTGGAGTGGACCTCCAGCAAACTCCAATAAACCTGCAGCTGAGGGTGCTGACTGTTAGAAGGAAAACTAACAAACAGAAAGGACATCCACACCAAAACCCCATCTGTACATCCCTATCATCGAAGAACAAAGGTAGATAAAACCACAAAGATGGGGAGAGAGGAGAAAAGCTGAAAATTCTAAAAATCAGAGTGCCTCTTCTCCTCCAAAGGAACGCAGCTCCTCACCAGCAACAGAATAAAGCTGGATGGAGAATGACTTTGACAAGTTGAGAGAAAAAGGTTTCAGACAATCAAACTTCCCTGAGCTAAAGGAGGATGTTCGAACCCATTGCAAAGAAGCTAAAAACCTTGAAAAAAGATTAGATGAATGGCTAACTAGAATAAACAGCATAGAGAACTCCATAAATGACCTGATGGAGCTGAAAACCATGGCACAAGAACTACGTGATGCATGCACAAGCTTCAGTAGCCAATTTGATCAACTGGAAGAAAGGGTATCAGTGATTGAAGATCAAATGAATGAAATGAAGCGAGAAGAGAAGTTTAGAGAAAAAACAGTAAAAAGAAATGAACAAAGCCTCCAAGAAATATGGGACTATGTGAAAAGACCAAATCTACGTCTGATTGGTGTACCTGAAAGTGACGGGGAGAATGGAACCAAGTTGGAAAACACTCTTTAGGATATTATCCAGGAGAACTTCCCCAACCTAGCAAGGCAAGCCAACATTCAAATTCAGGAAATACAGAGAATGCCACAAAGATACTCCTTGAAAAGAGCAACCCCAAGACACATAATTGTCAGATTCACCAAGGTTGAAATGAAGGAAAAAATGTTAAGGGCAGCCAGAGAGAAAGGCCGGGTTACCCACAAAGGGAAGCCCATCAGACTACAGCAGATCTCATGGCAGAAACCCTAAAAGCAAGAAGAGAGTGGGGGTCAATATTCTATATTCTTAAAGAAAAGAATTTTCAACCAGGAATTTCATATCCAGCCAAACTAAGCTTTATAAGTGAAGGAGAAATAAAATCCTTTACAGACAAGCAAATGCTTAGAGATTTTGTCACCACTAGGCCTGCCTTACAAGAGCTCCTGAAGGAAGCACTAAACATAAAAAGGAAGAATCAGTACCAGCCACTGCAAAAACATGCCAAATTGTAAAGACCACTGATGCTAGGAAGAAACTGCATCAACTAACGAGCAAAATAACCAGGTAACATCATAATGACAGGATCAAATTCACACATAACAATATTAACCTTAAATGTAAATGGGCTAATGCTCCAATTAAAAGACACAAACTGGCAAATTGGATAAAGAGTCAAGACCCATCAGTGTGCTGTATTCAGGAGACCCATCTCACATGCAGACACACACATAGGCTCAAAATAAAGGGATGGAGGAAGATCTACAAAGCAAATGGAAAGCAAAAAAGCAGGTGTTGCAATTCTAGTCTCTGATAAAATAGACTTTAAACCAACAAAGATCAAAAGAGACAAAGAAGGCCGTTACATAATGGTAAAGGAATCAATTCAACAAGAAGAGCTAACTATCCTAAATATATATGCACCCAATACAGGAGCACCCAGATTCATAAAGCAAGTTCTTAGAGACCTACAAAGAGACTTAGAATCCCACACAATAATAATAGGAGACTTTAACACCCCATTGTCAACATTAGACAGATCCACGAGACAGAAAATTAACAAGGATATCCAGGAATTGAACTCACCTTTGCCCCAAGCGGACCTAATAGACATCTAAAGAACTCTCCACCCCAAATCAACAGAATATACCTAGGAATAAATATACCTAGGAATCCAACTTACAAGGGATGTGAAGGACCTCTTCAAGGAGAACTACAAACCACTGCTCAACGAAATAAAAGAGGACACAAACAAATGGAACAACATTCCATGCTCATGGATAGGAAGAATCAATATCATGAAAATGGCCATACTGCCCAAGGTAATTTATAGATTCAATGCCATCCCCATCAAGCTACCAATGAATTTCTTCACAGAATTGGAAAAAACTACTTTAAAGTTCATATGGAAACAAAAAAGAGTCCGCATTGTCAAGACAATCCTAAGCCAAAAGAACAAAGCTAGAGGCATCACGCTACCTGACTTCAAACTATACTACAAGGCTACAGTAACCAAAACAGCATGGTACTGGTACCAAAACAGCATGTTACTGGTATCAAAACAGAGATATAGACCAATGGAACAGAGCAGAGCCCTCAGAAATAATACCACATATCTACAACCATCTGATCTTTGACAAACCTGACAAAAACAAGAAATGGGGAAAGGAATCCCTATTTAATAAATGGTGCTGGGAAAACTGGCTAGCCATACATAGAAAGCTGAAAGTGGATCCCTTCCTTACTCCTTATACAAAAATTAATTCAAGTTGTATTAAAGACTTAAATGTTAGACCTAAAACCTTAAAAACCCTAGAAGAAAACCTAGGCAATACCATTCAGGACATAGGCATGGTCAAGGACTTCATGTCTAAAACACCAAAAGCAATGGCAATAAAAGCCAAAATTGACCAATGGGATCTAATTAAACTAAAGAGCTTCTGCACAGCAAAAGAAACTACCATCAGAGTGAGCAGGCAGCCTACAGAATGGAAGAAAAATTTTACAATCTACCCATCTAACAAAGGGCTAATATCCAGAATCTACAAAGAACTTAAACAAATTTACAAGAAAAAATCAAACAACCCCATCAAAATTGGGCAAAAGATGTAAACAGACAGTTCTCAAAAGAAGACATTTATGCAGCCAACAAACATAAGAAAAAATGCTCATCATCACTGGCCATTAGAGAAGCACAAATCAAAACCACAATGAGATACCATCTCACACCAGTTAGAATGACGATCATTAAAAAGTCAGGAAACAACAGATGCTGAGAGAATGTGGAGAAATAGGAACACTTTTACACTGTTGGTGGGACTGTAAACTAGTTCAATCATTGTGGAAGACAGTGTGGCGATTCCTCAAGGATCTAGAACTAGAAATACCATTTGACCCAGCCATCCCATTACTGGCTATATACCCAAAGGATTATAAATCATGCTACTCTAAAGACACATGCACACGTATGTTTATTGCAGCACTATTCACAATAGCAAAGAGTTGGAACCAACCCAAATGCCCATGAATGATAGACTGGATTAAGATAATATTTACACCATGGAATACTATGCAGCCATAAAGAAGGATGAGTTCATGTCCTTTGAAGGGACATGGATGAAGCTGGAAAAAATCATTCTCAGCAAACTATCACAAGGACAGAAAACCAAACACTGCATGTTCTCACTCATAGGTGGGAATTGAACAGTGAGAATACTTGGACACAGGAAGGGGAACATCACACACTGGGGCCTTTCGTGGGGTAGGGGGAGAGGGGAGGGATAGCATTAGGAGATATACCTAATGTAAATGACGAGTTAATGGGTGCAGCACACCAACATGGCACATGTATACATATGTAACAAACCTGCACGTTGTGCACATGTACCCTAGAACTTAAAGTATAATAATAACTAAAAAAAAAAAAAAAATGTGGAGCAACTGGCACTCCCATAAACTGCTGTTAGGAATGAAAAATAGTACAACTACTTTGGGAAGCACTTTGGCAGTTTCTTATAAAACTACCTTTAACATATAACCAAGGCATTCCACTCCTAGGTGTTTATCAAGAGAAATGAAAACGTATTTTCACATAAAAACTTGTACTCACACGTTCATAGGAGCTTTATTCCTATCTTAAAACTGGGAACTACCCAAACATCTATTGATTGATGAATACATAAACAAATTGTGGTATATTCATATGATGAAATAACACTATATTCATATGATATATGAATATAAAGGAACAAACATGTACTAACCTGAATGAATTTCAGTGCATTGTGCTAAATGAAAGCAGCCAGATACAAAAAGCCACATGCTGAATAATTCTATTTATATGAAATTGTAGAAAAAACAAAGCTATAGCAACAGAAATCAGATCAGTGGTTGCCTGCGGCCAGGGGCAGGAAAGGGACCCAACTTTCTGAGGTCATGAAAATGGTCTATATATGATTATGATAATGATAACTTCATGGTCAAAATCCATCTTATCAATTATACACTTGCAATTGGTGAATTTTATTGCATATAAATTATACCTCAACAAACCTGAATAAAATAAAAATTCTTTTTAGGTTAAAAAACAAACAATGAAAGTAGTAAGCTTGATCACCTAGAGAAAAGTAACCGGCTTAAATACCTGTGACTTGTGACTACATTTTGATGAACCTCAGTGAAGTCAGGTATAAAATAGTACTGAAAATTTACCTTTGTCTCAGATTTATTATCAGAATCAAATACTATGCTTCTTAATGCATAAATGTTGAGGAAAAGTTATGGACTGACCCTATTCCCATAATTATGCACATTACATTAACAAAGTATCAACAATTATTAGAAATTTTCATCTTTGAATCTCTAATAAGAATGCCTGCTCTAAACTGATAGTCGTAAAACGTTAATTCTTATACTAGAGATGACACGGTTTCACTGAAGTAAGTTTCCAGGAAAACAGAGCAAAACATTGATACATCCAAATAATGAGTCTATTTCGTCTCATAGAAGGCCTGACACTAGACAGAATCATAGAAAAATGTGGGTCCATAGGGATTTTTATATCATACCTAGCTCATTTGAGATCTACATTGCAAACCTATAACATAGGGGCAGGCACTTGGGTGGGAGCATATCCAGACTTAAGGAACACAGTTCCCTTGGCTCCAGCATTTGAAGAAGCATAGTTGATGTTGAGGCAACCATTGCTGCACAGAAGATGTTTAGGGCAGTGAAAATATTGGGTGTGATACTATAATGGTGGATACATGTCATGCATTTGTCTAAACCCATAAAACGTATAACCCAAGAGTGAACCCCAATGTAAACTGTGAGCTTTGGGTGATAATGATGCATTCATATAGCTTCATCAGCTGTAACAAATGTACCACTCCAGTCGCGAGTGTTGACAGTGGGAGAGTCTGCATGTGGGGGCAAGGAGTCATTGGAAAACCTCTGTGCCTTCCACTCAATTTTGCTGTGAACCTAAAACTGCTTTAAAACATAAACCCTATAAAATAAGTAAATAAATCTGTAGGCACAAAATACTTTATGAGAGATAAAGAGATTTATTTTAAAATTTTACTTAGATGACTGTAGTGTTTAATAAAACTGTTCTTTTTCAAATTAAACAAATACTTATAATTCTTCAGGCTCTGCCCACAGATGACATACATATTAAGATTTTATCTGCTGAAGCGAGTGAGTAAATTGCATTTAAATACCAACATTATAGGTCTATTTGTTTCTCCTAAATATTCCTCCGCCCTCTTGACTCTTCCTCCAAGCCAAGGTCACTCATTCTTACTGTAGTGCAGAGCTATACTTTTGTTTTAGATATTACTGTTAGTCATCACATTAGTCATTTTCAACTTTCTTGAAGCAATATTGAAGCCTTCTTTCCCAGCTCCATTACCTGCCATGGCTAGAACTGAAATCACCCCTTCTGCACTTCTGGGTCTGCTAAACTCTGAACCCAATGACTTACTGGTTGTATATGTGAAATGAGGTGTGCCCAGAGGAGAGAAAATAGCAAACAGAAGCAAGCGACACAGTACACTACTGCATCTCTGCTGAGCATAATCCCTCATCAGGAAGAAATTTTCTTCCTCTGCACAATTTTCTCAGTGGTTAAGATACTCTTTTGCAAAATTAAGTAAGAGCTATAAAAAAATCTGAAAGGTTCATAGAGCAGCAAACAATGGGTATTGTGGCTCATAGCAGCCTCCCAACCCCCTTCTTAAGAAAAAAACTTCATCCCTATATCTCTCCTTCTTCCTATGCTCCCAAAACAATATGATTGTTTCAGAGGATATAATTTTGCATTTCAATTTCTTCCCAACACACAGTGGAAAAAATTGCCAAACTGGAGCCTGAAACCAGAGAGTCATGCAGAGCTTTGTGTGTGCTTTGGAGGGACAGGGGAAGCGATGAACAGAAAGGAAGCAGAAACCCATTGTGCTGCTCTGGTCTGCAGCCAAACCACCCTGCTTGCTCCTGCTTCTGGTACCTCAGGGAGTTTGTTTTTCAAGCTTTTTATGGTAAAAGAAACATGTATTGGAAAATGGAGAAAAGATCTGTTCTTCAAAATGATATTATTTACCCCTAGTCCAGAAATCTATGGCATACAAAAATGAAGGCATGAGATTGAATTTTTTTAATCTTATATAAAAGAGATTTTCAAATGTAATTGCTGTATGCTCTAAAGATCAAACCCCAGTTCTTTGATGTAAAAATCTATAGTTTTTAATTTTTTCCAACAATCAAAGAAGGGTCTCTTATCCCCACTTTGCACATTTGGAAGTAAAAGAAATGATTATTTCTGCTGGCATCTCAGGAAGAAGGCACATGGGATTGCATGCTTCATCAGACCCTGACAGGACACAAGAGTGCCGTGTTGGAACAGAGAGGACTGGCAGTGGGCAGATGCATTACAAAAGGTCATCTCTCAATCTGCTGATTCCCCAGAAAGCTGGGGACCTTCGCTTTAGGAAAATTTTTCAGCCGTAGAAAGCTAAAAGGTTTAAAAAGTTAGTTTGTCTTTATGTATGTCAGACTATTTTCTTTTCAAGAAAAAGTATAGAGAAAAAAAATAATGGATTAGCTATTAACTCTTTCCAAATAACTGTTATCAGAACATAATAAGATTATAAAAGTTATCATTTGGTTATAGTCTTTTCAACAGTGACCTCTCTTGAAAGATGACAGATATGTACACAGATGAATATTAAAAACTTATATGATAATTTATAGCATAATATATCATGGTATATATATGTTATACATACTTTTATATCTAACATAATATCTAATATAATATTCATCATATATAGTATTATATCTCAAGCATCAAGCAATAGCTTGACAACTTCTAGTTTTCTCAAACTTAGGAAAGTGCAGACTATTTATAGTGAGAACAAAAAAATACCATTAGGAATCTAGTTTATAATTCTATGACCAAGTTATTATATTAAGAGTAAGTTATAGAAACTTTGAGTTTAAGTAAACAAAAACAACATCAAAGGATTCTTATTGACAAAACAATGTAAATCTATTAGTTTACTGTCAAACAAGTGTATGTTACTCTAACAGATGCTCCATTACCAGGTGGGTGAATCCTTTCTGTATCCAAATAAAACTTTTAAATTATATCAATAAGGATGCTAGATGTCAAAACTCCAAATGTTCAGTGTGTGCCTTTAATCTTTCATACTAAAGCACCATAAGCCTCTTGAGACTGTTTAGACAAATAATGATATATGGCACTTTGAGTAGTTTCCATTCATGATACTTCCAGAGGTGTGGAAATACACCAAACCTCATGGAAGTGACAGAGAATTCGTTATTAACTTTTAACCAAAACACATTCATCCATTCACCATTTATCACATGCCTAACACATGGCAGACACGTTCTCAGGCGTAAAATGTCAGCGCTAGGTCTAAACTCTATCTTTGAATGTTTTGCTTGAACATAATTACTCTTCTTATTGAGTTCCATTGAGCATTTGAAGCTCTGTAGATGTAAGAAAACACAAAGTATTTTCTGCTTAATTTTCATTACTTGTATCAATAAATTTTCATAACCATAAAGTGTTTATTTACAAAGAATGTTTCAAGTATTGGGATCCCCCTCAAACCTACAACCTTCCTTTCTTTTAATAATTTGAGAGGGCAAATCTCTATCAGCCCTATCTTTGCTTTTCTAAAATAAGTGTGATATTTTTGACTCCTCCTCACTTTAAGATATAACCAGTTGAAGTTATCAGAAGTCTCATTTTTACCTCGAGAAATTCTACAAATAGATATAAATCCAGCAACCACAGAAATCCCAGCTTTCCATTCCAGAACAACCAAAGACACAACAGCACAAGAGATGCAGATAAGAGAATTTTCTACCATGTTTCTGCAAGCAGTTCAGAATATGAGATCAGGCTGCCTACTTTTGGAAATCAGAGCCAAGGGGCAAGAGCCAGCCCACATCTTCTAAGGTACTTTAAAAAGAGAATTTGTCCAGTCTCTGCCTCTTCCAGAACTATCTTGAAACCAAAGAAGTCATGAGAAAATATAAAAGCTCGATACATTCACCTGTTCCAGTAGACTTTGTTATGAATGACTGCGTTTTTACTCTTAAATGTCTGTCTTGAATATTAGGTCTTCAAATTCCAAATTTCAAACTACCTTTAAAAGGTCACAAAGAATTATTGAAATTGTGACATTTTACTTTAAATTATTTTCTACTGATCAGCTTAGCCTCTTTTTAGAGGTACTAGAATTGTAGTCATCAGCCTCAACTGTCAAGATTCACTTCTACAATAGCACTTACCCTTTGTGGACTTTGCTTGCTATGCAGCTGGAAACCATCATTCTCAGCAAACTATCGCAAGAACAGAAAACCAAATACCGCATGTTCTCACTCATAGGTGGGAATTGAACAATGAGATCACTTGGACACAGGAAGGGGAACATCACACACAGGGTCCTATTGTGGGGAGTGGGGAGGGGGGAAGGATAGCATTAGGAGATATACCTAATGTAAATGATGAGTTAATGGGTACAGCACACCAACATGGCACATGTATACATATGTAACAAACCTGCACGTTGTGCACATGTACCCTAGAACTTAAAGTATAATAATAATAATAAAAAAGAATTTGTCTCTATCACTTATTTTCTTCCCCATTCATTTTTTTCTCCATTTTTCTCACATAGGAAGATGTGGGGAGCCACATCTACTCCCATGTCTTCACTCTCATAATTAGCATAAGCAAAATATGTATCTGTAACGACTTGGTGTCTAAAAGTATGGAGAGACTGAATTTTAGGCTTACAGAAACACTTGAAGGTATCTATACAGGAAAGTTAGAGGTTTAACTTGGAGGTGTGATGGTATAATGTTCCCAAATAAAATATAGGTTTGATCCCTGGACCAAATTGGTAAACAATAAAATAAGTGAACATGAAATAAATATGCTAACGGTCTCGGTTTGCTAATGTTTGAAGACTTCACTGCCTCTTAAAGGCATATGTGTTTGAAGCAACATTTAGTTTGGCAAATTTCACTCTCCATTTTTTGGGCATTGTAGGGTGGGGGTTGGTCCTAAACCTTTTTTGGCATGCTTGAAAGAGAAGGATTTAAGTCGAGTTCATTATCTCTTTAGTGCAGAAGTCTGGGAAACGAAGAGGCTAGACCAGGGAGACTCAATCCAGCTAGCATTCCTTTTTGTTTTTCAAGCTGCCCTGACAATAATGCGGCAGGGTGAAAAGATCAGGAACACTTTATACACATTGTGCTAATTACTGCAAGTACTTAAAGTTGTAATTAGCTTATTATACTGCAGAGATCCTAACATGGCATGTCTTTCAAAAGAATTTCTCTCCAGATCATTAGTGGGAAAGCTAACAACATCTGCTTCAAATAAAATCAACCAATTAGCACAGGCAACTCCACATAGTTTGCAATCAGAGAATTATATTGTGCCAAGTGCTAATTTCAATGTGAATGCTATCTCCTTCTCATATCCCACGCTTCTCTGCCAGCACAGCTGGTGTTTAACACCACTGACTTCAGCGAAGTCTCCAAAAACTTATGTTAATTTGAAATAACCTAATCAGAAGTGTGCAATACAGACTGAGGTTGATCTCAGCTTAATTAAAACTGACCTTGTCATTTCACTGCCTGTAAAACACCATTATCTCACCATTTATCACTCAACTACCACAAATATTCCATTTGCGTGAAAATCCAGGAAGACCAGTTCCAAACCACCAGAGCTATTTTCAGAAGTACTGTGAATGAAGGAGTTTAATGGAAGGAGAGGTCTGCCTATAAGTATGGGGCAACAATAAAGGTAATTCAGTAGACTCAAAATAACTTGACAGCCCTACCCATGAAGGCTGCTTCTGCCCACTTCCGTTGGCTTCAATGGCACATTCACTCCAGAGACTGGCAGGCATTAGCAGATGTGAAGGCTTTCATTTTAAAATTAATATCTAACCCAGTACCTTTCAGTGAGCTGAATCACTCAATCAATAAGCATGACATGGCAGGTGTGATGTGTACAAGGCACTAAATTCTTCTGCCAAAGGTACTAGAAAACATCTGCTCACATGCGTGTGTGTGCATGTCAATGGATGAACTGCTGAGAAAAATGATTGCAAGTGGAATATTTATGCTTGTATTCACCAAGATAGAATTAAAAACAAGGTAAGATCATATTTTATGATGTATACATGCCATCAAATACACCTTGCTTAACCTGCATTAAGTCCATAACTCTGTGTTTTTATATGTACATAGTCAACTGTCAAGTAGCAACATCCTGGTTTTCTGCACATTAACACGATTTTTTAAATGTCTTCAGGTTTCCATTATAGGCTTTGTTTGGTTATTTGCATGCCATCTTAGTCCAGAAAGTATTCAAGGCAATGCTAAAAGCATTGAAAAACTTATCTATGAAATAATTCCAATGATTTACATTAGGAAGATTTCTTATTTGTCCCCAGATCACATGCTTAGCCACAACTCAACATATTTGCTGATGCTTTTCCTCCAGTCAAGCAAGCCTCCCTTTTCCTCTCATTCCACTCCCCTAGTCAAATTCAATCCTAGATTACTATATCCCACATTCACTTTACCCCTATAACACTTCTTTGCTAAGCCAATCCTTTTGACACAGTAAGATATTGCCTATCTTGAATTGTTTAATGTGTTCCAGTTTTATGTTGACCATGCCACAGGAGGGATAGTTTCATCCATTTATAAAGAAACCCTCTGGTCTTGTGGAACAAACAAGAGACATGGTGTCAAAGTAGTTGAATTCTCATATTTGCTCTGCTGACTCTATGACCTTGGACAAATGTGACCTTGAACCATACGCCAAACTGACCAAGCCCAGGTATCCCACACAGTAAACAAGATACACATCCCAGAAAGTTATTTTAAAGAACAAAAGAGAATTATAATAGATGTGACAATCTAAGAGTTCAACATATGTCTACTGAATGAGGTACATGGGACATAACCAAACATTTAATGAAATATGAGTTGTAAAAATGTAATACTGCCAGGAATGAAATTTACAAAGTAAGGAAATAGGAAGTGGCCATTTTATAATGTTTATGGAACTAGCCTATGTGCAAAAAAGAGGGGTTATTTACATTCAAAACCCTATTCTCAAAAGTAGAAAAGTGATATTCAGGTCCAAGAGAACAAAGCCTATTTTTATTTGAGCAATGTAGGTAAGTGAAGGTGTCTTCATCCCATGCAAGAGATTAGGGCCTTGTGAGGAGAAGTTGGTGTAATGGATAGAAATGAATGCTTTATAATGCTAAATGCTAACTTTCCTGAAGGAAGACCAGGATGAAGAGCTCCTGATTCCTTCCAAAGGAAAGTTGAAATTGCTTATGGCATGACAGTTGTTTAGACAATGTTATACCACTCACATAATCTCTCTTAGGATATTATAATTTGATGGTTAGATAATTCAATTCTAGATTTATTAATATGTATGATTTCATTCACTCATTCATCAAAAATGTCCTGTTTCCTATCTCTGTAATCTTGGGCAGATTATTTCACTTCCTAAAGTTTTGGTCTGTTCCTCTGAAAAATGGTAATAACAAGATTTAGTATTTTGGTTGGTAGATATGAGAAGATAATCCATATCCATTGTTTGGTGTTTTGCCTGGCAGTTAGTAAATGCCCTGTAACTAATAGCTACTCTTGATATTCTTGCTACTTTTACTCCTGCTGCTACAAGAAGGAGTAATTTACACTTCGTAGGATGATCCTGAACATTGTTCCCTTTTCAGACATCAGATGTCACTTCCTCTGTGAATCCTACCTCTAGGCTGAATTAATCATCCTCTCTTTAGTTTCACAGAACTTTGTCTATATTATTATTGTAGCATTTACCATTGTGTATAGTAATAATTTCTTTATATAATTGTTTTCCCGACAAATTTTTGAGCTACTAAGAAGCAGGAATTTTTGTCTTATTAATCCTTTTGTCTCTAATGTCGATCAAGTGTTGCACATAGTAGGAATCTAATAAATATTTGTTGACTAGGCAAATGAATAAATTTATTGATGTGTATATAAATACATAAACATTTAAGCATTATTCTGAAATACCACAGTCCTCTGAAGTTCAGAATACCAACCTTAGAAACTCATGAACCTTAAACATAATAAAAGGTGTTGCTTTTAAACTTTACACATATCTGAAGCTTTTTTCCTGGGCTATTAGGCTTCCCGTAGAGTCCTCTGTGGACCGAATGAATTCAGTCAGAAGGATCCTGTTGAAGTTTTCCATGTTTACTACCACCAGGGTAATTATAATAAGTCAGGAATTTTGCTACTTGATAACTTCCCCCAAAAAGCCCAAGTTTGGTGAGTGTAACTACTGTAGGGCTGGACAACAGGTGGACAAAATGGAGAGAGAATATGTAGACAGGATACTTTCATCTCTATTCTCACTGACAATCAATCCTGTATTATTTTTACTATTATTATTATCACTACTATTATTATACAGGTTACCTTGGAAATCCATGTGCTACAGACTCCTAATTAGAAATAAGAATGTGAGACTAACCCCTTAAATGTAGTAGAAAGCTTTCCAATGAAAATCTTTATCATTTCTCAGAGAATCATTCAGACAGCAAGTATGAAGAAACATTTATCCTGAATTGATATAAAGTAAAAGAGCTTAAGATTCCAAAAAAATTTTAATTGGTGTTCCTATGACCCTGAGGTATTTGAATCAACAGATAAATTGTGTTCTGTATTTTAATACTAAATACATTTTATCTAATGCTGTTAACATTGTTAAAGTGTGTATAATTTAACTGTATAGTAACCATTCTGGCTTTCCCAGGACTATCTCAATTTTATATTTCCAATAATTATATAAGTAGGCATGTATTTTTCAAACCATATATCCCAATTTAGGATGCAAAGATTTTGGTCTTTATATTTAATTGTGAATCTTCAGTTAGTTAAAATGTGCAATGAACTTGAAGCTCCATTCTCTGTCATTGAGATTGTACTTCTAAACTTAAGTATCTGATTTGTGCTTTAAAATAAATATTTCTGTATCACCTGTGTATCACTTAATATGTGGATTTGTCAAACAAAATGAGGGAATTCCCAAGAATGGATTTGGTCCAACTTTGCTTCAGCACAAGTTGGCAATGGCAGAAATTCCCCTATTGTTCTTTTCTCAGTTTTATTAGCTCATTTTTCTTCTACTTCTCTCACTGCATGGTAAACCTTCTTTTGCCTATGTTATAACAACTTCCATTCCAAAAAGCTCAGACAATGGATGATGTTTACTTGCTGTTTGCAAACAACAGAATCCACAGTGTTGCCAGCAGATGCCCTTGATTCACTGTGAATGAGGAAGGGAATTACAGGAAATCACTGTGCATTGTATGTCCAGCTGAGATGGATACTGGCAGAGCAGGCTCCAGGCAAAATTTCGGAGCACAAAACTGTATCTTCTGGGCCTTTCCCACTCTAGGCCATCTCTTTGAGGCTAACCATCTCCTTTACACATCTGTTCAAGACATGTAAGCTTCTCAACTCTTTCAAATCGTGTTTCATTTTCTCAAGACCTGCTAGTTCATCTGATAAAATTAAGTAAGACAGATGGCTAAGGCCATACTTCCCGGCTGGTATATTTCAACAGAGAACCTCTGGAGATTGAATATCCTAACCTAAAGCAATAGGTTTCCAAAACAAAAAAAAATGCCTTGTACCACTCAGGTCAGTGAAGAACTATTTATCAAGAACTGTGAAGAGTCTGAACTCTTACCCTGCTTACAAGCTGACAAACTAGCCTGCCATAGTTTCACAGATGCTGGCAGAGAACAGGAGACTCCTGGATCAGAGACAAATGACTGTTACTCTCAGGACAGTCAGCAGCATGAGTACCATGTTTGTGTCAATTTTCACTTACCCCACGTGTCCCTTAGGGTGACCAAGTGGGGCCCCAGTGGATACTGCACCTTCAGTGGGTGTGCATCACAGCTAAGAAACCACGAGCTTAGGGAATCTGAATCTTCTATAGTAGGCAGTTAGCATGCCTGCCCTTTGCCCTATTGGGTGAAGTTATTATACTGGACAGTAAGCATATATGCCTTCCTCTCAAGAGGCTTTGAATCTCTATCTTCCAAGACCATTTGGCATATACATACCTTAGAAAATAATCCAGAACAAAGGCCAATCAGTGCCTCTGCTCACAAGATGTACAAAAATGCAAGAGACTCACCGGAAAATTTTCTCCCAATGTTATTCAGGAAAATATTTTCACCAGAGACCCCAAATGTCTTATAGACTGCTGGTTCTCATCTGGAGAACTAATAAACATGCATATTCCTGAGCCCCACCTCAGAGATTTGATTTAGTAGGTCTGGAGTGAAGCCCGACAATATGTATTTCTTAAAGGTCCCAAGTGAAGTTGATTCTGGTATTCCTGCATCTCCCTTTCTGCACTGTCATAGATGACAACTTATTTAACTGATGTGTAGGAATTGGAATTATAATTGTAAGGAAAGATGGTGATGAAGCCCACATGAAGAAAACAAAGAAAGAAAAATGGAAGGAAGAAAAGAAGAGAGAAGTTGGTTTGCTCTTATTCAGGGTGAACAATATAAGGATTTGGATCTCAGGCTGTGTACATGGCAAGGAATTTCTACCTTTGACTTTCCACTGGGAGGTGATGAGATTATTTGCTTCCTAGGCCTAAGACTCAGAACTAGGGAGTTGTGATTCTACACACTAGCCCAATTTAAAGGGTGAAATGTATCCTTAACAAAATGTCTCTGTACTCATTTATTTCCTTCTCTTATTAAACTCCAGTTCACCCTGCCCTTGGGACACAGAAAGCTTCATGAATGGGTAGTAATAGATTTCTCCTCCCAAGTAACATTTATCTGTTGACATAGTATGTTCAACACATGCATGTTTACATACTGAGATTTGTCATATTGACAATACCGAGAGTTTTAGGTGAGAAATTTTTCTCTGTGATTTTTATGCTATCCTGAGAAATTAGGCCAAATTATAGCTTTAGTTTTTAAAATACAGTTCTCATTAACCTCAGAGAGAGTTGCACATGTGTCTCTAGAGATATCAATATGTATCTAATTATTATTTTTTAAGCATGACATGGTATATGTTATAAATTTGTTGCCCTGTATGTTAGTCTGTTTTCATGCTGCTATGAAGAAATACCCAAGACTGGTAATTTATAAAGGAGAGAGGTTTAATTGACTCATAGTTCCACAGGGCTAGGTGGGTCTCAGGAAACTTACAATCGTGTTGGAAAGGGAAGCTAACACGTCCTTCTTCACATGATGGCAGCAAGGAGAAGTGCAGAGCAAAGGTGGGGAAAGTCCCTTAAAAAACCATCAGATCTCATGAGAACTCACTCACTATCACAAGAACAGCATGGAGGTAACTGCCCCCATGATTCGATTACCTCCTACCAGGTCCCTCCCACAACACATGGGGATTATGAGAACTACAATTCAAGATGAGATTTGAGTGGGGACACAGCCAAACCATATCATTCCACCCCTAGCGCCTCCCAAATCTCATGTCCTCACATTTCAAAACACAATCATGCTTTCCCAACAGTCCCCCAAAGTCTTAACTCATTCCACCATTAACTCAAAAGTCCAAGTCCAAAGTCCCATGTGAGACAAAGCAAGTCCCTTCTGCCTATGAGCCTGTAAAATCAAAAGCAAGTTAGTTACTTCCTAGACATGATGGAGGTACAGGCATTGGGAAAATACGCCCTTTCCAAATGGGAGAAATTGGCCAAAACAAAGGGGCCACAGGCCCCATGCAAGTCTGAAATCCAATAGGGCAGTCATTAAACCTTAAAGTTCCAAAATGGTCTCCTTTGACTCCGTGTCTCACATTCAGGTTATGCTGATGCAAGAGGTGGGCTCCCACAACCTTGGGCAGCTCTGCCCCTGTGGCTTTGCAGGGTGCAGCCCCCCTCCCAGCTGCCTTCACAGGCTGGCATTGAATGCCTGTGGCTTTTCCACGTGCATGATGCAAGCTGTCAGTGGATCTACCATTCTGGGGTCTGGAGGATGGTGGCCCTCTTCTCACAGCACCACTAGGCAGTGGGGACTCTGTGTGAGGGCTCTAATCCCACATTTCCCTCCTGCACTGCCCTAGCAGAGGTTTTCCATGAAGGCTTTGCCCCTGCAGCAAACTTCTGCCTAGACATCCAGGAGTTTCCATACAGCCTCTGAAATCTAGGCAGAGGTTCCCAAACCTCAATTCTTGACTTCTGTGCACGCACAGGCTCAACACCATGAGGAAGCTACCAAGGCTTGGGGCTTGCATCCTCTGAAGCCACGGCCCAAGCTATATCTTAGCCCCTTTTAGCCACAGCTGGAATGGCTGGGACGCAGAGCACCAAGTCCCTAGGATACACACAACAGGGGGTATGAGGGCCTGGGCCTGGCCCACAAAACCACTTTTTTCTCCTAGGCCTCTAGGCTTGTGATGGTAGGGGCTGCCTTGAAGGTCCCTGACATGCCCTGGAGACATTTTTCCCCACTGTCTTGGTGATTAACATTCAGCTCCTCATTACTTATGCAAATTCCTACAGCTGGCTTGAATTCCTCCCCAGAAAATTGTTTTTTCTTTTCTATCACATTGTCAGGCTGCAAATTTTCCAAAGTTTTATGCTCTGCTTCCTCTTGAATACTTTGCCACTTAGAAATTTCTTCTGCCAGATACCCTAAATTATCTCTCTCAAGGTCAAAGTTCTATAGGTCTCTAGGGCAGGGGCAAAATGTCACCAATCTCTTTGCTAAAACATAGCAAGAGTGACCTCTACTCCAGTTCCCAACAAGTTCCTCATCTCCATCTGAGATGACCTCAGCCTGGACTTCATTGTCCTTATCATTATCAGCATTTTGGTCAAAGGCATTCAACAGTCTCTAGGAAGTTCCAAACTTGCCCACATCTTCCTGTCTTCTGAACCCTCCAAGTCTCTAGGAAGTTCCAAACTTTCCCACATTTTCCTGTCTTCTTCTGAGCCCTCCAAACTGTTCCAACTTCTGCCTGTTACCCAGTTCCAAAGTCGCTTCCACATTTTCGGGTATCTTTATGGCAGTACCCCATTCTGGGTACCAATTTACTGTATTAGTCCGTCCTCATGTTGCTATAAAGAAATACCCGAGACTGGGTAATTTATAAAGAAAAGAAGTTTAATTGACTCACGGTTCCACATGGCTGGGGAGGCCTCAGGAAACTTACAATCATGATGGAAGGCACCTCTTCACAGGGTGGCAGGAGAGAGAATGAGTGCAAGCAGGGGAAATGCCAGATGCTTATAAAATGACCAGATCTCGTGAGACTCACTCATTATCATAAGAACGGCATGGGGGAAGCCACCCCCCGTGATTCAATTACCTCCACCTGGTCCCACCCTTGACACATGGGGATTATGGGGATGACAATTCCAGGTAAGATTTGGGTGGGGACACAGAGCCAAACTACATCATCCTCTGAGTTCAAAATTAAAGCTGCCAAATGAAAACAAGAATGCAGTGCCCACAACTGGAGGAAGAATGATCCCTTTCCATCTTTGTCCCCTTCAACTTCTTTCTATTTGATGTTATTATTCATGCTCTCTTTGAGACATCCTACTCCTTTAACTTTTAAGACATTGGGCTGTTTACATAACGATTTTATAATTTTTACAAAAATGACCTGTGCTTATTATTTTTCTAAAAAACAAGCAAAACAGAAAAGTATTAGAAATCAAAGAATTACCCCAATTCCCACAAACATGAGGAATGTCTGTTAATGGGTACAGGATTTTGTTTGAGGGAAACAAAAGGTTCTAAAATTGATTGTGGTGGTGTTTGCACAATTCTTTGAATATACTAGAAACCATTGAGTTTTACTTTTGAAACCAGTATATCTCAATGAAGCTACTTAAAAAAAAAAAAAAAAAGAGTTACATTCCCAGATATCCTCCTCTACTCAACACACGCAGTCCACTGACCCCTTTCCACCTCTTCAAAAGATCAGAGACATGTTCTTTGGTGAGGATATACCTGCAGGCCTCTGAACAGTCAACCAAAGGCAAGTGTTGTAGTGAAAACAGGGGGATTGGATTAAGGGAAAATTCATGTTCTGTATGTTAAGACACTCAGCCTTCTTTCCCCTTTAGATTCCAGAACCCTGGCTGCCAGGTGGGATCTGCATAGGAAAGTCTAATCAAACCAAGATAAAAAGACATCAAGAACCAGCCTGACCTGCAACCACTCTGCATAAAGTCTGTAAGCAGACGCTACGGCATGATGGTAATATGCACAGACTATGGATCCAAACTCTCTCAGGTGCAATGCTAGCTCTGCTATTTATTAGACGTGAAGCCTTTGGCAAGTTATTAACCTTTTCTACTTAATCTACCAAATGGAAATAATAAGAGAACCTGTTTTATGGGGTTACTGTGAGAATTAAATGTAAACCTCTTAGAACAAAGCTTGGCATAGAGTAAGCTTCATATAGTTGTTAACTGTTATTATTATGTATGCCCATCCTTGAATGTAATCAGACAAGAAAAACTAAGTGGTTAAGGTAAGTCTTAATATTAAAGATAGAAATCAAAACAAACAGGAAAATAGTTGCTGGGAGAAACAGAAAGTGTGAAGGGTGAAAAAGAAAAAAATCCTCAAAATTGTCATTAATATCCTCAGAGGGATAAGAGAAGATAGTGCAACCTTGAAAAAGAATAGGATGAACAATGATAATAGGACAACATATAATGAAATAATTCCTGGCTAGATCTCAGAAAATAATAGAAAAAGGAAACCAATGTGTTCGTGGTCTGGTACGGCACAGAAATAGCAAAATTTGACTATTGTTCACATTTCAATCAATGAACAAGCACATATTGAGCACCTACTTTATGCTCAATTCTGGGCTATGAATATTGTAAGTGGAGGAAAAAAGGTAGAGTAGAAGAGGAAAACTCAATAAAGATTCTACATTATCAGGTAGAACATAATAATGTAGAACAACTTAGCATGTGGTTTCCCATGTAGTCAGAGCTCAACAAATATTTAGTGAATTAATAAATAAATAAAGAAATGACTAGAGCTTCTGGAGAAGCCACAGCCATGTGCCATTGAGAAGTGAAGTACTAGCATTGGAAATCTTTTCTGGAAAGCAGTTTGGCAATATGTCTCAGAAATGCTTAAAAAACTTTCTACCCTCTAACCCAGTAGTTACATAGTAATTTACTCTCCATGTATAATCTCAGAATGTAGACTAATATTTACCTACAAAGATCTTCAGTGCAGTGTCATTCCATTATCAGAAATCTAAGTATTCAAAAATAAGAGCATCGTTAAATATATTCAACATATCTATATGCCATTAAATTCTGGGTCTCTCTTAAAGAGTGATTTTAAAGCCCAATTCATGATAATATGGAAATGTACCCAAAGTGCGATGAAAACATTAGGACACAAAGCTATACCAGGTTTTAAAATGCCAACAACTTTGAAACAAATTTTGTTTAAATTTAACCATTCTCAGCCGCAATGCAGATGCTACACTGTTTTTGAAGCTGACTCTCTCTCTCTCTCTCTCTCTCTCTCTCTCTCTCTCTCTCTCTCTCTGCCTTCTCTAATCATGCATTCTCTGTTTGTCCCTTGTTCTTCTAAATCTAATAGCAACTTGCCTTCTTATTTGGTTTAATAAATATTAGTCATATCCCTTCTCTTGTTTTTAAGTTTCTGGAGAGTAAGAATTACATCTTAAATTCATACCTCCAGTATCCAGTAAAATGCCTATGCATTCATCATTTATTCACCAACTCAATAGACAATTATTCTATGTCTACTGAATACATAGAACTACTAAGGAGAAGCTAAAAGAGCATAGAAATGGAAATCAAGAGATTTGGATTGAAAATTAGGCTCTGCATGACTAGACAAATGGGTGAACCACAGTAGGCCTCAGTTTCCCCATAGTAAAATGAGGATGTTGTAGGTCAGTAATCTCAATGAACCTTAAGATGAGGATTCATGTGCAACTGGTTTATTAAGTAAAGAAAGAACAGAGAGAGTGTGGGTGAGGGGGAGGGAAGACAGAGAGAGAGAAAGCCAAACAAGGGTGTGATTTCAGCTGAAGTCCCAGCCTGAGCCTGATCAGGATCTGGATCACACATATAAAGCCTAGCCTCAACACTGTCCCAACTTGAGTCAAAGGAGTTGTGCTTTCATACTCACACCTGTCAGTCATTGGTTGGTACAAGGACAGGGCTGGAGACGGTAACACTATACTCCCAGGCGCTTCCAGCTCTCTATGTCTGGACAAAGTGACTAGTAGCCCAAGGCCTTTCCTCTAAAGAAAATCACAAGTGGAGGCTTTGAAAATCACAAAGACACCCAAACTGTGGAAGAGACACCATTCTGGGTAGAGATCAGTAGCCACTACAGAGGAAGATACTGGACTAGATGGCTTCTAAATCAGTTTTCTGAATCAAATTTCAATAGTAGTCTGCTGTACTTAAAATAGAACATATAATCCTTAAATATATTTGGAGAGATGAAATAAACTTTTTTTTTTTTTTTTTCCCCCCGAGACAGAGTTTCACTCTTGTTGCCCTGGCTGGAGTGCAATGGTGCGATCTCAGCTCATTGCAACCTCCGCCTTCCAGGTTCAAGCGATTCTCCTGCCTCAGCCTCCCCAGTAGCTGGGATTGCACCTGGCTACTTTTGTATCTTTAGTAGAGACGGGGTTTCGCCATGTTGGCCAGCTGGTGTGGAACTCCTGACATCAGGTGATCCATCCGCCTCGGCCTCCCAAAGTGCTGGGATTACAGGCACTAGCCACTGCACCCAGCAGAAATAAACATACTTTAAATCACTGGATGCTAAGTCAATGTACACTCAAACATAAACACCATTCAGAAAAAGGGAACATCCAGAGCTTGATCTGAAGATATGTTAAAGGAGGTAAACCTGTGAGCTAGCCATGAAGGAAATGTGAGCTTGTAACATTTGAGCTTGTAATGTGAGCTTATAAATGTGAGCTTGGACTTCCTCAATACAAATCACTGTTTCTCTCAGGATTTTATCCTGAACAACAAAATACTTCCTTTAAATTAAACTTTCTCTCTCCTCACCTCACCCTCCTTCCCACTGAACTTGCGCTGAAACTCTTTATGACATCCAGGCTCTCAAATCCTTTCTCTTCTACCCCTTCTGCCATTACTTTCTCACTTGCTTCCTCCGTAAACACACATATTTTTCTTTATGTGTTTTCTTTTTAGTTCTTCCATCCTAAGAACTTCTCCCTTGTCCCAAGTTATTTACATCAAAGTTCCACGAGAAACTTTCCACAGATACTTCAGTGTTTGTCCAGTTCATACACTGCCTCCAACACCCACAAAATGATTAAAAATGATATGACAGTGTATAATTAATGTTTAAAACCTATGGTACTAAATCTAGCTGCCTCCAGCATCTATTATTTCTCCCCAACTAGACTGCAATCCTCCAAGAACAGTGTATTGTATCCCTTCACACTACCTGGCACAGATCTGGACAAACTATAGACAAACATACATGAAAGGTGACATCTCTCCTTAATAAAAATGGCTGCCAAACAGAATCACACAAGATAAACTTCACTTTATAAAACAAAACATTAATACAGTGCAGAATCAGTTTACTGATGGATTGTGACATGTTGTTTCAGGATGATAAAGTATAAAATGAAAAAATATGTATCGCAAAGTTTTACAAAATATACATCTTTAAATGCATCTTCCAGTTGATTCATTTAGGTGTTTATATGTCTGATGATAATATTGATCACAGTAATATGATAAATAACATTCTCTGTACAGACATCCAGCTCTTAAAAAAACAAGAGACAGGACAACCTAAGGCAGTAAGGCTGGGAGAACAATAATGTCAAGCTTTTCTGGTACAGATGTCTGGTGTTCAATGATATGAATATCAATATTCAATTTTCAATATGCTGCCTAGAGTCAGTCTTGGAAGAGATTTCAATTTCCACTGTATAGAATACTGCCAAATATGGGGAATAGAAGTATTAATCCTTCCTAGGGTTGTTGCGTTGAGTGTCTCTGCTTCTGTGAAAATATATGTATAAACAAAAAGGGAACATTTGAGGAAGAAGACAAGCACGGGTTAAGGGGAGTATGCAGACTGGATATCTGTGGTTCACTCCCACATGTGGCAGAAACAATAACCCAGCATCCTCAATGGTTCAACATCTGCTTTATAATCTACCCACTTTGCTCTCTGCTCACATCTGTGGGTTCTTCATCTTCATATTATTTAACCATTTTACCCCCTGGCCTTAGAATCCTGGATCTCCTAAGTCTTAAACTTACTTATCTCAGAGGGGCTTCAAGATGGCTGACTAGAGATATCTGATACTCCTTTCCTCCACAAAGAAGAACCAAAATAGCAGCAGATAGTCACACATCAAATAGATCACCTAAGAGAAAATACTAGAATTCAACAGGGAAATAACAAAGAAATGCCTAAAGCAAGGAAGGAGAGGGAAGCAAGGCAACCTGCTAGGCTGGAATCAGCTGTGAGCCTGGAGAGGCTCCACAATCTGGGGAAAGGGTAAGTGAGTGACCTCCCCACCACTGTGGTCCACATTCCCACCTTGGACTCCTGCAATCTTAGCCACATGAAAACCCTCAACACATGCAGGCTGTGAGGTTAATATAGTGAGCTGCCTGGACACTGTGCAACTGCATTACTCTAAAGGGGGAGCTCATGCCAGGTTCCACACATACCCCAAGTCCTGTGCAGCTGCAGCAAGGCACCGTTTTGAGAGACAAGCCCCCAGCAGACTACATCCTGCTCTGGGGCCCAATAGTCCCTGCATCACCACATCCCTGGAGCCCCACTGGCATTGCCCACATGCAGGTATCACTGCTGGCTGCTGTTGCCAGGGCCGAAGCATTGAACCATTAGCAGTAAACCTGCCACCCTAATAACAGGGCTGTCACACATTTAAAAGTGCACTGAAGAAAGGCTACCTTGTTTATACACACCACCTGGGGCTGAAGCAAGCACTCCCTAGCCACGTGTTTACAACTGCTGCCACTAAAAGCAACTTCACTCTCCGGAACAGCAGGGCCACAGTGCAGCCACTGCTTCTCCCACTTAAGCATTCTGCCAGAGGCCTTGGGCTCACTCTGCTCTGGCCTACCACAGCCAATGCTCCCACACACCACTAGGGGACCTGAGGACAGGACTCCCCGGCCTGGCTCCACCCATCCCCCCACGCTCAAGCATGTTATCTAGCCTCTGGGGATTGCCCGCCCCTTCCATCACCGTCAGCACCTGAGCACTCAGCCCAGAAGCCTAAGGATAGGCCCACCAAACCTGCTGCTACCAGTACAGCTGGCACCCACCTGCACCCACCACTTGTGGACATGGGGACTGGCCCATCTAGCCTGTCATAGCCACTACCAACATGAGCAAAGATCACTTGGGAGTCACAGGGTCCCACCACTGCTACTGCCATTGCCCAAACCATGCCCACTGACCAGGGGCCTAAGGACCCACCAACCCACCTAGCCCACACCTCTGCCATTCCCAGCACCCAAACAAGCTGCCTAGAGGCTCAAGAATCAGCCCACCCAGGCCTATTAACACTGGGGCCAGTATATGTTGCCCTGAGGCTCAAGGACAAGCATGGTTGGCCTGCCACCACCACAACTAGGACCAAAGGACTGGACCACCTGGCCTCCCTATCCCCAGCAAAAGTTTATCACAGCCTCTACTAACAAGCATACCCTAATCCCCCAAGGAAATTACCAACACTACTGAGTCTGTTTACAGCTGAAGAAATCATATGAAGACTACGCTACTGCATGAACCCAGAATCAAAGCTAAAGCACCCTGCCCAACCAACAACACAGATACAGCTTCAGGAAAAAATACTCCCTTCTAAAAGCAAATTCAAACAATTAGAAGAGGCGACTGCTGTACCACACGTGCAGAATGACTACTGGGTCAGGAAAAAAACTAAGGAGGAAATAAAAAAATTTCTCAAAACAAATGAGAATCAAAACACAACATACCTAAACCTATGGGTGAAAATGCAAAAGCAGTGTTCAAAGGAAAGTTTATAGCAACAAATGCCCACATCAAAAAAAATAGAAAGATTTCTAATGCACAATCTAAGAGGTACCTCAAGGAACTAGAAAAGCAAGAAAAAAACAAAATTAGGAGAAGAAAAGAAGTAACAAAGATCAGAGCAGGACTAAATAAAACAGACTAAAAAACACCACAAGGCCAGGCACGGTGGCTCACACCTGTAATCTCAGCACTTTGGGAGGATGAGGCAGGGGGATCACAAGGTCAGGAGATTGAGACCATCCTGGCTAACACAGTGAAACTCTGTCTCCACTAAAAATATGAAAAATTAGCCAGGCGTGGTGGCACATGCCTGTAGTCCCAGCTACTTGGGAGGCTGAGGCAGGAGAATCACTTGAACCCAGAAGGCGGAGGTTTCAGTGAGTTGAGATTGCACCACTGCACTCCAGCCTGGGCAACAGAGCAAGACTCTGTCTCAAAAAAAAAAAAAAAAAAACTAAAGATCAAAGAAACAAAAAGTTGATTTTTTGAAAATATAAACAAAATCAATAAACTCCTAGCTAGGCTAACCAAAGAGAGAAGACCTAGACAAATAAAATCAGCAACAAAAACAGACACATTACACTGATACTACAGAGATACAGTTTAGAAGAAAGCTGAAAGCCTATCCTCTAAGATCTAGAAAAAGGTTGTCCACTTTTTTTTTTCTTTTTTTCTTTTTTTTTTTAGATGGAGTCTCGACTTAACACTCCAGGCTGGAGTGCAGTGGCTGACCTCGCTCACTGCAACCTCCACCTCCTGGGTTCAAGCAATTCTCCTGCCTCAGCCTCCGGAGTAGCTGAGATTACAGGTGTGCACCACCACACCCAGCTGATTTTTGTATTTTTAGTAGAGACTAGGTTTCATTGTGTTGGCCAGGCTGGTCTCGAACTCTGGACCTCAAGTGATCCGCCCACCTCAGCCTCCCAAAGTGCTGGGATTATAGGCGGATGTTCACTTTCAAAATTTCGATTAAACATACTACTAGAAGTCCTAGCCAGAGCAATCAGGCAAGACAAACAAATAAAAAGCATCCAAATTAGAAAAGAAGAAGTCAAATTATCCCTTTTTGCAGATGACATGATCTTGTATTAAGAAAAACCTAAAGATTCCACCAAAAAACTCTTAAATCTGATAAACTCAGTAAAGTTGTATGATACAAAATCAACATACAAAAATCAAGGGAGCAGAGGGAGCAACATGGTGGTATAGAAAGCTCCACCAATGATTCTCCCCACAGGATCGCCAAGATAGCAATAATCTACACAGAAAAAAAACAAAAAACAAACAAAAAAAAAAACAAACAAAAAAAACAGCTTTATAAGATCCAAAAATCAAGTGAGCACTTATAGTACCAGGTTTGAACTTCATATCGCTGAAAGAGGCACTGAATAGATACAAAAACATTCCTGAATTGTGGATGCCACCCCTCCCCCATCTCTGGCAGCAGCAGCATGGTGCCCAGAGCACCTCTGGGCACTGAGGGAAGGAGAAACACAGCAATTGTGAGGTAGTGAACTCAATGATGCCCTGTTAGAGCAGAAAGGAAAACCAAATCAAACTCAGTTGGTGCTCAGCCACAGAAGGCGCATTTAAACCAGCCCTGGCCAGAGGGGAATTGCCAATCCCAACAGTCCAAACTTGGTGCCTGCAAACCTCACTACCAAGGACTACAGCTCTCCAGGTCTCCAAGTAATCTTGAAAGGCAGTCTAGGATGTAAGGACTGTAACTCTTAGGTGAGCCATAGTGCTGAACTAGGCCCAAGACAGTGAACTGAGGTGGAGGTCGGGGGGCAAGGCAGGGGGTAGGGGTACAGTGCAGGTGCAACATATTTAGACACCAGCTGGGGCAGCCAAGAGAGTGCTGGCATCACCTCTCCCCTAAACACAGGCTCCACAGATCTAGGCTCCAAAAGAGACCCTTTCCTTCTGCTTGAGCAGAAGTGAGGGAAGACTGGGGAGGACTGTGTCTTACATCTAGGATACCAGGCCAGCCACAGTAGTATAGGTCACTGATCAGAGTCATGAGGCCCTGGTTCCAGGCCCTGACTCCCAGACATTTCTAGACACACCTTGCGCCAGAAGGGAGTCCACTGCCTTGAAGGAAAGAACCAACTTCTGTCAGCATTCGTCACCTGCTAACTGAAGAGCCCTTGGACCCTGAATAACCAGCAGTGATACCCAGGTACCACATCGAGGGCCTAGGGTGAACCTCTGAGGCTTGCTGGCTTCAGGTGATACTCAGCACATAACTAGCTGTGGTGGCTACAGGGCAAACTCCTTCTGCTTGAAAAAAGCAGAGGAAAAAGTAAAGGAGACTTCGTCTTGTGCCTCAGGTACCAGCACTGCCACAGAGGAGTAGAGCAACAAGCAAGCTCTTGGGGTCCCCGATCTCAGGACTTGTCTCTTGGACAATATTTCTGGACCTGCCAAAGCTGACTTAAGAGACCTTGGGTCTTAAGGGAACATCAGCAGTAATCTGGCAGTACCCCTCATGGTCTGGGGATGGTGGTAGCTACAGGGTGAGGCTCCTCTGCCTTTGGAATGCAAAAGAAAGAGTAGGAAGAACTGTGTCCTGTGGTTTGATTGCCAGCTCAGCTACACTACAATAGAACCCCACTTAGACTTCTATGGTTTTTGACTCTAGCCATTGACTCCAGTCGCCAACTCCAGTCACTGACTTCTGGACCCACCTGGGGCTTAGGGAACCTCACTCCCCTGAAGGGAATGACAAAGGCCTGGCTGGCTTTGCCACATGCGGATTGTAGAGCCCCAGGGCCTTGAGCAAACATAGGCAATAGCCAGGCAGTGGTTATAGCAGGCCTTGGGCAAGACCCTGCAATGTGGCCCAATGCAGTCATAGTGGTGGTGGCCACAGAGGTGCTTATGTCACTCCACCCCCCAGCTTTAGTTGGCTCAGAACAGACAGAGAGATTCTATGTTTAAGAGCAAGTAAGGTAAACGAACAAGAGTCTGGCTAGTAATCCAGAGAATTCTCCCACATCTTGTCTAAGACCATCAAGGTGGTACCTCTATGACACTGCAAAAACCAAAGCATTACTGGGTTTGGGGTGCCCACTAAAGCAGATACAGCTTAGATCACAACACCCAAGTCCTTTTGAATATCTGGGGAGCCTTGCCAAGAAGGACGGTTACAAGTAAGCCCAGGCAGTGAAGACTACAATAAATGCCTAACCCTTCAGTGCACAGACACCACAAGAAATACACTTCACATACTAGTATCAAAACTATCCAGGAAAACATGGCCTCACCAAATGAATTAAATGAGGCACCACAGACCAATCCTTGTGAAACAGAGTACTTCAATCAGAAAGAAAAGAATATTAATGAGCAATAAATAATCACCAGAGGGTACAAAACTCACTGATAATAGTAAGTACACAGAAAAACACAGAATATTATAAAACTGTAACTGTGGTGTATAAACTACTCTTATCTTAAGTAGAAAGACTAAACAATGAACCAATCAAAAATAATAACTACAACAACTTTTCAAGACATAGTCAATACAATAAGATATAAATAGAAACAACAGAAAGTTCAAAAGCAAGGAAACCAAGTTAAGGTGTAGAGTTTTTACTAGTTTTTTTTTTTTTTTTTTTTTTTTTTTTTTTTTTTGCTTGCTTGCTTGCTTGTGTATTTATGCAAATAGTGATAAGTTGTTATCAGATTAAAATAATGCATTATAAGATAGTATTTGCAAGCCTCATGGTAATCTCAAACAAAAAAATGGATGCACAACAAATAAAAAGCAAGAAACTAAATCATATCACCAGAAAAAAAAAAAAAAAAACACCATCACTGGGGAAAAGGAAGGAAATAAAGAAGAAAGAGAAGACCACAAAACAACCAGAAAACAAACAACAAGATGGCAGACATAAGTTCTTATTATCGATAATAACAGTGAATCTAAACGAACAAAACTCTCCAATCAAAAGACATACACTGCCCGAATGGATAAAAAAAGAGACCCATTGATCTGTGTCAACAAGAAACACACTTCATCTATGAAGATACACATATTATTTGGCCATAAAAAAGAATGAAATCATTTCATTTGCAGCAACATAGGGACTGAAGGCCATTATCTTAAGTGAAATAAGCCAAGCACAGAAAGACAAATATTGCATGTTCTCACTCATATGTAGGAGTTTAGAAAGTTGATCTCATGGGGTAGAGAGATCAATGATAGATACTTGAGGCTCTGAAGGTTGTGTGTATGTTGAGAGATGAAGAGAGGTTGGTTAATAGGTACACACATACAGTTTTATAGAAGGACTAAGTTCTAATGTTCAGTAGCAGAGTAGGGTGATTATAGTTAACAATAATGTATTATATATTGCAAAATAGCTAGAAGACACGAAATAATTCCAACACCTGGAAGTGATGAATACTCAAAGTGATGGACACCCTAAATACCCTGACTTGATCATTACATATTCCATGCATGTGACAAAATATCACATGTACCCCATAATTATGTGTAGATATGATGTATCGATTTTTAAAAACATCTTCCTTTCCCTGCATTTACTACCAAGCATGGCTATTTCACAGGCAATGGCATCACTTGGAACTCTGCTCCAGCTCATTGATGCCACCTTTGTAACTACCTTCTCTATCTACATTTTCCTGTCCTTCAAACTGTTACATCCCTCAGTTTCCCCTAACATTCCTTTTTCTTACCTACTTCTCCAGTCTAATGTTTTGCTGTCCTAAGAAAAGGCAGATTCCTTCTGGTAACATCTGTTGCCACCAAAATATTTAATAGATGTAGCTACTAGAATCTAAATTTTCTCACTCTATTATACACCTCTCATATCTACCTAAACATTTACTAATTTTTATATAGCCCAATTTACCAATTTTTTTTTCTTTTATGGTCAAATCTAAGAACTCTTTGCCTGAGAAGAAGTGTGAATGGCAAATAAGCATATGAAAACATGCTGAGGAGAAGACCCGCAGTTCCCATGAAAGAAGCAGATTGCTCCTGCAGGACCTGGGAGACACCCCAAATACTGTGCTGGTATCCACAGCTGAAAGACCCACAGACAGTTCACATCACAGGACTCTGTGCAGACAATCCCCACTACTGGCCCAGAGCCTGGTAGACTTGCTCAGTGGCTAGATCCAGAAGAGAGATAACAATCATACAGCTTGGCTCGCAGGAAGCCACATCCATAGGAAAAGGGAGAAAGTACTACATCAAGGGAACACACCATGGAACAAAAGAATCTGAACAATAGCCTTGGGTCCTAGACCTTCCTTCTGACAGAGCCTACCCAAATGAGAAGGAACCAGAAAACCAACTCTGGTAATATGACAAAACAAGGTTTTTTAACACCTTCCCAAAAAATCACACTAGCTCACCAGCGATGGACCCAAACCAAGAAGAAACCCCTGATTTACCTGAAAAAGAATTCAGGAGGTTAGTTGTTAAGCTAATCAGAGAGGCACCAGAGAAAGGTGAAGCCCAATGTAGGGAAATACAAAAAATGATACAAGAAGTGAAGGAAGAAATATTCAAGGAAATAGATAGCTTAAATAAAAAAGCAATCAACATTTCAGGAAACAATGGACACACTTACATAAATGCAAAATGCTCTGGAAAGTCTCAGCAATAGAACTGAACAAGTGGAAGAAAGAAATTCAGAGCACAAAGACGAGATATTTGAATTAACCCAATCCAACAAAGTCAAAGAAAAAAAAATAAGAAAATATGAACAAAGCCTCCAAGAAGTCCAGGATTATGTTAAATGACCAAACCTAAGAATAATTGGGGTTTCTGAGGAAGGAGAAAAATCTGAATGTTTGGAAAACATATTTGGGGGAATAATCGAGGAAAATTTCCCCGGCCTTGCCAGAGACCTAGACATCCAAATACGAGAAGCAAAAAGAACACCTGGGAAATTCAACACAAAAAGATCATCGCCTATAGGCACATTGTCATCAGGTTATCTAAAGTTAAGACAAAGGAAAGAATTTCAAGAGCTGTGAGACAAGAGCACCAGGCAACGTACAGAGGAAAACCTATCAGATTAACAGCAGATTTCTCGGCAGAAACCCTACAAGCTAGAAGGGATTCAGGCCCTATCTTCGGCCTCTTCAAACAAAACCATTATCAGTCAAGAATTTTGTATCCAGTGAAACTAAGCTTCATATAAGAAAGAAAGATACAGTCTTTTTTAGACAAACAAATGCTGAGAGAATTTGCCACTACCAACCCACCACTACAAGAACTGCTAAAAGGAGCTCTAAATATTGAAATAAATCCTGGAAACACATCAAAACAGAACCTCTTTAAAGCATAAGTCTCACAGGGCCTATAAAACAAAAAATACAATTTAAAAGACAAAAACAAGAAACTAAGATATACGGGCAACAAACAGCACAATGAATGGAATGGTACCTCACATCTCAATACTAACATTGAATGTAAATGGCCTAAATGCTCCACTTAAAAGATACAGAATTGAAGAATGGATAAGAATTCACCAACCAACTATCTGCTGCCTTCAAGAGACTCACCTAACACATAAGGACTCATACAAACTTAAGGTAAAGGGGTGGAAAAAGACATTTCAGGCAAATGGACATCAAAAGCGAGCAGGAGTAGCTATTCTTATATCAGAAAAAAACAAACTTTAAAGCAATAGCAGTTTAAAAAGACAAAGAGGAATATTACATAATGATAAAAGGCCTTGTCTAGCAGGAAAATATCACAATCCTAAACATATATGTACCTAACACTGGAGTTCCCAAATTTATCAAACAATGACTAATAGACCTAAGAAATGAGATGGACAGCAACACAACAATAGTGGGGGACTTCAATACTCCACTGACAGCACTAGACAGGTCATCAAGACAGCAAGTCAACAAGGAAACAATGGATTTAAACTATACCCTGAAACAAATGGACTTAACAGATATATACAGAACATTCCATCCAACAACCGCAGAATATACATCCAAGAGTGCATGGAACTTTCCCTAAGAGAGACCATATGATAGGCCACAAAACTAGTCTCAATAATTTTTTTTAAAAATTGAAAATATATTAAGCACTTACTCAGACCACAGTGGAATAAAACTGGAAATCAACTCCAAAAGGAACTTTCAAAACCATCAAATAAATGGAAATTAAATAACCTACTCCTGAATGAGCATTGGGTCAAAAATGAAATCAAGATGGAAATTTAAAAATTCTTCAAATTGAACAACAGTGACACAACCTATCAAAACCTCTGGGAAAAAGCAAAGGTGGTGTTAAGAGGAAAGTTAATTGTCCTAAATGCCTACATTGAAAAGTCTGAAAGAGCACAGACAATCTAAGGTCATACCTCAGGGAACTAGAGAAACACAAACAAACCAAACCCAAACCCAGCAGAAGAAAGGAAATAACCAACATCAGAACTAAATGAAATTGAAACAAACAAAAAAAGAGGAACACAAAAGATAAATGAAACAAAAAGCTGGTTCTTTGAAAAGATAATAAAATTGATAGACCATTAGCAAGATTAACCAACAAAAGAAGAGAGAAAATCCAAATGAGCTCTATAAGAAATGAAATGGGAGATATTACAACTGACACCACAGAAATACAAAAGATCATTCAAGGCTACTATGAACACCTTCGTGTACATAAACTAGAAAACCTAGAAGAGATGGATAAATAACTGGAAAGATACAATCCTCCTAGCTTAAATCAGGAAGAATTAGATACCCTTAACAGACCAATAACAAGCCATGAGATTGAGATGGTAATTACAAAATTACCAACAAAAAAGTCCAGAACCAGACAAATTCACAGCAGAATTCTACCAGACATTCAAATAAGAAGTGGTACCAATCCTATTGACACTATTACACAAGATAGAGAAAGAGGGAACCTTCCCTAATTCATTCTATGAAGCCAGCATCACCCTAATACCAAAACCAAGAAAGGATATAACCAAAAAAGAAAACTATAGACCAATATCCCTGATGAACTTAGATGCTAAAATCCTTAACAAAATACTAGCTAACCGAATCCAACAACATATCAAAAAGATAATTCACAATGATCAAGTGGCTTTCATACCAGGGATACAGGGATGGCTTAACATATGCAAGTCAATAAATGTGATATACCACATAAACAGAATTTAAAACAAAAATCACACGATCATCTCAATAAGTGCTGAAAAATCATTCGACAAAATCCAGCATCTCTTTATGATTAAAACCCTCAGCACAACCAGCGTACAAGGGATATACCCCAATATAGTAAAAGCCATCTATGACAAACCCACAGACAACATAATACTGCATGGGGAAAAGTTGAAAGCATTCCCTCTGAGAACTAGAAAAAGACAAAGATGCCCACTCTCACCACTCCTATTCAATATAGTACTGGAAGTCCTAGCCAGAGCAATCAGACAAGAGAAAGAAATAAAGGGCATCCAAATCAGTAAAGAGGAAGTCAAACTGTCACTGTTTACTGATGATATGACTGTTTACCTAGAAAATCCCAAAGACTCCTCAAGAAAGCTCCTAGAACTGATAAAAGAATTCAGCAAAGTTTCCAGATACGAGATTAACGTACACAAATCAGTAGCTCTTCTATACACCAACAACGATCAAGCAGAGAATTAAATCAAGAACTCAACCCCTTTTAAAATAGCTGCAAAAAATAAAAAATAAAATACTTAGGAATATACCTAAACAAGGAGGTGAAAGACCTCTAGAAGGAAAACTACAAAACACTGCTGAAAGAAATCATAGACGACACAAACAAACGGAAACACATCCCATGCCATTGATTCTATCCATTGATAGAACCCATCACCATCCCATGGATGGGTAGAGTCAATATTGTGACAATGACCATACTGCCAAAAGCTATCTACACATTCAGTGCAATTCCCATCAAACTAACATCATCATTCTTCTCAGAATTTAAAACAAAATCTAAAATTCATATGGAATCAAAAAAGAGCCCACATAGCCAAAGCGAGACTAAGCAAAAAGAACAAATCTGGAGGCATCACATTACCTGATTTCAAACTATACTATAAGGCCATAGTCACCAAAACATCATGGTACTGGTACAAAAAACAGGCATATAGACCAATGGAAAAGAATAGAGAACCCAGAAATAAACTCAAATACTTATAGCCAACTGATCCTTGACAAAGCAAACAAAAACATAAAGTGGGGAAAGGACACCCTTTTCTATCTTTTTTTTTTTTTTTTGAGACAATGTCTTGCTCTGTCACCCAGGCTGGAGTGCAGTGGTGCAACCTCGGCTCACTGCAACCTCCACCTCCCAGATTCAAGCAATTCTCCTGCCTCAGCCTCCTGGGTAGCTGGGATTACAGGTGCCTGCCACCACGCCCAGCTAATTTTTTGTATTTTTAGTAAAGATGTGGTTTCACGACGTTGGCCAGGCTGGCCTCAAACTCCTGACATCATGATCCGCCCGCCTCAGCCTCCCAAAGTGCTGGGATTACAGGTATGAGTCACCACACCCGGCCAGGACACCCTTTTCAACAAATGGTGCTGGGATACTTGGCTAACCACATGTAGGAGAATGAAACTGGATCTTCATTTCTCACCTTATACAAAAATCAACTCAAGATAGATCAAGGACTTAAATATAACACCTGAAACTACAGAAATTCTAGAAGATAACATTGGAATAACTCTTCTAGACATTGGCTTAGGCAAGGATTTATTGACCAAGAACCCAAAAGCAAATGCAATAAAAACAAAGATAAATTGCTGGGACTTAATTAAACTAAAAAACTTGTACACAGCAAAAGGAACAGTCAGCAGAGTAAACAGACAACCTACAGAGAGGGAAAAAGTCTTCACAATCTATACATCTGACAAAGGACTAATATCCAGAATCTACAACAAACGCAAACAAATTAGCAAGAAAAAAACAAATAATCTCATCAAGAAGTGGGCTAAGGACCTGAATAAACAATTCTCAAAAGAAGATATACTAATGGCCAACAAACATGAAAAAATGCTCAAAATCACTAATGATCAGGGAAATGCAAATCAAAACCACAATGTGATGCCACCTTACTCCTGCAAGAATGGCCACAATCAAAAAGTCCAAAAATCGTAGATGTTGGCATGGATGCGGTGAACAAGGAACACTTCTACATTGCTGGTGGGAATGTAAACTAGTACAACCACTATGGAAAACAGTGTGAAGACTCCTTAAAGAACCAAAAGCAGAACTAGCATTTGATCCAGCAATCTCACTACTGGGTATCTAACCAGAGGAAAAGAAGTCATTATACGAACAAGATACTTGCACATGCATGTTTATAGCAGCACAGTTCACAACTGCAAAAACGTGGAACCAACCCAAATGCCCATCAATCAATGAGTGGATAAAGAAACTGTGAGAGATATATATCTATATATACATATATATATAGATATGTGTGTGTGTGTGTGTATATATATATATATATGTTGGAATACGACTCAGTCATAAAAAGGAATGAATTAACAGCATTTGCAGTGACCTGGATGAGATTGGAGACTACTATTCTAAGTGAAATAACTCAGAAATGGAAAACCAAACATCGTATCCTCTCATTCATAAGTGGAAGTTAAGCTGTGAGGATGCAAAGGCATAAGAATGACACAATGAATTTTGGGGAATCAGGGGAAAGGATGGGAAGGGGGTGAGGGATAAAAGACTACAAATAGGGTGCAGTGTATATTGCTCAGGCGATGGGTGCACCAAAATCTCACAAATCACCACTAGAGAACTTACGTAACCAAACAACACCTGTTCCCAAATAACCTATGGAAATTTAAAAAATTGTTTTAAAGATGATGAACATCATTTGTCATTAGGGAAATGCAAATTAAAACAATGATATGCCACTATATGCCTATTAGAATGACTTTTTAAAATGACAATACCCAATGCAGTCAAGGATACAGAGCAACTAGAGCTCTCATTACTGTGTGTATAAGTGTCACACATCTGCTCTGGAAAGCAGAATGGCAGTTTCGTATAAAGTTAAACATAGTTACCATATGACTCAGCAATTCCACTTTTAGATATTTATGCAAGAGAAATGAAAATTGTTTATACAAAAATCTGTACACAAATATTAATAGTGGCTTTATTCATAATTGCCAAAATGGAAACAACCCAAATGATCTTCACCTAGGGAATGAGTAAACAAACTGCAGTACATCTATACAATGGAATAGTACTCAACAATTAAAAAAAAAGAATGAACTACTAATACATGCAACAAATGAATGAATCTCAAATGCACTTTGTTGAATACAAGAAACCAGGCCCAGAATTACATTTATATAACACTCTGGAAAAGGCAAAACGATAGGGATAAAGATAGGGATAGATCCATGACTGTCAGAACCTGGGGATGAAGGAGAAATTGACTACAAAGGGCAGCAGAGGAAATATTCAAGGGTGATTAAACTGTTCTGTATCCTGATTGTGGTAGTAGATACAAGCCTGTATGCATTTTTAAAAATCCATACCACTGTAATAGTTTATAAGAGTACATTTTACCATACGCAAATTTTAAGATATACTTAGAAAAAAACAGAAGTGTGGGTAAGGGTGTGGAACAAAGTAATATTTATATAGTCTGGCATAAAACTGAAAACAGTTTGGCATCATCTTAATAGAGTTGAATATGGACATATCTTATGAACTGGCAATTTTACCCCACAGAAAAGCTTATACATCTATACCAGAAAACATTCATATATAACAGCACTGTTTGTAATTGCAAAAGTCTGAAAACAACCCAAATCTCCACTGGCAGGAAGATGGATTAATATATTGAAAAACATTGAGGATTAATACTCAGTCCATGGGGAGCAGGTAACAGATTATTCCTGTTGCATAACTTTTGCAGTAGTTTCTGTTGGCCAGCTTTTAATTCTACAACCTCCCATCAATTTTGTGAGCCCCAGTCCTTGCAGCAAAGTTTCCTTTTTTCTTATGATGGCCTGATCTGGTTTATGTTTCTAGCAGCCAAGAACCCCTAAAGGTTCAAAACCCAATCCAAACTTAACATCTCCCTTCAACACACGTAGACCCATCACCTTCCAAATCATTAACACTCAAACCAGGCATCACTTTAACAACTTCATGTACCTTATCACCCTGTCATTTCCCCCTCTTCAACATGTCACACACCTGTCTGAAATAAATGCAGACCTCTGTGAAATCACAGCAGCAGACAAATCTGTTTAAATCCTGCTAAATCTGTTTAAATCCTGCTCATTCTTCAAGAACTAGTTCAAAGTCAGCTCTTTTCTTATCCCCATCTCCTGTGCCTAGCCAGGTATAACTACTCCTCATTCTTAAGTTTTATACCACAATTTCCATATTTTCCTGCCCTTATTAATGCATCCGACTGATGTTTATTATGTACCTACTATGGGTCGAAATTTTTTCTTAAGGCTGGAAATAGAGCGATAAACCAAATAGACATTAATCTTTGTCTAGTGAGGAGACAGGCCATGAAAAAAATAATAAGTAAAATGTATAGTAGGTTAGAAAGTGATAGGTACTATGGAGGAAACAGTCAACAGAGAAGGGCCTAGCAAACAGCATGGAGTGTGCCATTTCAGATAAGATGGGCACAGAAGGCTTCAAAGAGAAGGTAACACTTGAAAAAAGGCCAGAAGCAACTGAGGAAGTGGACCAATTGGCTATCTTAAGGAAGATCATTCAAGACGGAGGTAACAGCAAATACTAAATCCCCAAGTTTGAAACATGCCAGATTTTTGGTAAAAGAATGAAGAGGCAGAGTGAGCAAGGGAAAGAATAGTAGGAGAGGAAGTAAGAGAGGTAATGAAGGACCAGCATATGGAGACCTTATTGAGCCCATAGGAATCCAGGCTTTTCTCTGATTCCAGCTGAAAGTCATTGAAGAGTTTTCAGCAAAGATGGTCTAACTTAGTTTTAGCAGGCTCGTTCAGGGTCAAAAACAGACTGCGGGGGTAAGGGCAGAAGGAGGGAGACAAATAAATAAGTTAGCATCCTTTAGCAAGGTGTGGGAAAGAGAGTAGATTTTTAATCTCCCTAAGCTCCTCTCAAAAGTAGAAAAAGGAACTAGGGTAGTATATGAAAACAAATAAAAATTAATTCAAAGACAATATCATTGACAAACAAAGTGACAAATGAATCCCTCACGAATCCAGAATACAAGATGGATGTAAGGAGAATGTGGGAGCTCTGGGAAAAAGAAGGGAAGACAGAGATTTTTGATGGTCGTAAGAGCTAAGGAACTCAGAAATTACCAACAAGTCATCATCATGAAGAGGAGGAGTCCTTGATGGGAATGGAAAGCTCACTGACCCAATCCGAGAAAAACAGTTGAAACAGGAGGTGACTTAGCCCCCAACCTGAGGTGAGTGCAGGAGGGCTGCAGGGAGATTTCAGTTGCTGGACAGCCTGGTCCCAGAGGCTCTCTGAGAAAGTAAAGAACTCTGCACTGAGGACATACCCCAAGGTAGGAACTCTAGGGTTTATAAAAAGGGGAAAAAAAGAAAAAGAAAGAGATAGTACCATCCATATTGAAGGGGGTGGAAGCAGGGGAAGCCAATAAAGGAAATTTTCAGAATAAATGAAGAAACAGCTGCACCAAGCTACATCATTTAGTTCTACCATGTTCTTTAAATATTTCAAAGTAACAATAGAAGGGGGAGCCCAAGAGCTTTGCAGCCTGGGCAACCATTCTGGTTGAACTCTCAGGCAACTCCTTGCAAAAGTACAGGTACATTTACTTCACTTAAACATGAGTACCAGAAAAGGAAAACATTCAATTTAATATGCAAAGATATTGGATTTTAAAACATTTTCTCCTTTACATGGAACAAAGGTGACAGGATAGCATGTAATGATTATATGCTTTGGTGATATAGCTATCAAATTTGAAGGAAGAAGGGGAGATGGTAGGAAAAGCAGAATAAGCTTGTTGGTTGCCTTATAAGGGTAAAAGTAAATTACTTTAGAATATACATTCTGGGAGAGGGTGGGGTGGCAAGAAAAGGTTACTAACTAACTTAATACTCCTCATGGAAGATAACCAGTAGACAGTAGCCAAAAGCCCTGGGATAGGGAGGCAAGGAACAGTTTGCCTATTAGAACCCTAGAGCCTCTGCAAGAATGATAAGAACAATGTTGGAACTGTAAGTCACACTCCAAGTCAACAAGCCACATTAACAAACACTTGAATAGCTTAGGAAAAGTGCCCTTGGTAAGGCAAGGAACTTACCCTGCAGTAAGGAGAAGCCAGAAACCACATGTGCAGCATTTGGGGGGACGCAAGTCAGTGTTAGTTTAGGAAGCAGATGGAGATGTGACAGGACCAGCTCTTTCATATGTTTCCATGAAATTAAATCTAATTTTTTATGGGGCAGACAAAAGACCTGTTACATAGAAAACAGAGTGTCTATTTTTGAATACAAGAAGTGTCAAAAGCTTCTGTGAACAGTAATATGGCAGAGCAGGAAAAAAAATACGGGCTTGAAATCAAACAGACAGACCTAATTTGAATTCTAGTTTCACCAGTAACTGAGTTATCTTTGGTAAATTCCTCATCTTCTCTGAGCTTCAATTTTCTCATCTCTATAATGCCCCTAATAATATATACCTCACAGTATCATTGTAAGGATTGGCATGTTGAGGAATTAGATACATTTTAGTGTTCCCCTTCCCCCTAGCCATTCTTTAAAGACATTGAGATAAACTCTCTAATCACCTTTAAAGATCAAGTATAAATATATCCTGACACGTTGGAAGACTACTTGTTCTGTCCTCAGAGTTTAAAACAGCTAGCTCTTAGGCTCCAGGAAATTATTTTTGTTAAAATTTAATTTTTGTATCAAATAACACTTTCTATTCTAGAAAAATATTAACAATGTTTTTAACAGCTTTTTATAGCTCCTGGTCTACTGTCTTGTCATAGACCATTAAGCAGTTGTTGCATTCCATTTGTGGTTGATGTTGTCTTTGCTTTGCTTTTACTGTGCCATATTGGTCTGCAAACCCTGTGAGAAAACTCCCAGATGAAAGGCCCTTCATCAATGCAAGACATTAGTATTCTATCTTTTAGAAGAAGAGTTTACTCTCTAGGCATATGGAATTGAATCTAATTAAGGGCATTTGCATCATTTAGTTCTACCAAAAGTGAGGCTGTCATTCTGTCATATTAATTTTATTTTTGTCACCTCAATGTTTAATAGCTGGATCTAAAAAGCTAGGCCATGCGGGAGAATAGTGAGGAAGATGTTGGGAACAGTATCATCATCCAATTCATATTTTGGCAATCTGAGGGGTTCCGTGCAGCAACCTCTGGTGTTTACACAGCCACATGAGTCCAACAGCCCAGTTTTCCACAATGTGATGCAGCTCCAGGTGGCAGAAAAAATCACACTCAGTAGACAAATACACAAAATAGTCTGATTGAGGGAAATTAGAAACAGTGGGACTCTTTTCTGGCCAAAAAGTGAAGGGGGAGAATTACAGACCTGCCAGACAGCAAATAACCACTACTTCTAGCTTGAAAGAAGTAACTGTGTGCCAATGAGCACGTTATTTTTAGAGGAGCAGAATAATAACCCCTGAATAAGCCAGTCAAATTTCCATGACTTCATACCATGTCACTCCCATGCTTAAAACCATCCTCATTGACCTTAATGTTAAAACCAAAATCCTTATAAGGACTTACATCAAGGATTTCAAACTCAGGCCCGATACTAGATGATAAATGACAACTGATCCCAGGCCTGTACGTCGGGAAGCAATAGGAAGTGATGGAGACTGTGGGGAATGTCAGGGCACAAGGCCCATATCACAGGAGTAGCCTTCCTGCAGTTCTACCTGATTTGTTGGACATGGAATAGAACAGTACTGCCAGACCTTCTGACTGTTCAAGGGAAGCCAGAAAGCTGGATTTTAAAATTTGATTTTTTAAGTAGTTCAAATTTCAAATACTGTATGAGTTGATAGTCTGAAGAACAAACATAAGCACAGTTAGCCTACAGACTATCATTTTGCAACTTTCACGCATGCCCAGAACTAAAGAGAGAGAAAGATTAGATATGAATAGACATAGATATAGGCATTAAAAATATATATAGAGAGAGAGAGATACATCTCTATATATCTCACATGTAGACACATAGTAGACAATTTATATATGGGAGAATTTTCAAACCAAGACAAGAATAAAAAACCAGGACAATTTGCATCATCCAGCCTGTATTCCTTTGATCATTTGGGCAGGGGCTGAGCTGAAGTGTCACTTGGTACTGATTATAAAAAGAGAAGCTCATTAGGCAAATGTACGATATTATCAAGACTATAGGTGAATTCCTTTTTTTTTTTTTTTTTGGACAGAGTTTCACTCTTGTTGCCCAGGCTGAAGTGCAATGGCACGATCTCAGCTCACTGCAACTTCTGCCTCCTGGGTTTGAGTGATTCTCCTGCCTCAGTCTCCCAAGTAGCTGGGATTACAGGCACCCACCACCACACCCGGTTAATTTTGTATTTTTAGCAGAGACGGGGTTTCTCCATGTTGGTCAGGCTGGTCTTAAACTCCTCACTTCAGGTGATCCACCCACCTCGGCCTCCCAAAGTGCTGGGATTACAGGCGTGAGCCACCATGCCCAGCCAAGGTGTATTCTTAACTTCTTAAAATTACTTGATTCAAGAAACTTCTGTATATATACTAATACACAAGGTAATTATGTATTAGCCAATATAAAAACTTCATTAAGACATATATTAGATTGTTGTTTTTGTTCTATGTCCTGAATACCTCAGTGTTCTGAATTGTTGCTGTTTAAAAAACAGGTATGGGCTTTGCAGACGCTGCCGCCGAGGAAAGTCCTGTACTGCTAGCCATGGTCAACCCTACCGTGTTCTTCGACATTGCCGTCGACGGCGAGCCCTTGGGCCGTGTCTCCTTCAAGCTGTTTGCAGACAAGGTTCCAAAGACAGCAGAAAATTTTCATGCTCTGAGCACTGGAGAGAAAGGATTTGGTTATAAGGGTTCCTGCTTTCACAGAATTATTCCAGGGTTTATGTGTCAGGGTGGTGACTTCACACGCCATAATGGCACTGGTGGCAAGTCCATCTATGGGGAGAAATTTGAAGGTGAGAACTTCATCCTAAAGCATACAGGTCCTGGCATCTTGTCCATGGCAAATGCTGGACCCAACACAAATGGTTCCCAGTTTTTCATCTGCACTGCCAAGACTGAGTGGTTGGATGGCAAGCATGTGGTCTTTGGCAAAGTGAAAGAAGGCATGAATATTGTGGAGGCCATGGAGCGCTTTGGGTCCAGGAATGGCAAGACCAGCAAGAAGATCACCATTGCTGACTGTGGACAACTCGAATAAGTTTGACTTGTGTTTTATCTTAACCACCAGACCATTCCTTCTGTAGCTCAGGAGAGTACCCCCCCACCCCATTTGCTCGCAGTATCCTAGAATCTTTGTGCTCTCGCTGCAGTTCCCTTTGGGTTCCATGTTTTCCTTGTTCTCTCCCATGCCTAGCTGGATTGCAGAGTTAAGTTTATGATTATGAAATAAAAACTAAGTAACAACAACAACAACAACAACAACAACAACAACAACAAAAAACACAGGTACGGTGGCTCATGCCTGTAATCCCAGCACTTTGGGAGGCCGAGGTGGGCAGATCACCTGAGGTCAGGAGCTCGAGGCCAGCCTGACCAACATGATGAAACCCTATCTCTACTAAAAATACAAAAATTAGCCGGACGTGGGGGTGCACACCTGTAATCCCAGTTGCTCGGGAGGCTAAGGCAGGAGAATCTCTTGAACCTGGGAGGCGGAGGTTGCAGTGAGTCAAGATCGCACCACTGCACTCCAGCCCTGAGGGATAAAGTGAGACTCTGCCTCCAAAAAAAAAGAAAAAAAAATGTTAATGGTAACAGTATAAAAACTAGAAGTTCACTCCTGCCACATTTTCATATCTTAAGAAATGCTGATGTATATCAAACTGCCCTTAGAATTTCAAGAGAATCTATATGTTTAGAATGTATAAATATTGTATGCTCTTCTAAAGTTGTCATATATTAGATACGTATTTTTTTCTCTAAAGAGATTTTTTTTTAACCTTTAGATATCTATCATTCATTGCAGAGTTGTTAAGCATTTATTATGGGAATGCAGTATCTAACGAGACTGATAAGGCCCCTGTCTCCAATGACCTTACTGTCTGGGATAGGGGCAAGAAATAATAAGTAAAGAAATTAACAACACATCTTCAGATTCTTTGGATTGGGTAGTCAAGGAAAGCCACCCCGAGGAGGTGACATCAGAGTTGACATGGAAAAAACTGAAAGGATCTTAGCCTTGGGAAAATGAGAGGGTCTTTTTCCCTACAACCATAACAAAAGAATGTGTTACCAAGTCTTTAGTTTGGTTTGGTTTGGTTTTGAATAAGAAATCATTGTAAGTTGATTTTTGCCTAGAAGAAATGCTAAATTTTCTTTAGTTTAAAAAATCTGTATTAATTTTACTTCAATATATTTTGGAATTGATCATTCTGGATCTATTTTCAAAGTATTTTTTTGTCTTCTAGTAATGAGAGCATGGGACTTTTGTGGTTTTCTATTTTCTTCTTTCTGATCTTTATAGTTTTTAGCAGTTATGTAATGTCAATGAATTCTAGTTTAGATGGTTACAATTACCTCACTGTATTGCCATTCTTGTGATAGAGAAGTTTCATCTCACATCAGAATCACTATACTTCTCATAGAAAATCTCCTTCCAATATTCTAAAACCTTTTACACCTTTTCTTACCCTGGTCAGTGGGACCTAGTAGAAGTCAAAGGAGTAGAAAATAGGGATCTAAGACCAATACAAAAGCTATTACAGTTTCCCAGAAATGCATTAATTTGTCAAAAATGAATAATAGTAGTAAGTTTTTCCTATAATGGGATTAGCATTTTGTAGCAGCCTTTTAATAATACTAATTTTTTATATACCTTCAAAGAACTTTTACATCAATTGAATTATTTACTTATGAATTAGGCACTAGTTCTTATAGGCTTTCTGGCTATCACTTAGTACAAAGATAAAGCAGGTAATTCAGGCAGTATTGCTCTATTCCTAGATGCTTGTTTGCAGCCCCTGTAAACATTGGCTGGAAATAATTTCCCTGCCTTATTTATCACTGTGCCTTTAACATGTATTTTCAAGCGGGAAATGTAATTGGTTGAACTATAATACATAGTCTTTGAGAAAGTGACTTCATCTTACCAGTTGTCTTTGGGAGTGTGAAAATAATAGAAGGTATTTGATATGGTTTGGCTCTGTGTCCCCACCCAAATCTCATGTTGAATTGTAATCCCTAGTGTTGGAGAAGGGGCCTGGTGGGACGTGATTTAATCATGGGGGTGATTTCTAACAGTTTAGCACCGTCCCCCTAGTGCTGGCTCGTTGATAGAGTTCTCATTACAAATATACAAAGATTAGCCGGGCATGACAGTGGATGCCTGTAATCCCAGCTACTTGGGAGGCTGAGGAGGGAGAATCACTTGAACCCAGGAGGTGAAGGTTGCAGTGAGCTGAGACTGTGCCACTGCACTCCAGCCTGGGTGACAGAGTGAGGGAGACTCCGTCTCAAAGAAAAAGAAAAAGAAAGTGTGTAACTCTCCCCCATCCCACTCTCCCATATGAAGATGTACCTGCTTCCCCTTCACCTTCCGCCATAATTGTAAGTTTCCCGAGGCCTCCCCAGCCATGCCTCCTGTACAGCCTGCAGAACTGTGAGTCAATTAAACCTCTTTTCTTCATGAATTACCCAGTCTCAGGTAGTTTTTCATAGCAATGCAGGAACAGACTAATACAGTATTGACATCCTATTCCTTTAAAATTATACTTCACTGTAACTTAAAACAGTATTTTTTGGTAACATTATTCTGATAATTTTGCTTATTGGAATATCATTAGATAGACTAATTACCTTCCTAAAAGATTAGTGCGATACGATTATTTTCTTGATGTGATGAGCTTGTAACTATGTTTTAACCATCTTAAGCATTTTTAAGTGTACAGTACAGTAGTGTTAAAAATATTCACATTTTTATGAAAGAGATCTCTGGAACTTTTTCATCTTTCAAATCTGAAATCTATACTTATTAAACAATAATTCCTTGTTTCCCCCATTTCCAGCCCCTGGTAGCCACCATTCTATTCTGTTTGTATGAATTTGACGACTTTATATACTTCATATAAGTCGAATCATACATTTTTTCTTTTTGTGACAGGCTTATTTCACATAGCATAATATGTGAACATGTAACATTAAGAAAGACTTTTATATTGTCTACTTTATAAACTATGGGGCAAAGAAGATGACCATGTTAAGTTAATTAATAATGAAAGGATAAGCCTATAAATTATACACTAACAGTTTAATTCTAGTTAACCATTGGTCATTCCCAATATTATTTACAATTTATAGACTTTTGGGTTAATTTCATAAAATAGAGATACTCTATCATAATTAATATTAAAGGCCAATGAATGAGTTTTCTGAAGCTACATTCTAAACTTATCTAGAATTCAAGATAGCTGGCTAGATATAGCTAGGTTGTGCCTCTTCCACGCAGAGGAACCAAAATATCAACTAAATCTTCACACTTCAAACAGACCTTTTGTGAGAAAGCACTGAAATTCAACAAAGAGGCAATGGAAGATACCATGGTTAAAGAGAGGCTGCCTGCTCAGAGTTGCTGCTGGGCGCCAGGACCAGCCACCAGACCTAGACCTGGACCCAAGGAAGGGTAAGTGAAGGAACACCACAGTACCACATTCCCATCATGGACCTGAGTTCCCTAGCTACAGGAGGGTTCCGTGACTACCACAGACCTTTGCACTGGCAGAGGGAGATACCTGGAGACCACACAGAGGCACTGCCTGAAGTCACGTGGACCCCAAAAGGTTTTAGTGTACGGGACAGTTGCAGCAAAACACAATGCTGGGCTCCCACCCCCTAAGGCTCTCTATCCTGCCCTAAGCAGCTGCAGACACTGCTGTCTGCTGGGCTGAGAAGTGATCAGGGCCCAGACACGCTCATATGCCCCATAGACAGGCTCCACCACCATTGCTGCAGGACTAAGGTCCATCTGAATCATATGTCTCATACCTGCCAGTTCTTCCCAAGATTGCCTGCCTGGCTGTTTCCGCAGGGAAACTCCACAGCATACATTCTATTGCCTTGCCTAAGTATTTTGTTGGTGACCTGGGAGCAGTTCTTTCCTCCCTACCATATCCAGTGACTGAGCCTGAACGGCCAGAGGAGAAATCCATTGGCCTTGTCCCGGTTTCCCAGGACATGAGCCCACTGCCCAGGGGTACAGAGATGAGACTTGTGGTCTAATCTCTAGCAGGGGAGGACCCCTCAGTGTCAGAACACAGAGAAGAGTGTGGTGTGGGCTTGTGTGGTGGCATGATATCTGGGTGCTCCTCGCTTCATGAAACTAGACCATAAAACTCTTAGACGAAAATATAGAGCAAAAGCTCTATGACGCTGGATTTGGCAGTCATTTTCTGGATATGATACAAAAGGCACAAGCAACAAAAGAATAAATAGATAAATTGGGCTTCATGAAATGAAAACATTTTGTACATCAAAAGATAATATCAACAGCATAAAAAGGCAGCCCACAGAACAGGAGAAAATATTTTCAAATCATGTATCTGATAAGGGAGTAATATCCAAAAATATACAGAGAACTGCTAAAACTCAACCAAAAAACCCCAAATTACTCAATTCAAAAATGGGCAAGGACTTGAATAGATATTTCTTCAAAGAAGCTATACCAAGTGGCCATTAAGCACATGAAAAGATGCTCAACAATACCAATTAGGCAAATGCAAATCAAAACTCGATGAGATATTGCCTCACACCCATTAGGTTGGCTACTATTTTAAAAAAAGCAGAAAACAACAAGTGTTGGTGAGGATGTGGAGAAATTATAACCCTTGAGCGTTGTTTCTAGGAATGTAAAATGGTACAACCACTTTGTAAAAAAGGGTGGCAGCTCCCCAAAACATTAAAAATAGTATTATCATACGATCCCTCAGTTCTACTTTTGTGTATGTACCAAAATAAATTGAAAGCAGGGTCTCAAAGAGATTTCGTGCATCCATATTTATAGCAGCATTATTCGCGATGACTAAAACTTGGAAGCAATCCATGTGCCCATTGTTGGATGAATTGGTAAGCAAAATACCTACAATGGAATATTATTCAGCCTTAAAAGGACTGAATTTCTGACATAATGCTACCACATGGATGAACCTAGAGGACATTATGCTAAATGAAATAAGCTATTCACAAAAACAAAAATACTGTGTGATTCTCTTAATGAAGTACTTAGAGTAGACAAAATTATAGACAGACAGTAGAATGGTGCCAAGGGGCAGGGGGAGGAAGAAATGGGGAGTCATTGCTTAATGGGTATAGAGTTTCAGTCTTAGAAGATGAAAAGTGTTAAGGTAGTGAATAGTGGTGATGGTTGCATAATATTATAGCTATTTAATACCACTGTACACTTAAAAGTGGTTAAGATGGTAAATTTTATGTGTATTTTACCACAAAAAAAATGGGAAAATAGATCTACAGTAGTAAGTACTTTTAGAAATGTAATAGCAGAGAATAAAACTGTACTAGAAATACCTTAGGCAAAGGAACATTTAAACTTTGAGCCATTTTTAATCTTCAGGATCAACACGACGAGATGGTAATGGTTTAGAATAATAATTTTTTTCAAATCAAACAAATATGTATTTTAATATGTCCAAGTTTGGCCTAAAGAGGAAAAATACACTTTTCCCTTTTTGTTATTTCTAAGAAGAAACTCAAAATAATTAAACATATCCTAAAACTACTGAGAGATTTAAGCTACTTTTACCTGGATGTATTCCACTTACACCCCTGTTAAAGGGCTGATAGGTGTTACATGGTTAGGATAATTGTAGTATATTATCAGGTTGGCAGATGCTCAATAATCATTTTTATCCTCATTAGGCAACAATAGATACAAATAAAAGGACACCTGTTGGTGTTCTTACAGCTGTGTCTGAATTAGAAGGCACTAGTACTCATTATTCCAGACGGTAGGTGACTCAGAGGAGTTCTGGCATTTTTCATGATGATAGCTGCATGTAAATACTTGGATCATCCTGGCAAATCCTACTGCCCAGCTCAGTGTTTCTGTTTAGGCAGTTCCTTCTCCTGCTGTATGTGTAAGCACCAGAGAATATTTATAAAGCTATAGTACAGGAATTAGATTCAGGAAACACAAGTCGCTCCACTATTATTTCTGCATTTGTAAGGCACAAGAAGCACGTATTTTAAAACTCAGGAATGTATTATTTCAGCTTTAGTACATACATAATATGCTAGGTGGCTTATTCAGGCCACTAGTTGATTATCCAAAGACCTAGTCGTAAAAAATTCATTCATGAGGAAATAGTAAGAACCCTTATCTTTCTGAGGGTTGGTTTGTTGTTCAATTTTACATAGATTTGTATACCCACACAGCAAAGATAATACAAAGTGGAATTATTCCATTTCACTTCTATTAGGTTTTGCTGCCTGAAATGTAACTATAAATAAATAAGATGTTTTAAAATGCTCTATATCTTAAACATTCAAATAACTTTATTATTTAAAGATTTTACCTTGTGAGAAGGCATGTATTACATGGAAGGCACATCATTACATTAATGATGTTATCATTGCTCAAACATTTTTGAAAGTCATTTTCTGGAATTTCGTAGAAGCTAGTTTATGTGTCATGTGAAAAAGAATAGTCATATCTTACATATCAGAGAACTAGTGAATGGATATACTGATATCTCTTATTAAACTTAATTACAGTTTTCTAATCTTCAGAAGCAAAAACTAAGTCACCTTAAACAATTTTGTATTTCAAGCATAATAAGTATAGATTGAAAGTAGTAAAACCATATTTAGCTAGTAGTCTCCATTTTGAAATAATTCCTGAGGATGTCTGTGTAAATTAGCAAGAAGTTTGAAATTATTTTCTTTTTTTTTTTACATGCAAGGTTAAGTTTTTTTTGATACAGAGTTTCACTCTGTTGCCCAGGCTGGAGTGCCAATGGTGCTATCTTGGCTCACTGCAAACTCTGCCTCCTGAGTTCAACTGATTCTCCTGCCTCAGCCTCCTGAGTAGCTGGGATTACAGGTGTGCACCCTCACGCCTGGCTAATTTTTGTTTTTTTGTTTTGTTTTTTGTTTTTTTGAGACAGAATCTCACTCCGTCACCCAGGTTGGAGTGCAGTGGCACCATCTCAAATCACTGCAACCTCTGCATCCCAGGTACAAGTGATTCTCCTGCCTCAGCCTCCCGAGTAGCCAGGACTACAGGTGTGTACCACCACACTCGGCTAATTTTTTTTTTTTTTCTATTTTTAGTAGAGATGGGGTTTCACCATGTTGGCCAGGCTGGTCTCGAACTCCTGACCTAGTGATCCACCTGCCTCGGCCTCCCAAAGTGCTGGGATTATAGGCATGAGCCACTGCACCTGGCCATGAATTGTTGCTATTTTTGGGAAACAGCAGCAATTCAGAATACTGAGGCATTCTGGACATAGAACAAAAACAACAATTTAATATATGTCTTAATGAAGTTTTTATATTGGCTAATACATAATTGCCTTGTGTATTAGTGTATACTCAGAAGTTTCTTGTATCAAGTAATTTTAGGAAGAATTCACGTATAGTCTTGATAATATCATAAATTTGCCTAATGAGCTTCTCTTTATAATCAGTACCAAGTGACACTTCAGCTCAGCCCCTGCCCAAATGATCAAAGGAACACAGGCTGGATGATGCAAATTGTCCTGGTTTTTTATTCTTGCCTTGGTTTGAAAATTCTCCCACATAGAAATTGTCTACTATGTGTCTACATGTGAGATATATAGAGATGTATCTCTATATATATCTTTTAATGTCTATGTCTATTCATATCTATATCTGTATCTAATATTTCTTTCTTTAGTTCTAGGCATGTGTGAAAGGTGCGAAACGGTAGTCTGCAGGCTAACTTTGCTTATGTTCATTCTTCAGAATATTGACTCACAAGTATTTGAAATTTGAACTATTTAAAAATCAAATTTTAAAATCCAGCTTTCTGGCTTCCTTTGAACAGTCAGAAGGTCTGGCAATACTGTTCTATTCCTGCCACTACACCCAGTTAATTTTTGTATTTTTAGTAGAGACAGGGTTTCGCCATGTTGACCAGGCTGGTCTCAAATTCCTGACCTCAGGCAATCCTCCTGCCTCGGCCTCCCAAAGTGCTGGGATTACAGGCATGAGCCACCGTGCCTGGCCACATTTAACATTCTTGTTTCAACTTACAATTCCTTTTTCTTACTAAGTGGTCATGATGTATTGTAATTATAAACCCCGAGAATCATATATCACTGCATCTTCAGAAAACATATAGTAAGATTATTTCCAAGTGGCGAAATTATAGACCTTTGTTTTGTTTTTTCCTTGGGATTTGTGGCATTGACCACGAATTATTTTTGTAATTAGAAAAAAAAAAACAATTAACACTATGTTTTAAAGAAGGAAAAGAGGTATAGACCAGGAATGAGCAAGAAGGATTGTTTTTGGTGTAAATACATTTTATCCCAAGCACTCTACCAGCCCAAGCAGCATAATTGGAGATAAAAGGCCAGGTGTTTGCCTTTCAGCTGCTCTATTCATTACAGGGAGGTTTTTTTTTTTTTTTAATGTTTTCTCCCAAATGCTGAGACCTGTATTCCCAAGCCTATGTATATATATTCACATTCATGTAGATGAATCATGTCAACCTAAATCAAGCTGGACAAGAAGGAAATCTGAGTACATTAAAAATAAACTTCACTTTTGAATATACACACGAGTGATGTTTTCCAAACTAGCAGAATCAAGTTTGTAACTTGGGTGCTTGTTAAAAACACAGATTCCCGAGTCTCATCACAGAATTCCAACCAGAATCTCCAAGATCAGTCTAGTTTGGGATATAACAAGCTAGAACTGGGCTTAAGCTTGCTCCTGCACCCCCTTCATCTTAGGAACCCTGGAGGAATTAATATTTTGTAAAGAGCCTGTATTTTTCTCCAAGTGCAGTGCTCTATCATCACTCCAGAGCCCCATGTGTCAAATGGCATTATCACAACCAATACCAAAAGGAAAATAAATATGAAAAACAGAGGCTTTGAGCTCATCACACTAGATAACTAATCATGTGTGTCAGGAAAGTGATTTTTGTGTATTTTATTATTATCTGACTTCTTTAAAATTGTTGTTGGAGTATTTGGTCATGTTTTCTGTGAGCATTTATAGCATTCTGGATTCTTTAACAAATCAATATTATTTTCTCAATCTTCCTGGGAGAGAATTAAAATTGTGATTAGTTATCAACAGAGCATTCTGCCATAGTGATACCTTCTTCTCAAATATCTACTAACAAAGATAGTGCTTCCAAATGCCTCTCAGTTCATGTTTTGCCAAAGCTGCTCAGGGAAAGGAAAAGCTAAGCTTATCCGTTTCTCCTTGCTGCCATTATACATTCTTTGAAACCCACGTGTTTACATGTGCCCTGAAAGAAAACTAATGAATTCTATTTCCTCCACTGACGGCAATCTGAGCTGAGCACAGGCGGCAGTGATGCAATCGTTGTTTGATTCATCCTGCCCACAGTTCTGCACCTGTGCCATTGCCAGCAGGAGCAAAGCTGTGGAACATAACACTTTGCTCATCCACATCCCCAGGGATGAGCAAGTGTACACACCAAGGAAAACAAACTCATAATGCAAGTTATTTATATTAACAATTGATATGTACAGTTTATGCAAACCATTTTCTAATATATTGTGTCTTATCATAAAGTTTAAACAACATCATATAAGTATCTATAGCTCGTCTGCTCATCAGAAGGATAAAATCCCTCAGGGCTGTGAAGCGTCTCTTTTCCTGGCCATCAACAAGGCAACCAGCAGCTTAAAGGCCAGAGCAGATGGAATATCATAGCTTCCCCGGATGCTTCTCAGGATTTAACCAGAGGCCCTAACCCCATTTGGACTCACTAATCAGTTCCATTTTCTTTGGGACAGTAATTAAGAAGGCTCTTCCTGGTTGATTACTTCTAGCTCACCACCTCTCAAACCTCCTGTCTCAGCCACATCTCTAATATAGGGTCCTGAGGGAAGGGTTCTTAAGAATGCCAGATCCCATTTGCTCCACATGCCAGTTAGTCCTGCCCACATCACACCAACCTAGCCAGCCAAGACACCTGAGCCCCTCACGCAGCCAAAAACCAATATGCCTGCCAGCATGACTAGGCCTCCCTTTCCTACACTCTATTCTTGCTCCCCTCAAATCCAATCAAAGCAATTCAGCTGAGGAACAAAAACATACTGAGGGTTTAAATTAGCTAGAAACGTGAAAGAAGTTGTATCATTCCAGTCAGGAGACAGAAATCAAACCAGTAATTTGAACAGGGAAAATATAATATAAAAAATTGTTAACTAGTAAAAGATGGTTAAGTACCAAAGGGGTAAAAGAGAACTCTAAAGAATACAAGAATAGTTCGTGACCATCCTGGCCAACATGTTGAAATCCCGTCTCTATCAAAAATACAAAAATTAGCTGAGTGCGGTGGTGGGTGCCTGTAATCCCAGCTACTTGGGAGGCTGAGGCAGGAAAATTGCTTGAACCTGGGAGGCAGAGGTTGCAGTGAGCTGAGATCACACCACTGCACTCCAGCCTGGGTGACAGAGCAAGACTCCATCTCAGGGAAAAACAAAAAAGAATACAGGAATAGCAAATAATGTAGCGAGAAGCTATTCCCTCTACGGCTGAGGGAGATTATCCAAAACTGAGATTTTGCTCCCATTGGAGAAAGTTTGAATGTAACCCACTGGATGGCAGAGAGGATCACTAGGATGCCTTAGGCAGAGCTGGTTCACAGTCAGTGGTTCAGGATGGTGAACAAATCACACCCACGAGTGTGTTGGAGAAACTCCCTGCATGATGAGTACCATGGAGTCTTTCATATATCACTAGCAGCAATGCCATCATAGCAAGAAGTAAAGCACCCCAAAACCAGCAAGAGAAGCCCCTTCCTCTGTTACACCTTGCAGTATCCCTACAGTGCCCTCTACTGACAAGGCTTAACTTGTGCCAACTTGTGCCATTGTGCCAACTAGCAAAATAAATGTTTACAGGCTCCAACTTCAATATCAAAAAAACAGCATACCTTCTCACCACTCCTATTCAACATTATACTGGAAGTCCTAGTTAATGCAATAAGAAGAGGTATACATACTGGGACAAAAGAAATAAAACTTGCTTTGCTCTCAGACAACACAATTGTCTATGTAGAAAACCCCCAAAGAAACAACAAAATAACTCCTGGAACTAGTAAGTGATTTTGGCAAGATTCAGGATACAAGGTTAATATACAAAAGCCAAACTGCCTTCCTATATACCCACAATGAACAATTGGAATTTGAAATTAAAAATACAACACCATTTACATTAAAACAAAAAATGATATACTTAGGCATAAATCTAACAAAATACCTATAAATTTATATAAGGAAAACTACAAAACTGATGAAAGATATAAAAGAAGAGTTAAATAAATGGAGACATACTCCACGTTTATGGATAGCAAGACTCAATATTGTCAAGATGTTCCCAACTTGATCTACAGCAAGCTTGTCCAACACGTGGCCTGTTTCAAGCAACTCAGCTTTGAATGCGGCTGAACACAAATTAGTAAACTTTCTTAAAATACTATGAGATTTGTTTGCGATTTTTTTTTTAGCTCATCAGCTATCGTTAGTGTTAGTGTATTTTATGTGTGGCCCAAGACAATTCTTCTTCCATTGTGGCCCAGGGAAGCCAAAAGATTGGACACCCCTGATCTATAGAGTCAACAAAATTACAGTTAAAATCCCAGAAAATTACTTCATGGCTATTGGCAAACTGATTTAAACGTTTATATGAAGAGGCAAAAGACCAAGTAGAGCCAGCATAATATTGAAGAAAAAGAAAAAAACAGAGAACTGACATTATGTGACTTCAAGACTTACTATAAATCTACAGTAATATTGTGTGATGTTAGTGAAAGAACAAAGAGATTAATAAGTCAGAATAGAGGGCCCAGAAATAGACCCATCCAAGAATAATCAACTGATCTTTGACAAAGGAGAAAAGGCAATTCAGCCGAGAAAGAATTGCTTTCCAACAAATAGTGCTGGAACAATTGAACATCCATAGCCAAGAAAATGAATCTGCACCCTGACTTTACACCTTTCACAAAAATTAACTCAAAATGAATCATGACCCTAAAAGTAAAATGCAAAACTGTTAACTCCTAGAAGATAATATAGGAGAAAATCTATGTAACCTAGGGGTTGGCAGTGAGTTTTTAGATACAAAACCAAAAGCATGATCCATGAAAGAAAAAAGTGGTAAGATGTCCTCTAATAGGTGACAGGATAAATGAACTGTGGTACATCCATATAATGAAATATTCTTCAGTGATAAAAAGAAATGGGCCATTAAGCCACAAAAAGATATTCAGGAACTTTAATGCGTATCACTAAGTAAAACATGCCAGTCTGAAAAGGTTACACACTGTATTGCTGAGACCAGCTTGGTCATGGAGACCCTAATCCAGTGGTGCTAGAGGAATTAAAGACACACACACACAAATATAGCATGTGGAGTGGGAAACAGGGGACTCACAGCCTTCAGAGCTGAGAGCCCCGAACAGAGATTTACCCACATATTAATTGACAGCAAGCCAGTGATAAGCATTGTTTCTATAGATTATAGATTAACTAAAAGTATTCCTTACAGGAAACAAAGGGGTGGACTGAAACAAAGGGATGGGCTCTGGCTAGTTATCTGCAGCAGGAACATGTCCTTAAGGCACAGATCACTGATGCTATTGTTTGTGGTTCAGGAACGCCTTTAAGTGGTTTTCTGCCCTGGGTGGGCCAGCTGTTCCTTGCCCTCATTCTGATAAACCCACAACCTTCAGTGTGGGCATCATGTCCATCACGAACATGTCACAGTGCTGCAGAGATTTTGTTTATGGCCAGTTTTGGGGTCAGTTTATGGCCAGATTTGGGGGCTTGTCCCCAGCACTGTATGATTCTAACTATGTGCCTTTCTGAAAAAGGCAAAATCATAGAGACAGGAAAAAGATCAGTGGTTGTCCAGGGTACAAGCAGGAAAAGGAAGAAGGAGAGGGATAAATAAGTGGAACACAGGGAATTTTGAGGGCAGTAAAACTATTTTGTATGATATTGCAATGGTGGACACATGACATAATATGCATTTGTCAAAACCCATAGAACTGGGCAGGCTCATGCCTGTAATCCCAGCACTTTGAGAGGCTGAGGCAGTAGGAGTGCTTGAGCCTAGGAGTTCAAGAGCAGCCTGGGAAACACAGGGAGACCCTGTCTCTCCAAAAAAAAAAAAAAAAAAACTTAAAAATCGGCTGGGTGTGGTGGCATGTGCCTGTAGTTCCAGCTACTTACAAGGCTGAGGTTGGAGGATTGCTTGAGCACTAGAGGTTGAGGCTGCAGTGAGCCATGATCGTGCCACTGCACTCCAGCCTGGGTGATAGAGTGAGACTTTTTTAACAACCAGTTCTCTTTCTTTATGAAGGGCAGGGGGAAATTTTTAATTAAAAAAAAAAAACAAAAAAACAGGCTCTTGAGGGAACTAATAGAGTGAGAACTCACTCACCCCCAAAGGAGGGCACTAATCTGTTCATGAGGTATTTACCCCCATGACCCAAACACCTCCCACTAGGTCCCACTTCCCAATGCTGCCACACTGAGGATTAAATTTCAATATGAGATTTGGTGGGGACAAATAAACATATCCAAACCATAGCACCAAGGTAGCACATAAATGCATGATAGTAATAATGAGAAAACTATCTATGGAAGGGAGAGGACATATATAAGAACTCTCTGTACTCTTTCCTAAATTTTTCTGTAAACCTAAAACTGCTCTATAAAACAAAATCTTTTTTTTTCAAAAGCAGACAACGAAAGTTGGATTTAGAATAGAGAGGCAATAAATTGATAACTGCCACAGAGGCCAGGAGGGTGGTTTGACTGTTCATAAAGCTAATAGAATCTGAAATCAAGGAAGAGAAATGTCATAGTGTGCTCTTGTATGGTCAGACAATGACTAGAGTATTATAGCCAGTTTATGCAGGAAATTGGCCTTCTGAAAAGTATTAAGGATAGTCAGAAGTCTAGAAACTCTGACCTGTTAGGAAATTTAAGGAAAATGAGATGTTTAACTTGACAAAACGTAATTTTAAAGAATATAAGTTATCTTCAAATCCTAGAAAAGTTGTCACCTAGAGAAAATAATCAATATATTATATATTTCTTTAGTGGTCAGTACAAGGTTTCATGGAAGTTACAGTGAATCGAACATAACATTTATAATTGCCTAAATATTGGGCAGGCTGCCTTGGAAAGAATTAGGTTTAAGCAAGTCTAGAAAATCACTTATCAGAATAAATGCAGAAATAACTCCTAAATGACTTTCTGGAAAAGACGTGAAGGTGAACTAAATCTAGATGATTTCTAAGGTCCCCTACAACTCCAAAATCTATGAAAAATGACAAAAGTCATATAAGGTCTTGAAAGATAAGTAGAAGTTAAGCTCACTATGAAAGAGGCAGAGGACACATATGTGTATTATTTATGCTACAGTGAAGGAGTAAAATATGGCAGAGTAAAAGTTGTGTATTTCCTTACAGTGCTGTATACATAATAGGAGACAAATGACAACTTGGAAACTATTGAATTCAGTTTTGAAAGGTGTATTTTTTTATCTTTTCTAAATTTTATTTTATTTTATTTATTTATTTATTTATTTTTTTGAGATGGAATCTCGCTCTGTCGCCAGGCTGGAGTGCAGTGGTGCAATCTCAGCTCACTGAAACTTCCGCCTCCTGGGCTCAAATGATTCTCTTGCTTCAGCCTCCCGAATAGCTGGGATTACAGGTGCGTGCCACCATACCCAGCTAATTTTTGTATTTTTAGTAGAGATGGGGTGAAAGGTGTATTTTCAATGTTATCAGGGATCCTGAATAAAATTTGGCCTGTCCAAATTCCACCCCCCACAGGCTACAACTACAAGGGATGGAATCCTGAGAAAAGTAGGAAAAAGGTGAGCTAGGAAAAAGGAGGCGTTACCATGTCACCAAAGACAAGAGAAATATTTCCATAAAAAATGAGTGGTCAAGAGTGGCAAATATAATTGGACAGTTCGAAGTAACACAAGACTGAAAAATGTCCTTTGGATTTGACAGTTAGAAGTTATACCTTAATGTCAGTAGTATGTTGGTACAAGCTAGATTTTTGAAAATCAAGGCAGTGCACCAATCCATTAAGAAAAGTGAACACCTCCAGCAGGCAATCTGAAAAACGTTGAAAAGAATACCCATGCCAGGAAATTGTTGTAGATTTCCCCTTTCTCGTTCCTTGCCTTATTTACAGATAATTCAGACTACACTTGTGAATGTTTATCTGCCTATTCTGGATTTTTTGCCTTCCTGTTAATAATTTACCACTAACTGCCACCTGACAAACCCTTTAATGTGGTTTTGTTTTACCAAAGCCCTTGACAGAAACAGTGGCAGCTCTGCCCAATCCAGTTTCTTCAATGAGCCTCTAGGTCCATCTCTGCACCCAGAAGGTGAGTGTAGACTATGTTTTGAAGCAGATTGACCGTGAAAGAAAAGATAAAGATGAGAAAGGCTTGAAGAGAACATTTTGGGACACATTCATAGGCTGAGAGGAATGGTCCTGTGGAGAAGGAATGGAAAGAGGGTCTCCCTATCCCCAGCAATTCTTACAGTGCCACTGAAAATTTTCTTCCTTAAAATTAACTTTGTATCACTCTATAAAAATTTATGAAAGGCGGAGGGAGGCGGGCAGGGCCAAGATGGCTGACTAGAAGCAGCAGCATTCAGAGGATCCCATCAGAAAAAACCATAACAAGCTTGTGAATCCTCCACTGGCAACCAAGGTATCCAGGTTCTCTCATCAAAATTGACTAGAAGGCTGGTGTAACTCACTGAGAGAAGGAAGAGCAGTGTGGTGCAGGCAGTCCACCTGAGAGCCACACAGGGAAGGGGAACCCCCTTCCCCCAGCCAAGGGAGGCAGAGAGTGAGTGCACTACCTAGCCAGCGGAAACTGTACTTTTTCCACGGAACTGTGCAACCCACGGATTGGAAGATTCCACTCACAAACCCACACCACCAGGGCCTAATGTCCCAACTCTGGAACACGCAGATTCTTACAGCCTCTTAGCTGGAATTTGCTTAAGCCTACCCAACTCCCAGGGGTGGGGGGAAGGGACAACCAGCACCAGCTGCAGCTACGGCTGCCTGCTGTCTAAGCCCTTTGAGCACCTTGCGGGAGGGGCAGCCACCAGCACTGGGACTGGCAACTGCCTAACACGCTAAGCTCCGTAGGCAAGGAAGGGCAGCACCCATTTCTATAGCTCCAGGCTGCGCTTTTCCCCTGCTGGAGCCAGGGAGGCTGGATGGCTTGGTCCCAAGACTTATCCCCACAGCCCAACACACTGGCTGTGGAAGTCTGCTGCCAGAGCGCCTCTTCAGCTCTAACCCTGACTCATCCTTCCTCAGTGGGCGGGGCTTCCCTGCAGCCTCTCCGATAACTCCAGCCAGAGGCTCAGGGACAGAATCCGGATCTCCTTGGGCCTTAGGCCCTAACGGGAGAGGTGGCTGCAGTCTCCGCAGACCAGCAGATTTAGCCTCTCCTCCTGGTAGTTCTGAGGAATTCGGGCATCCCAGACAAGCGGGTTTCCCCCCAGCGAAACACACCCTCTCCACCAAGGGACAAAATGCTTTGTTAAATAGGTCCTGCTCCCTGTGCCATTCAACTGGGTGAGACCCTCCAACAGGGGTTGTCAGACACCTTATATAGGAGCAATCCTACTGGCATCAGGTTGGTGCCCCTCGCCGTCAAAGGTCCCAGAAGAAGCAGCAGGCACCTATCTTTGCTGCTCTCCAGCCTCTTTGAGTGACATCTCCAGGCACGGGAGCGAATCAGATTAATAAGGCCTGAAGTGAACCTCCGGCAAATGGCAGCAGCCCTATAGAAGAGGGACCTGACTACTGAAAGAAAAACAAACAAGCAGAAAGTGACAACAACAGCATCAACAACAACAACAAAAAGGCCCCCACAAAAACTCCATCCAAGAATCAGCAGCCTCAAAGACCGAAACTAGACAAACTCATGAAGATGAGAAAGAATCAATGAAAAAATGCGAAAAACTCAAAAGGTCAGAGTGCCTCTTCTCCAAATGATCACAATGTCTTTCCATCAAGGGCGTAGAACTGGACGGAGGATCAGATGGATGACAGAAGTAGACTTCAGAAGATAGGTAATAAAAAACTATGATGAGCTGAAGGAGCATGTTCTAACCCAATGCAAAGAAGGCAAGAACCTTGATAAAAGGTTAGAGGAATTGCTAACTAGTTTAGAGAGGAAGATAAATGACCTGAGGGATCTGAAAAACACAGCACGAGAACTTCGTGAGGCATACACAAGTATCAACAGCCGAATCAACCAAGCAGAAGAAAGGATATCAGAGTTTGAAGACCACCTTACTGAAATAAGACATGCAGACAAGAATAGAGAAAAAAGAATGAAAATGAATGAACAAAGCCTCCAAGAAATATGGGATTTCATAAAAAGACTGAACCTACAATTGATTGGAGTACCAGAAGGAGATGGGGAAAATGGAAACAAGCTGGAAAACACACTTCAGGATATTATCCAGGAGAACTTCCCCAACCTAGCAAGACAGGCCAATATGCAAATTCAGGAAATACAGAAAACACCATTAAGATACTCCACAAGAAGATCAACCCCAAGACACATACTCATACTCATCAAATTCTCCAAGGTCAAAATGAAGGAAAAACTGTTAAGGGCAGCCAGAGAGAAAGGCCAGGTCACCTACAAAGGGAAGCCCATCAGACTAACAACAGACCTCTCAGTAGAAACTCTACAAGCCAGAAGAGATTGGGGGCCAATATTCAACATTCCCAAAGAAAAGAATTTTCAACCCAGAATTTCATATCCAGCCAAACTAAGCTTCATAAGCGAAGGAGAAATAAAATCCTTTCCAGCAAATGCTGAGGGATTTCGTTACCACCAGGCCTGCCCTGCAAGAGCTCCTGAAAGAAGCACTAAATATGGAAAGGAAAAACTGGTACCAGCCACTGCAAAAACACACCAAAATATAAAGACCAATGACTCTACAAAGAAATGGCATCAACTAGTTTGCAAAATAACCAGATAGCATCATGATGACAGGATCAAATTCACACATAATATTAACCTTAAATGTAAATGGACTAAATGCCACAATTAAAAGACGCAGACTGGCAAATTGGACAAGGAGTCAAGACCCATCAGTGTGCTATATTCAGGAGACCCATCTTACATGCAAAGATACACACAGGCTCAAAATACAGGGATGGAGGAAAATTTACCAAGCAAATGGAAAGCACAAAAAAGCAGGGGGTGTAATCCTAGTCTCTGACAAAACAGACTTTAAACCAACAAAGATCTAAAAAGACAAAGAAGGGCATCACATAATGGTAAAGGGAACGATTCAACAAGAAGAGCTAACTATTCTGAATATATAGGCGCCCAATACAGGAGCACCCAGATTCATAAAGCAAGTTCTTAGAGACCTACAAAGACACTTAAACTCACACACAATAATAGTGGGAGACTTTAACACTCCACTGTCAGTATTAGACAGATCAACGACACAGAAAATTAACAAGGATATTCAGGGCTTGAACTCAGCTCTGGATCAAATGGACCTAGTAGACGTCTATTGAACTCTCCACCCCAAATCAACAGAATATACATTCTTCTCAGTGCCACATGGTACTTATTCTAAAATTGATCACATAATTGGAAGTAAAACACTCCTCAGCAAATGCAAAAGAAATAAAATCATAACAAACAGTCTCTCAGACCATGGTGCAATCAAATTAGAACTCAGGATTAAGAAACTAACTCGAAACCACACAATCTCATGGAAATTGAACAACCTGCTCCTGAATTACTCTTGGGTAAATAAGGAAATTAAGGCAGAAATCAAGAAGTTCTTTGAAACCAATGAGAACAAAGAGATAATGTAGCAAAATCTCTAGGACATAGCTAAAGCAGTGTTAAGAGGGAAATTTATAGCACTAAATCCCCATATCAGAAAGCTAGAAAGGTCTCAAATTGACACCCTAACATCACAATTAAAAGAGCTAGAGAGACAAGAGCAAACTAATCCAAAAGCTAGCAGAAGACAAGAAATAACTAAGATCAGAGAAGAATTGAAGGAGATAAAGACACGAAAAACCCTCCAAAAAAAAAAAAAAAATCAACAAATCCAGGAGCTGTTTTTTTTTTTAAAAAAAGAAGTTAATAAAATAGATAGACTGCTAGCTAGACTAATAAAGAAGAAAAGAGAGAAGAATCAAATAGACACAATAAAAAATGATAAAGGGGATACCACCACTGACCCCACAGAAATACAAACTACCAGAGAGTACTATAAAGACCTCTATGCAAATAAACTAGAAAATGTAGAAGAAATGCATACATTCCTAGATGCATACACCCTACCAAGACTAAACCAGGAAGAAGTTGAATCCCTGAATATACCAATAACAAGCTCTGAAATTGAGGCAGTAATCAATAGCCTACCAACCAAAATTTTGCAATCTACCACCCATCTGACAAAGGTCTAATACCCAGAATTTACAAGGAACTTAAACACATTTACAAGAAAAAGACAACCCCATCAAAAAGTAGGCAAAGGATATGAACAGACACTTCTCAAAAGAAGACATTTATACGGCCAACAAACATATGGGAAAAAAGCTCAACATCATTCATCATCAGAGAAATGCAAATCAAAACCACAATGAGATACCATCTCATGCCAGTCAGAATGGCAATTATTAAAAAGTCAGGAAACAATAGATGCTGGCGAGGCTGTGGAGATACAGGAACGTTTTTACACATTGGTGGGAATATAAATTAGTTCAACCATTGTGGAAGACAGTATGGTGATTCCTCAAGGCTCTAGAACAAGAAATACCATTTCACCCAGCAATCCCATTCCTGAGTATATACCCAAAGGAATAAAAATCATTCTACTATAAAGACACCTGCACACATATGTTTATTGTAGCACTATTTACAATAGCAAAGACATGGAGCCAATCCAAATGCCCATCAATGATACACTGGATAAAGAAAATGTGGTATGTACACACCATGGAATACTATGCAGTCACAAAAAGGAAAGAGATCATGTCCTTTTCAAGGACATGGATGAAGCTGGAAGCCATCATTCTCAGCAAACTAACACAGGAACAGAAAACCAAACACTGCATGTTCTCACTCATAAGTGGGAGTTGAACATTGAGAACACATAGACAGGGGAACAACACACACTAGGGCCTTTTGGGGGTTGAGGGTAAGGGGAGGGAACTTAGAGAATGGGTCAATAGGTGCAGCAAACCACCATGGCACATGTAGACCTACATAACAAACCTGCACATTCTGCTCATGTATCCCTTTTTTTTAAGAATAAAGAAAAAAAAAATTACGAACCTCCCAGTAAAAATCAAACCCACAATTTTAAGGCTAAAATCCTTAAATGACTTAATAAGATGTAACTACACCATCTACAAGATGGCACCCCATCAGTGATCAGATACAGGCAAGCATCAGCAGGCAAAACCAAAGAGGAGTTCAGCGAATGGTGTTAGTTTTGTCCAGTTCCAAAGTTCCCTCCAACTCATGGGGCAAAACTAGCCAAATGATGAATAACAGATGGGTTCTAAAACATGGAAGGGAAAATGATAAAGGCCATAATAGTGAATAGGCAAATGAAAATTAAAAAGAGGTAATTTAAAAAACAAAAAAGGTGGCCAATAAGCACATAGTAACAATGTCCAACTTCATTAGTAAACAAACAGATACAAGTTAAAACAACTTGCCAGGTTGACAGAGACAAAAATGCAAAGCACCCATTGATTATAAAGGGGTGGGAAAGAGGCAATCCTACACACTTCTGATTTGGAGTGGAAATTGGTATAAACTTTCAAGACACTAATTTGACCACATGAACAAATGCCGTTAAAAAGTTATTTCCTCTGGAAATGTTTTTTACAGAAATAATCACGTACCTATGCATGGGTTGGTCAATTGGGATTTTTTCTAATAATGATTTACAGTAGTCTAAATTTGAAAATAGCTTAAATAATCAACAAGAAGAGATAGAATGCTATACATCAAGGAAAGAACAATGGAAGTATCTAATGGCATAGAACAGAGGTTGGCAAAATTTTTCTGTAAATGGCTAGAGAATACATATTTTAGAATTTGCAGGCCCTACAGTCTTTGTCACAGCTACTCAACCCTGCCACAGTAACATAAAAGCAGCCACAGGCAAGATGTCAATGAAAGGATGTGGCTATATTCCAATAAAAGTTTATTTTAGGACACCAGAATGTGAAATTCATATCATTTTCATGTGTCATGAAGTCTTCTTCTTTATATATTTTTTCAACCATTTAAAATGTAAAACCCATTCTCATCTCACAAGCTCCACGGAAACAGGTGTAGTTTACCAACTCGTGGCATAGGAAAATACTCATAATATTGTGAAGGGATTAGTTTACATAAAAGTGAATATGGAGAAAAGACTGGAATCAGATATCTGGGGATGGAACCCCAAGTTTTTTCATAGCTCTCTAGGGACAGCCAGGTTTGGCAGTCATTGCAATAAAATGTTTTTTGTTTTTTGGTTTTTGGTTTTTTTTTTGAGATGGAGTTTTGCTCTTGTGGCCCAGGCTGGAGTGCAATGGCACAATCTTGGCTCACTGCAACCTCCATCTCCCAGGTTCAAACAATTCTCCCGCCTCAGTCTCCTGAGTAGCTGGGATTACAGGCATGCACCACCACGCCCAGCTAATTTTGTATTTTTAGTAGAGACGGGGTTTCTCCATGTTGAGGCTGGTCTCGAACTCCTGATCTCAGGTGATCTGCCCGCCTTGGCCTCCCAAAGTGCTGAGATTACAGGCATGAGCCACCGCGCCTGGCCAATAAAGTGTTAAATAGTGATTATTTCTGAGGGATGGAACTATGAATGACTTATTTCTTCTTTGTGCTGTTTGTATTTTCCAGATTTTTTATGATGAATAGGCATTACTTTGCCTATCAGTAAATTATTAAAATGACTGTAAATTTTTTTTAGCTTAGATCAGAGCTTTTCAACCTTGCCACTATTGACATTTGGGGCTGGATAATACTTCGTCATGATTGCAAAACAAAAGCAAAAATTGACAAATTGGATCTAATTAAACTAAAGAGCTTCTGCACAGCAAAAGAAACTATCATCTGAGTGAACGGATAACCTACAAAAAGGGAGAAAATTTTTGCAATCTATCCATCTGACAAAGGTCTAATATTCAGAGTCTACAAGGAACTTAAACAAATTTAGAATAAAAAACAACCCCACTAAAAATAAGCAAAGGACATGAACAGACATTTCTCAAAAGAAGACATTCATGCAGCTGACAAACATATGAAAAAAAAGCTCACCATCACTAATCATTAGAGAAATGAAAATCAAAACCACAATGAGATACAATCTCACACCACTCAGAATGGCGATTATTTAAAAATCAAGAAACAACAGATGCTGGCGAGGTTACAGAGAAAAAGGAATGCTCTTCCACTGTTGGTGGGAATGTACATTAGTTCAACCATTGTGGAAGACACTGTGGCAATTCCTCAAAGATCTAGAAGCAGAAATACCATTTGATGCAGCAATCCCATTACTGGATATATACCCAAAGGCATATAAATCATTCTATTATAAAGATACATGCACATGTAGGTTCTTTGCAGCACTATTCACAATAGCAAAAACAGGGAATCAACTCAAATGCCCATTGATGATAGACTGGATAAAGAAAATGTGGTACATATACACTGTGGAATACTATGCAGCCATAAAAAGGAGAGAGAGCATCAAGAAGAATAGCCAATGGATGCTGGGCTTAATACCTAGGTGATGGGATGATCTGTGCAGCAAACCACCATGGCACATGTTTACCTATGTAACAAACTTGCATATCCTGCATATGTACCCCAGAACTTAAAACAAAAGTTGAAGAAAAAAAATACTTTGTCATGGGTGGCTGTCCTGTGCATTTTAGGGTGGTTAGCAGCATCCCTGGCCTCTACTCACTAGATACTAACAGCACTTCCCCAATGTGACAACCAAAAACATCTTCAGATATTGCCTAACGTCACTTGGGTGACAAAATCACCCTCAGTTGAGAACCAATGACTTAGAAGAAATATCAGACCTTTAGCAATTTTTTGTGAAGGAAAAAAAGATTGAGTACTGCACTTGTTTTTATAATCTTCAGACCTCTTTGAAAACCCTTATGTCTGAGCCATACAGGAATAATATATTAATAATGATAGTACTTATGAGAGTAAACATTTGTAATTAAGATTGTACTGAGGCATATTTATGGTCAAGCGATTTTTTACAAAGGTTCCAAGAAAACACAAGGGGAAAGGACAGTCTCTTCAATAAATGTTGTTAGGATAACTGGATATCCAGAGGCAGAAGAATGAACTTACCTCACACTATATACAAAAATCAACTCAAAACAGATTCAAGACTTAAACATAAAACCTGAAACTATAAAACTACTAGAAGGAAACATAGGGGGAAAGCTCCATGACCTTACTCTGGACAATAATTTTTTGGATATGACCCCAAAAGCACAGGTAACAAAACAAAAAATAGACAAATGGTATTATATCAAACTAAAAAGCTTCTGTGCAGCAAGGGAAACAATCAACTGAGTAAATAGACAATATATAGAATGGGAGAAAATATGTGCAAACCATATATTTGATAAAAGATTATTATCCAAAATATACAAGGAACTCAAACAATTCAATAGCAAGAAAACAAATAACCCAATTACAAAATGGATAAAGAACATGAGGGTCATGAGGTCAGGAGATCAAGACCACCATGGCTAACATGGTGAAACCCCGTCTCTACTAAAAATACAAAAAATTAGCCAGGCGTGGTGGCGGGCGCCTGTAGTCCCAGCTACTTGGGAGGCTGAGACAGGAGAATGGCGTGAACCCAGGAGGCGGAGCTTGCTGTGAGGCCAGACCATGCCACTGCACTCCAGCCTGGGCAACAGAGTGAGAATCCGTCTCAAAAAATAAATAAATAAATAAATAAATAAATAAATAAATAAATAAATATAAATAAAAATTTGCTTTTGTTATCTCCAGTTGTAAAAATTGATTATTGTGCAATTGTTCTGATGAACATAATTTACATTCATAAATGCATTTCTGGTTTTTAAGATGAAAGCCTGAAAAAATCATTTTGACAACGTGCAGTAAGATCCCCTGGCCATGTCTTGATCTTCTCCCAGCTTAATTATGGCTCATGGTATGTTCTTCCTTTGCCTCAGGGCCAGTCTGAAATGCCCTCCTCCATCTCTCTGCTGATATAAGTTCTAGTTTCCATTTAAGAATAATCTAAATCATTTACAGGAAGACTATATTTATAATGTATTTAAATTATTGATGTGACAATTTTGAGAGAGAAAGGAGAAAGAGGAAGGAAGGGAGAGAGGGAGGGACGGAGGGAGGGATGGAGGGAGGGAAGGAAGGAGTGGGGACAGGGAGGGATGGAGGGAGGGAAGGAAGGAGTGGGGACAGGGAGGGAAAGAAAGAGGGTAGCTGAATCCTGAAGCTGTAGACATATAGAGCTTGTACTAGATTGTTAGATTTATGGACAAACCCTTACTTTCTTTCTTTCTTTCTTCTTCATGTATCTTTGTAATAAACCCTCATTAAATGAGGTAGCCTGAACATAGTTCTATTCCTTGCAAGCTAAAAAGGCTAATTAACAGAGATATATAGGCTGTGCAGAGCATTAAAACACACAGAAAAAACTGAAATTGATTTAAATGTGACAGTAGGATATTTAACATAAATGTTTCTCTTCTCCCTCCTACCTGCCCCCCCTTCCCAGAAGTAGATATTAAATAGTTTGGCATATCACCTTTCAGTCCTTGTTCAATGCATTTCCTTAAATATAATTATTTATGTTCACGTTCCATTTTCCATTCTTAATGAATGAGATGATGAAAAGTAAAATAATAATAATAATAATAATCTGAAGTTTCATCTTCTCCATAAAACTCTTATTGGACTACCCCAAAGCTTTCCTATAAATTCCTTTAGAACACTATACCAGTGTCATTCAGTTGGCACTTAATGTGCATAATATTAGTACTAGATTCCATCAGACAGACATGTAGTCTTTACAGAAAATTTTAAGTTCTAGAAGAACAGATATCTTGGCTGGGCATGGTGGCTCATGCCTGTAATCCCAAAGCTTTGGGAAGCCAAGGTGGGAGAATCATTTGATGCCAGGAGTTTGAGACCAGCCTGCGCAACATAATAAGATCCCATCTCTACATAAAAAAAAAAAAAAAGAATAGATATCTCATCCTATATCTCTTGCTTTATATAGTTTTATTTTGACAACAATGCCTAAAAATCACTTTGCATATATTAAGAGCTTGAATAACATTTATAGATTTGTTTGATAATAAAGATTTGATAATAAAGAACACAAAGGAGAACATTGTGTTCAGGAGTTTGGATTCTGCAAAGAATATAAATCATTCTACCATAAAGATGCATGTGCACATTCAGCGCAGCACTATTCACGATAGCAAAAACATGGAATTAACCTAAAAGGCCATCAATAGTGGACTGAATAAAGAAAATGTGGTACAGATACAGCATGGAATATTATGCAGTCATAAAAAGCATGAGATCATGTCCTCTGCAGCAACATGGATGGAGTTGGAGTTCATAATTCTAGGCAAATTAACACAAAAACAGAAAACCAAATACCACATGTTCTCACTTACAAGTGGGAGCTAAACATTGAGTACACATGGACACAAAGAAGGGAACAGAAGACACTAGGGCCTGTTTGAGGGTAGAGGGTACAGATTGGAAAACTACCTATTGGGTATTATGCTGATCACCTGGGTAACAAAACAATCTGTACACCAAACCCCCATGGCCTGCAATTTACCCATGTAACAAACCTGCAGGTGTACTCCTTGAACCAAAAAAAAAAAAAAAAAAAAAAAAAATTGGAAAGAAAAAAAAAAAGACCTTGGGTACTGGATCCAGGATTGGTTGCATTGCTTACTATGAACTATTTACTTAATCTCTCTGCCTCTATTTTCTCATTCACAAAATAAGGATAATTATAAAGTCTACCTCACTGATTGTTTTAAAAATTTGTAAAGATTAAATGAGATAATGCAAAGTGGCTTACCACATAGTAAATCACTAAGATCAGTAAGATTAAGAAAGGTATTTCCTCTTGCCCAACAATTATACTAGCTTCTTCAAGATGAGAAGATGATATTAATATATAAAATAAGAGCGACTCTCCAGAATATTTGTTCCTATTCCCCAGGAACAAATCGGTTTGCAAAAGTTAATTTTCAAATCCACTATTTAGAACATCCAAATAAGCATCAGCAAGTCTGAAGGGACTGAAACCTGTAGACAATATACTGGATGATGCTGGTAATATTCTTTCTATATAATTCTGCTTTTCTATCACAAAACATGTATTGTATCTAATACATAAATATAAACAATCCCAACAAATCAGTCCACACCAGAGAATTATAATTAGTTAATTCATTCATTGGGTGCTTTTGTACTTCGTTATCAAATATATTTTTGGTTTCTATTACATGTGTTAACTTATTAAATCCACTACTGTCTATGAAGGCATTTTTAAATATTTAGCCTTCTTGCATTTATATTCAGTGACTAATGAGCACAAATTAGATTCAAGGCACTGGGTAGGCTATCTGAGGCATTTAAGAATGAATAAAACACGTTAGATTCTCTTAAGAATCTGTATTCTCTTACAGGAGATTAAACACAGACACAAATATCCATAATATAATGATGGGTAGGATAGCCAGTCAACAAAGAACTAGAAGAACTCAAATAAGGAAGAAATCACTTCCAGGTGAAAGAGTAGGGTAAGTGGCAGTAGTATTTGAAGTGACTTTCAATCCACAGAGAAGTATGGAAAGATAAGAAGACATTTCACAACTGGAACACTATCTCAAATAATATATTCAACCGTTTAAATCTGGAAATACTGAATGACTGATACCCATAACTAATATATAGGATCTAATTGAAACTAACAAATTTAGTTTTTGAAAATAGAAGAGAAACAGAGCAATAATCATGAATTCTATGATTCCTTATTATGGACTTGATAATTCAAAGCTTTTGGCACTAGTTAGTAAACATACAGATTGCAAAGATTTATAACAGGTCCTCACTAATAGCAAACTTTTGGGTCCGAATACACATACACACGCACTTTGAATTATTTGCACCCTGTACTTAAAACCTGGGAGAAAATAATCTCATTTCCAACATCTTATTCCTCAATCTTCACGTGCTTTAGAATATGAGAACACATGGAAACAGGGAGGGGAACATCACACACAGGGGCCTGTCAGGGGGTGGAGGGATAGGGAAGGGATAGCATTAGGAGAAATACCTAATGTAGGTGATGGATTGATGGGTGCAGCAAACCACCATGACACGTGTATACCTATGTAACAAAACTACACTTTCTGCACACGTATCCCAGAACTTAAAGTATAATTTTTAAAAACATATATATTCAGATGCAACCAAAAAAAGAATATACCATTCCCAGTAAGCAATGAGCCATGCATTGTACAGACCATATTTAGAATGTCACGTTCAATTCTAGTCATGTGACAATTTAAGGAGAACATTAACAAATAACCATTTGTACAAAGCAGAGCAAACAGAACAGTGAGGGTCCAGAAATTATAGTTTATAAAAGCTGGATAGAACACTGGAACATCAGATTGATAAATCAAGTTCTTAGAGATTCACGAAGAGACTTAGATAAGCACACAATAATAACAGAGGACCGCAACACCCCACTGACAGTATTAGACAGATTATTGGAGTAGAAAACTATTCAGGGCCTAAACTCAACACTTGACCAAATGGACCTAACAGATATCTACAGAACATTCCACCCAAAACCAACAGAATATACATTCTTCTCATCTGCACATGGCACATACTCTAAAATCAACCATATGTTCGACCATAAATCAATTCTCAACAAATTCAAAAACAACAAAAGCATATCAACCACAGTCACAGACCACAGCACAATGAAAATAGAAATCAATACCAATATCTCTCAAAACCATATAATTACATGAAAATTAAACAACTTGCTTCTGAATGACATTTGGGTGAACAATAAAATTAAGGCAGAAATCAAATTATTTGAAACTAATGAAAACAAAGATAAAACATTTAAGAATCTATGGGACATAGCTACAGCAGTGTTAAGAGGAAAGTTTGTGGTGCTAAAGGCCCACATCAAAAAGTTAAAAAAGTTCTCAAATTAACAACCTAACATGACACCTAGAGGAACTAGAAAAACAAGAGCAAACCAACATCAAAGCCAGCAAAATAAATAAAATAACCAAAATCAGAGATGAACCGAATGAAATGGAGATGAGAAAAACCATACAAAAGATCAATAAATCCAAAAATTGGTTATTTGAAATAATAAATAAGGTTGATCAGCTGCTAGCTAGACTAATAAAGAAAAAAAGAAGATCCAAATAAACACAATCAGAAATGACAAAGGGAATATTACCACTGACCCCGTAGAAATTGTTTTAGAAAGGCCTCAGAGACTATTACATGCACACAAACTAGAAAACCTAGTAGAAATGGCTAAATTCCTGGAAACATAAAACCTTCCAAGATTGAACTAGGAAGAAACTGAAATCCTGAAAAGACCAAAAATGAGTTCCAAAATTGAATCAGTAATAATTAAAAAAAAAAAAAAAAAAAAAACACTACCAACTAGAAAGAGCACTGGACCAGACAGAGTCACACCCAAATTCTACAAGATATATAAATAACTCATACCAATCCTACTGAAACGATTCCAAAAATATTGAGGACGAGGGATTCCTCTCTAACTCATTCTATGAGACCAGCATCATTCTCATGATGCACCAAAACCTGGAAGAGGCATAACAAAAAAAGAAAACTTCAGGCCAATATCCCTCATGAACATAGATGCAAAATTTCTCAACAACATACTAGCAAACTGAATCCAGCAGCACATAGAAAAGCTAATCCACCACAATCGAGCAGGTTTTATTCCTGGGATGTAAGGTTGGTTCAACATACACAAATCAATAAATGTGATTCATCACATAAATAAAACTAAAAACAAAAAACACATGATCATCTCAATAGATGCAGAAAAGGCTTTTGATAAAATTCAACTTCGCTTTATGTTAAAAGCCCTCAACAAACTAGGCATTGAAGGAACATACATCAAAATATTAAGAGTCATTTATGACACACCCAGAGCCAACATTATACTGAATGGGTAATAACTAGAAGCATTCCCCTTAAGAACTAGAACAAGACAAGGATGCCCACTCTCACCACTTCTATTCAACATAGTACTGGAAATCCTGGCCAGAGTAGTCAGGCAAGAGAAAGAAAGAAAAGGCATCTAAATTTAAAAAAAACAAAAAACAAAAGAAGTCAAACTACCTCTCCTCACTGACAATATGATGATTGTATACCTAGAAGACCCATAGTCTCTGCCCAAAGACTCCTCGATCTGATAAACAACTTCAGCAAAGTCTCAAAATACAAAATCAATGTACAAAAATCACTAGCATTTCCATACACCAGTAAGGTCCAAGCTGACAGCCAAATCAAGAATGCAAACCCATTCACAATAGCCACAAAAAGAATAAAATACCAGGGAAGTGAAAGAGCTCTACAATGAGAATTATAAAACACTGCTGAAAGAAATCAGAGACAACACAAACAAGTGGGAAAACATTCCATGCTCAGATAGAATTAGCATTGTTAAAATGGCCATACTACCCAAAGCAATGTCTAGATTGGATGCTATTCCTATCAAATTACCAATGACATTTCTCACAGAATTAAAACTATTCTAAAATTCATATGGAAACACAAAAGAGCCCAAATAGCCAAAGCTATCCTAAGTAAAAAGAACTAAGCCAGAAGCATCATACTACCCAAATTCAAACTGTACTTCAAGGTTACAGTAACCAAAACAGCATGATACTGGTACAAAAACAGACACATAGACCAATGGAACAGGTGAGAGAACCTAAAAATAAAGCTGTACACCTACTGTCATCTAATCTTCAACAAAGCCAGCAATAACAAGCAATAGAAAAAGACTCCCTATTCATTAAATGGTGCTGGGATAACTGACTAGCCATATGCAGAAGACTGAAACTGGGACTCTACGTTTCACCATATATAAAAATTAACTCAAGATGGATTAAAGACTTAAATGTAAGACCTAAAACTATAAAAATTCCAGAAGAAAACCTAGGAAATACCATCCTGGACATAGGCCCTGGTAAAGATTTCTTGACAAACACACCAAAAGCAATTGCAACAGAAACAAAAATTTACAAGTGGCACCTAATTAGACTAAAGAGCTTCTGCACAGCAAAAGGAACTATCAACAGAGTAAAGAGACAACCTAAAGAATGGGAGAAAATATTTGCAAACTATTCATCTGACAAAGATCTAATATCCAGAATCTATAAGGAACTTAAATCAACTAACAAAAAACGAACAACCCCATTAACAATCAGGCAAAGGACATGAACAGATACTTTTAAAAAGAAGACATACACACGGCCAAGAAGCATATGAAAAAATGCCCAATATCACTAATCCTTAGAGAAATGAAAATCGAAACCACAATGAGATACCATCTCACACCAGACAAAATGGCTGTTATCAAAAACTCAAAAAATAACAGATGCTGGCAAGGTTGCAGAGAAAAGGGAATACTTATTCACTGCTGGTGGGAATGTAAATTAGTTCAGCCATTGTGGAAAGCAGTGTGGCAATTTCTCAAAGAACTGAAGACAGAAGTACTATCTGACCCAGCAATCTGAGTATTGGGTATATACCCAAAGGAATATAAAACATTCTACCATAAAGACACAGGTACATGTATGTTCACCAAAGCACTATTCACAATAACAAAGACATGAAATCAATCTAAATGCCCATCAATGGTAGACTGGATAAAGAAAATGTGGCATATATACACCATGGAATACAACACAGCCATAAAAAAAAAACAAGATCATGTCCTTTGCAAGATCATGTCTGTGTTCCTACACAGATGGAGCTGGAGGCCATTATCCTAAGCGAACTAACACTGGAACGGAAAACTAAATACCACATGTTCTCACTTAAAAGTGGAGATAAACATTGAGCACACATGCACACAAAGAAGGGACGAACAGACACTGGGACCTGCTCGAGGGTGGAGAGTGGGAGGAGGGTGAGAATCAAAAAACTATCTATCAGGTACTATACTTATTACCTGGGTGATGAAATAATCTGTACACCAAACCCCCATGACACACAATTTACCTATGTAACAAACCTGCACATGTACCTGTGAACCTAAAAGTTAAAAAATAAACAAATATTGAAGGCTTTAGAAAATCTTTTAAAATGAAGTGAATAAATCATTTTATATAGCATTAAAAAAACATTAAAAATCAGCAAAGCACATGAAGAGACACTCCTCAAAAGAAGACATACACATGGCCAACTAGCATATGAAAAAATGTCCAACATCACTAATCCTTAGAGAAATGCAAATCAAAACCACAATGAGATACCATCTCATACCAATCAGAATGCTTATTATTAAAAGTCACAAAATAACAGATGCTGACAAGGTTG